>NC_135502.1:5921946-6221946 GCF_052857255.1 Amblyomma americanum | reverse complement strand
TTGGTCATCGGGTTGGTACTCGACGTGCCGCTTTCGTTGGTTGTAGCGGCGTGCATCTGTCCCCTGTTGCCACCTGATGTGCATGCGGGCGAGTTTGCGGGCTTCCTCCGTGTTTTCGTCAAATTCCTCGGCGTGTGGCGTGAGCGATCGGTCGTCGGTAGTGCACCGAAACTTGGCATCCAGCGTTGTGTGCACATCGCGTCCGTAAACGAGGCGAAATGGCGTAAAGTGCGTTATTTCTTGTACGGCCGTATTTTACGCGAATGTCACGTCTGGGAGGATCTCGTCCCAAGTCTTATGCTGCACGTCTATGTATATTGCGAGCATGTCCGCTATGGTTTTGTTGAGTCGCTCGGTGCGCGCGTTTGACTGCGGGTGGTAGGCAGTAGCCTTGCGATGGCTCGTGTGACTCAACTGTGCATGAGCTGCGATGTGAAAGCTCGGTCGGTGATTACGTAGGACGGGGCACCGTGTCGTTAACCAATGCGGTGCATGAAGAACTGCGCGATTTGAGACGATGTGCGACGCGGCACCGCCTTGGTTTCCGCATAGCGTGTTAGATAGTCTGTCGGGACAATTATCCACTTACTGCCGGCCGACGATACACGGAATGGGCCCAGAAGACTCCATGCCGACTTGGTCAAAGGGTGTGCGAGGCGGTGTGACTGGTTGAGGCAAACCAGCGGGCTTTAGGGAGGTGACTTGCGGCGCTGGCATTCACGGCATCCTGGGACGTAGCGTCGGACGATGGCAGCACGTTTTGGCCAATAATAAGCATGGCGCACTTGAGCGAGGGTGCGAGTTAATCCCAAGTGACCGGAGGTGGGCAAAAAGAATGTCGACACGGAGGTTTGACGGCACGACTAGAAGGCAGGCGCGGTCACATTGGCTCGAGTTTTTTTTTTTTTCTTGAACAGAATGTCATTGCGCATGCACACGGAGGAAAGGTTCCGGGAAAACCCTCGGGGTGCGGTAGCAGTGCGGCCCTCCAAATGCTGAATGACAGATCGTAAGTTCATGCAAGCTCGCTGCCTCGCTATTACGTCGGAATCGCTAACCACTTCAAGGAAACGACTGTCATCCTTCGTGCTATCACCAGTGAGCTCGACCTGTTCGCGGGAGAGCGTGCACATGTCGGCATCTACGTGCTTGCATCCAGATTTATACGCAATTGTAAAATCAAATTTTTGGAGGTAGAGGATCCGTCTTCTCAGGCGGCATGATGGGTTCTGGCCAGCCAGCGCAAAGAATGTTGGTCTTTCACGACTTTGAAATGGCGGCCGCAGACGTGGGGCCGAAATTTCATCGCGGCCCACACATCTGCGAGGCACTCCTTTTCTGAAGTAGAGTAGTTGATTTCGGTGCGAGACAGAACGAGACTTGCATACGCAATCACTCGTTCCACGCCATCTTTGTGTTGGACTAGGACAGCACTGAGGCCAATGCTGCTGGCGTCAATGTGGATCTCGGTGCCAGCGTCCTCATCAAAGTGATCAAGAACAGTGCTTGTGTGCAGGCGTCGTCGTAGCTCAGTAAAAGCCTCCTATTTCTTGGTAGTCCTGATGAACGTGGTATTGTCACGTGTTCAACGGGTCAGGAATTCGGCAGTCTTGGAGGAGTCGGCAATAAAGCGACGGTAGTATAGCGCACTGATCGAGGAAGCGTTTGAGCGTCTTCTTTGTAGTAAGAACCGGAAATTCGGCTAGCAAGGGCTGCAGTTTGGCGGGATTGCGTTGAACACCGTCGACGCTCACAACGTCGCCAATGGACTTGAGTTATTCGTAGCGGAAGTTGCATTTTTCCGGCTTGAGCGTTGAATTGGCTGATCGCAGAGTATCTAATGCAGACCGCAGGCATTCAAGGTGGTCGTCAAAGCTTTCAGAAAACACTACCACGTCATCCAGGTAAACTAAAAAAGTTTGCCATTTGAGGCCAGCAAGGACAGTATCCATCCTTCACTGAAACGTCGCCGGAGCTGAACAGAAACCGAAGGGCACCAACTTAAATTCACATAGGCCATCGGGAGTAATGAACGCAGTTTTTTCCCGGTACTGAATCTGCCAGTACACGCTCTTTAAATGAATCGAGGAAAAATATTTGGCACGGCGAACTCTGTCGAGCGAGTCGTCTATGCGGGGTCGTAGATATAAGTCCTTTTTAGTTATGGTGTTGAACTTCCTGTAATCTACGCAAAAGGGCAGTGTTCCATCCTTCTTAACATGAACGACAGGTGACGACCCCGGACTCTGAGATGGTTGAATAACGCCCTCATTAAGCATCTCCTTCACTTGTGTTTTGATTGCTTCGCGTTCTTTAGGTGAAATACGGTACGGATTTTGGCTACACACGGACACAGAACCAAGGATCGAGACACCGTTCACCAGCAGCGTTCCCTGAAAAGCTCACAGGGTGCGTGTGCAAAGCCTTTACCTCCTTGTCTTTTAGCGCTACCAGGGGCCACCTCGCGGCAATAGAAAGACGGTACTCTCTATACATTTGCTATCGTCGAAGCGAAAAGGTTTAGAAATTGAATATAGAGAATTAACGAAAACCCTCACCAGAAATAACTAGCTTCTGTTCAAGGAAAAGCAAAGTGCTTATCCCTGTATTGCACAGTAAACCAAGGGGACAAGTATAGCGATGCTCCCTCTAATTCTGATCGGTACAAATGAGCGAGGTAGCTTATTTATAAATGAGTCCTTGATTTGGCGCTTTACAGGTTGCATATTCTCGGGCTTTTGAATGCAGACGAGCATTTCTGGCAGCGCGCGCTCTTAGAAGGACCAAGACGCTGTTGGGAGCCAATGGCGGTGCTACGTTTACAATTTCATTCCTAACTTATATCTGAGAAGGAAAATGTTTAATTGGCAACAGCTCAGACGTATCAGAAATCTATCCAGCGGTGTAAATAAATGTTATTTGCACCACCCTTGTTTCCTCCCTGATAAAGGTTAATGACATGTGTTGTTCTGCCTTTATCGTCCAGTCGACATAAACAAAGAGACGCCCAAAAGTACAAAAATATATGTACAACCTTTGTGCGTAAAGTTTCGAGACTAATTTATTTTCTTGCCTAGAAATGATTCCCCAAAACAAATGTTGGTGCGTATGTGTGCGTCATTTTTTCGGGCTAACCTGAGCTATTTATGTTAATTGCTGTGGCAGCCGCTAGATGGCACTACATGTAGAAAACTACGTTGTCACTAGTCGTATGCGCATTCTACTGTGGGTGAATGTGGAGAGATGGACGTCCACTTCGAGCAGCGTGTAAACATAAAATTCTGTGTGAAGCTTGGCAAGAAAGCCACACAGACGTATGAGCTCCTTCGTGACGCTTACGACAACGAGACATTATCGCGGGCGAGAGTTTTCGAGTTGCACAAGAGGTTCGTTTCGGGGAGAACGTCGGTGGAAGATGACACAAGATAGGGACGCCTTTCAACCTCACGGGATGAAAACAACGTGACTGGGATCAGGGAAATCGTACAGCAAACCGCACCATTACAGTGCGCATGCTATCAGATGCCCTATACATTAGTAATACAACATTCTACCGAATTTTGCGTGAGAACTTGGGGAAACGAAAGCTGAATGCCAGACTTGTGCCGCACTCCCTCACACAGGACCAGAAGGACACGCGGGCATCAGTGAGCGCTGATTTGCTCTCCGGGGCAGAGAAGGATGCTGCATTCATCGACAGCATCATTGCTGAAGACGATACATGGTGTTTTCAATACGATCCTCAAACAAAGAGGCAGAGCGCCGAATGGCGGTCCACAAGCTCTCCGGCGTCGAGAAAGGTGCGGCGACAGAAGACCAATGCAAAGACCATGCTGATAGTTTTTTTTTCGATTCCAGAGATTTCATACACCACGAGTTCGTCCCACAAGGGCAGATAGTGAATCAGGAGTTTTATATCCGCGTGCTCCAACACATGCGTGATGCACTGCGACGCCTTCACCCTGACTTATGGGCATCTGGACAATGCAGCCTTCTCCACGATAACGCAAGGCCGCACACTTCTCTCAGCGTGACAAAATTTCTCACCAAGCACAGCATTACTGTACTTCCCCATCCGCCATACTCGCCTGACCTCTCCCCATGCGATTTTTTCCTGTTTCCTCTTGTGAAGAGAGCCCTAAAAGGTAGCTGGATGGGGAGCGTGGAGGCCATTCAAGAGGCCACGACAAAGGAGCTTGCAGGCCTGCCAAAAGAAGCGTTTTCCAACTGTTTCCAAGACCTCAATAAGAGTTGGAAGCTGCGTATAGACTGCAATGGAGGCTATTTCGAAGGGGTGTTGCACAAATGATTTCAATGTTAAACGCATATTTTTAATTGAACTCAGTCTCGGAAATTTACGCACAAAGGTAATTGTTAACTCTATACTGCGCCTGTATTGCAACGAGACAACGCAAACCACAGCAATGCCAGAGGAAAGAAAAAAGAAGGCGCAAGCTGAGCTCCCACGGCCCTTATTTTTTCCTACTTCGAAGAGCTCACATCGGCCCCCCACAGCAACGTCGAAGCATTAGGCTGGAACACAAGTAGGGCCGTCTGGCGACGAAACTCAGTGCGGCGCGGAGCGCAGCATTTCTGGCAATCGACCGCGGCGCGCTTGTTTACCGATCTGGTTTCGCACTCGCAAGGTACGCCGGAGAGACGTATACGTTACCGAAAGAGTTGTGAGCATCTCTTCGAATCCTACTGCCCCCGTAACTCGCAACGAACGCAGCTCGTTCGAGTGCACCGGTTGTTTACTCGCCCTGACGATTCTTCGAGCTATACCCGCGTCTCACATTTCACGCAACACCGGCGGCAGCTGGCATAAAATGGTCATTATCCCAGCTAAGACTGACCGAACACTCTTTCTGGAATGCGGGTGCTCGTTCAAGTGCGGAGCGGAGCGAGGCAGGAAAATTTGCTTTATTTGTACCATTCCAGGGGCTTTGCAGCGTCATTTTCAGACCTTGCTGGCCTTCCAGGTCTTTAAGACCCTGTAAACATAACAGTATACTGACGAGCGACTTCAAAGGGGAGAAGCAGGCTAGAGACCAGGCAGTAATCGACTACGGCATAGGCCATAGAAATAGCAGGGGAGGGTTATCAGGAGAGTTCAGAGACAGAAATAAATTACAGATCACGTATACCTCCTTCCGCAAACGGGAGAACAAGAAGTGAACGGGAGACTGCCGCTATGGCGAGACTAAAAATGAAACAAACTCCGTACTGTACGTTCATATTGGCATAGTACAGGATATGGAGGTCTATGGAAGGCCAAAATGCACCGGCTATAGGATGGTAAGGTCTCGCGTTAGAATGAACCTGAATACGGAACGGAGAAACCTAGTGAAATAGAAACCCATCAACGAGTCTGCGGTGAGAGGTAAAGTTAAGGAATTGAGGACCTCTCTCGAAATACTATATTGTGATTTAACCGAGGACGACCACCTTAATGTTCAAGCGGTGAACTATAATCTCAGCGCTATCATTACATAGTGCACAGTAGAAGTAGGCGGTATGATGGTTAGACAAGGTACCGTCAAGCTCCATCAAGAGAAGGAAAATCTGACTAAAAAACATCAAAGCGTGATAGCCTCAAGCCCCGCAGACAGAATAGCGCTCGATGAGCTATCAAAGTTAATCAGTAAGCGCGTGGTAACTGACACAACCCCGTATTATATGGAGAGAATCGAGCGGCTCAAAAGAACGGAGGAAGCCTAAAGATGGGCAAGGGAAAGTTATGCGCAGGCAAATATCAGATGTACATGCTGAGAGACAAGGAGGACAATATCGCTGGCATTATTGATAAGACAGTTAAAGTAACCAAAGAGTTCTACATAAAACTATACAGTAGCCACTGTAATCAGAACGTTAATTAGAGAGGAAGTAGCGAACAGCAATTCGACATCCCGCCGGTAACGAGACGGGGAAAGCTGCTGGTGAAAATCAGGTACCAGCAGATCTGCTGAATGACGGTGGTTGATAGTGCTAGAAGAGCTATGCACCCTGTGACCTTCAACGAACGCTGACTTGAAAAATTGCACACCGATCAACTTATTGTCCATTGCCTGCAAGGTATTTACTAAGGTAATCCTTAGCAGAATCGGGACAGCCGTAGTCTTAGTGAACCAAATGACCAGGCAGGCTTTCGTAAAGGGTACTCGACAGAAGATCGTATTCACACTATCAATCAGGCAATAGAGAAATGCTCAGAATATAACCCTTATATATAGCTTTCATAGGTTAAGAGAACATGTTTGACTCAGTCGAAACCTCAGCAGTCATGCAGGCTTTGCGGAATCAAGGTGTAGACGAGCCTTATGTAAAAATACTGGAAGATATCTATAATGGCTGCACAGCTGCCATAGTCCTCCACAAAGTCAGCAATCAAATTCCAATAAGAAAGTGTGTCAGGCAGGAAGCACGATCTCGCCCATGGTCTTCACCGCCTGTTTGCAGGAGGTAATCATAGGTCTGTATTGGAAGCAGTTGGGGATAAGGGTTAATTGAGAATAACTTAGTTATCTGTAGTTCGCTAACGACATTGCCTTGCTAAGTCATTCAGGTGGTGATATGCAAATCATGCTCCGTCACTTAGACAGGCAAATCAGAACGGTGTGTTTAAAAATTTAAGTGTAGAAAACTAAAGGAATGTTCAACACTCTTGGAGGGGAACAGCAGTGTAAGGTTGGTAGCAAGACGCTGTACGTGTAAGAGCATACGTAAACTTAAGGCACATAGTGACCGCAGATGCGGATCACGCGAGGGAAATAAATAAAAAAAATAAGAATGTGGGTACGTATTTGGCAGGTGCCAATATCCTTCAAGAGAAAAGTATATAACAGCTGTTTCATACGGTACTCACCTATGTTGCAGAAATGTAAAGACTAGCGAAAAGGGTTCAACTTAAACTGAGGGCAACGCAGGGGTCTTTGGAAAGGAAAACGATAGATGTAACATTAAGAGACCGGAAGAGAGCAGAGTGGGTCAGGGAACAAACGCCGGTTAATGATGTCTTATTCGAATCCCAAGAGAAGGCAAGCGCAGCAGGGGGCAGTGAGGTGTGATGAGGGCAGATGAGCTAAACATCTGTGGGGATAATTAAAGTGGCCGGGGTTGATTCGCGAGATATGGAAGAGGCCTTCGTCCTGCAGTGGCCTAGTCAGGAAGATGATGATCAGAAGTGGAACCGTGCTCGACTGTTTGTCACTGAACATTTTCAAAATGTACCCATATCTTCCAGGTTTCCGGGAGGTAGGTGAAAACGAAAGCTCGCGATAGAAACGCTGCCATCTGCAGGCGAGGTGACCGTAGCGTACAGGACGCACGCAAGCCGTGACAGCGTGGTTCCAGCGATATTGCCACGCACTGCTCTCTTTCTTGTTATGCGTCCTCTGCGCTTTAAAAGCTCGAGAGAAAGCTTGTACACACTATGCTATGCTGTGTGTACAAGACACCCTATAGCGTGTCGTGCGCGGCATATTTTAAAAGCTGTTCTGTTCCCCAGTTCTGCGCCCAGTCGGAGTTGTTTTTCCACACAGCGCTGGGAACTGTGCCGAGGCGCGGCTTTTTTTGACACCGAAATCTATTGTTTGCTCAGAGCTTTGCGAAGAAATTGGAATTGCCAACTCCATGCGCTTTTCTCGCCGCCGTCTCTTTGCTTTGTCCTCACGACAGGCGAAAGGAATCGATTTCATCTTGCACGTATGGTCTTGAACCCCAAGGCCTTCCGCTTCTTTCTTTCCAAACCCTGAGGCCCTTCCTTTCTGCCCCTACGTCTCGTTCAGAGCTGTTAGAAGACGCTAAAAAGTTTGGCTGAGGCTCTGGCTGGATAAGCACAGCAGTGCTTATATTTAAGGCTACAGCCTTTTTCCAAGCCGGCGCCTTCGTCGTACGTGTTTGGCAATAATCAAAAAGAGTCAACATGAGGCCCACGAGTATTATTGTCTAGAAAGGCTAGTTTGGCTCTGCGCCCCAATTCTGCAGTCGTTCTTTTTCGCCGACGATTTTCATTGTTTTGTGACTGCTTCCTGCTGGCTGCTACAAAAGACAAGAACCCAAAATCGGGTTCAGTAACGACACTGTGACAAAAATAAAAAGCACCAAAAATGGAATTAGATATATATTAAAACTGTAGCCAGGGTTCCCGACGATAATAATCACTCCAGAAAAATGCTCGAGAACAGTGCAGTAGAAAACAACCATGAGCAGTTTTTACCGTGTAGCATTAGGAACACAAAAATGAAATTTACAGACCAAAAACAGCCCACAGACAAGATACTGAAAACCTGGAAAAATAAAAATAAATAAGAACTTCGAAAAATGATAATCATAATTTGGGTGGGATTAAAACTTTGCTATAAGAACAAAGTTTGGAGCAGTGCAAGGCGCGTATACCTCTGCTGGAAATTCTATTAGTTTATGATAGCAGGGCAAAAATGAAGATTTAGCTAGGTTGCTTTTTTCCCTGAGTTCACGGCTTTTCAATCTGTGACCGCTGCGCTGCTGTGTACTGTCTTGTGTAAAAGTGATATATCACACTCTCGGCTGCATGCCTCGCTGCTCTTGTGGGGCCTTCGGCATTTATGACAAGGTGGAGTGCCACGCATCGAATCAAGCGAACTCTGGATGTAACCGGGCACCTCCTCGTCTTTCTGAGCAGAAGGCGCCGCTAAACAGCGCCGGCGCATTGAAGTCAAATCGAAGCGCTAGTGTTGTACACCATTTTTGCTTCCTGTAGTAAATAAATGAATACGCATGATACGCATGTAGTAGATATATATGAATACACATGATGTTCATACCATTGTAAAAGGCATACGACATGGTATTCATGCAGGCTATATGGAGGTGCCTGCGTAAAAACCAACCAACTGAAAAATGTATTTGACTGATCAAAGAGCTTGACAGTAGCACAATGACAAAAGCTCGTTGCTGCGTCGGAGAAACAGGAAACTTTGAGGTGAACCTAAGTGTGCATGAATCAAGGGCCAGCACTTAACCCATTCTAGTTCAGTGTCGTGATGGAAGTACTGACGAAAGAGGTACGAGAACAAGATACATGGATTACGATTGTACGCCGATTGTATCGTACTTTCCGCGGAAATCGAGAAAAGAAATAACTGTCGAAGAAACTCGAAAACTAGGCTACAGCGCGATGGAGCACCGAGGTATGGAGCTGAGCATAAGCAATGACGGATGCATGTCCAGCAAGCGAATTTGGGGCCACGGATGTTGAGCTGGAGAACCGCGTAATCGCAGAAGGAAGCATCTTCAGACCCCTAGAGGCAGAGTGTGAGGAGGCGAAGAAAGTCAGGAAGACGTCCGATGCAGACTACAGCTAGAATCGATAAAAAAAAAACATCGCCTTAACAGTACGACACGATAGCGCAATGAGATTATTCCCATATAGGCAGAAGGTCGTTCTCTAGTTCATAGATCTTCGAGAATCCGCAGACCTTTCCAGGCGCAGCGCTGCCGCGGTTAAACGATGCACTACTGCCCTGCGATGGCAGGTGTTCCCAGCAGAGGGGATTCTGCGACCAATCAATAATTTAACTACCACCTGTCACCGTGGGCAGTCTGCTCACAATCCGGTCAACAAGTTGTGATGACGCCACAAGGTCACGTGACCTAGGTGGCCGACCTGCATCATAGGTTGCTCTCTGGGGACCACCTGCCAGCGCCATGCCCGTGATTTCTCTCTCACAACGCCGACAACGCCGTCGCCGAATTTTCGGCGTAATGGGGCCTTTCATGCTATCGCGTTAAAATCTAAAATAGACAAATATGGTTCACCGGCTCGGTGCCAAAGTTGACAGGTGGATGCTTCACAAAAACTAACCTGGTCTCTTGACGTAGTTTCCATTCAGGAGAAGTCACTTTCCTCCGGCCAGTGGGCATTCTCCGGTCCGGTGACGTCACGTCTCTCCAGCCAATAGGATTTCTGTGCTGTGGTGGCCAGGGTGTCGAACCGGAACATAACCCGAACTCGAAACCGTAACTGAATCTGTATTTTTTGCCCAGAACCGGAACCCAACCAAACCCAAAACTTTTTCGCCATCTTGAAACTGAACCCGAACCGGAACGATTCAAAGAAACCGTTTCGAACCGGATCAGGACTTGGTTCAGCAGCACATTTTTTTTTTGTAACTTGGCAAAAAAATTTTTGCAGACAAAATGACATGAGCCAGCGCGTAGATTTACTAACCGAAAGCTGTCTGCGCTAGCCTGTGTGAAAATGGCATCCTGTCTATGCGACTACAAAACTGAAGGAATTCTGGTGTCTAGGAAGAAAGCTAATTGGCACTTCTGCAACGTGCTTTCGATAATTGTAAAGAATTGTACGCCGGATTCATGTAAAATCTTCGCTTTAATATTATCCCCCCTTTCACATGCTTACGTACAGCTTTAGTTGAGGCACTGCTCTAACTCGAAAAACGCCGCTTGACAATGGCTTCCCTTTCTTTCTGACGTGCACCACAAATGTGGTAACTTAGTCGCAACGACCCAACCACGTTGTGCAACATTTACTTTTGGAGACACTCCTTGCCTCAGACAGCAGACACCGAAGACCCCTCAAGATCACCCAGTGGCAAATCGTGCTCGGCTGCTGATGCCAAGGTCGGGCGTTCGACTCCGGTGGCGAGGCGGCATTTCGATGGCGACGAAATGCAAAAATGGGAGTGTGCTGTGCGGTGTGAGCGCACTTTGAGGAACCCCATCTGGTCTACGTTAATCTTGAGTCCTTTACTAAAGCGTTCCTGATAGTTTCCGCGTCACTTTGACGTGTTAAATCTCAGATATTAATACTGTTACTACAAAATGAAGGAAGTATAATTTTTTTTAAGAATCCTAACATTCTTTGTAGCACGCGATGGAAATAAGCAAGGAAAGGCTGGCTTACAGCAACGATAGAGATACTCGCGTGCTGCCGACGGAAAGGAATAAACAAATGAAGAAAATAAAATAAATTTGCATAGGGAGGCACTTTCAGCGCGTTAATGAAAATAAGAGGCATATTCTGGACTGATTTGGTTACCATTGGCGTTAATCTGGTTATCCTCACAAGGTGCTCCCGCTAGGCGATATTTCCAACGAAGTGTGCTACAGGATATTCTGCCCGTTCTATCAATATATACATGCCATTAAAGGTAGCGTGATTCAGGCTAATCAATTCGCTTTCGAGGGAAAAGTGTGTGCGAGTGTTTTTATGCGTTTAGAACGAATGTCAGATTTTTCGGCACTTGGGTGTTGCGTTGATGCTGCCTTGGAAGACTTCGCTGTCTCTTGAGAAAGCTGGGGGGTCTTAAGCCTAAGCTATATTTAACGGACGTAGTAGGACCCTAGCTCCAGCTGATTAAGCCACTGACTTATTAACTCCAGGGAATGGCATGTGCAGCCCAGAAATCCTTTGTTTCATTAGCTTTCGCATTTCGCTACTATGAAATAGGCCTGAAGCCATAAATTCGTTTCGCTGAATATTCAGTCAGGCAACCGAAAAGGTTCCGAATCCCGGAGGAACTATTTGCACATTGAGGAGCCCTCAAAAGTCTCGCACAAGAGGGGGACATTGTACTGTTCTAACCAGGGCGGCAACAAGGAGGAAAAACCTTGCGAAGAGGCCATCCACACGCAAGGCGACTACTTAGCTCACGCTCTCGCGAAAAGCGGTCTCTTAAGGCAAGTGGACGGCAAGTCGTCCACTTTTATTTCAGCTCACCGTTTTTTCTTTACCCTTTTCGTGCGCACTCGTCATGGTTACAGCTCTCAAGAAGTTTTATCTTGATGCCGCTCGTCTAGCAGGGGCAGTCTGCTGTGCGCCGTATCGCGAGAGCTGGCAGTGAGAGCGCGCGTGAAGACGCACAGCGGGACGGCTGCAGCCCCGTGGCCGCCACTCTTGAAGATCAACTCGGGCGCCGTAAAATGAGCGAGCCTGCCTCGCTACTCCGCTGGGCTCGCAATGAGCGTGCGGCCGGCCACTGGGGAGACGTCGGTTTCGACGCCGTAAACGCGACCGGAGGAAGTGCGGCTTGGCAAAGAGTAGAGCGGGAGGAGAAAGAGGAATTCGCTGAGAGTGGCTGTTTCCATCGCTGCAAAGTGTCCCCGCTGCTGCCGCCGCGCCAACTTGGAAGCGGCGGCAGGAGGGTGGGCACCTCGCCAGTGCTGCTCCGTCGCTTCTTTCTGCTCCGAAGAAAGAGGGGAACACGGCAACAGTGTTATATCGCTGGCTAAGCTGGTCGCGCTATGGAGCGGCGAGAGAGGCAGAGACAGTCGGACTGCGGCTCCGGCGAGACGTGTGTGGCTCGCTAAACGAACCTCGCTGGCCAACGACGCTCCCAAACTGCGCCTCCTTTGAACGTGGCCCGAATTTGCCATCGGCTTTCTCCGCCATCTTCTCATTTCTCAGTTCTTCGCTTTTTGTTTGTTTGGTCGTTTTCAGTGCCCTTCTTACTTCTTACTTCTTCAGCATCAGCGGGAGGTGGATTCGTCTTTTTTTTCCTCATTTTTGCGATCACTTTTAATGTTCTTACCTCTCTGTTTGATGTTTTCTCTCTATTTGGTTGTGAACTTGCGCCCTAAAAACCTACGTCAAGCAGGCTCTCTGTCCCCGCTTTGAAAGTCGCCTCAATCACTTCACTTAGAAGGTTGCTCCGGGCTGAGCCAGCAGCGAGGTGCCGTGATAAGCCGCAGTGTTTGTATGAGGGTGTCCTCTTGAAGTCCGTTTTCGGACACACCGGTTCCCGAGCTTGGGCTCTGCCTCGCCTATCAAGCGTTGAGCCGCCCGGAGGAAGCGTCGTTTGAAGTTTTTGTAGAGTGTTGCGGTCTGAGTTGCTGCGCCAAGTTTTAAGAGCTCTTGCTGCGATAATTTTTTTTTCTTTTCTCGCTCTCAACTTTTGTTTGCCCCTGTAAACCATTTCGGTGAGCAACTGCTTGCTCGGGCCACGTCCAGTAAGAATATGTTCCCCAAAGTGCAGTCTTCAAGCCGCAGAGAACAGGAACACCCCTGATTTACAAAACGAGACCGACTTCACAAGCGGGGATTTGTTGAATCCTTCAGACAAGCACATAAATGACAAAAGGCCATTTGCGAACACTTGTGCTGGCTGCATTTAGGTAACGAAGTGTTCCGTCAGCTAGAGCTTGAATAATTATGGTCTCACAAGTCCTAACTCAACGCGACACGGTTCTAATAACGATAAAAATGCACACCGGGCTCAAGCTATCGTTTACTCCCCCAAAAAGAATGCAGTCCAGGAAGCAACATTATGCGATTCTAGACGCAGCTTTGAAACAGTGCTCCTCAGTGATAAAATACTGTGGTTCCCCTCTACAGCATCGCAAGACAACATGCTTCGCCGTTGATAAAACAATGTCACAGTGTTTGTGCTCCATTGATATTTTGAAAAAATCGGTTATCGTGTTATGCGTTAGGTAAGGTCAATGCGGTTAATCCGCAAGGTTCACGCAAAACAATGCTGCGGCCTATGCGAACTGGTTTGAGAAGGGCTGCGGAAGAATCTCGACCGCCTGCATGCGCCGACGTCTCAGCAGGAGAAATTTTTGCATTTCACCTTCACAGAAGCGTACAAAACCACCGTTGGGGATAGTTCGACTACAACTCAATGTAGGACAACACCTGGTGGAGCAGCTAGGTATGAAGGAAGAAGAAGTTAACCTTTTGCACTTACTCCTGTGTGCAAGGACGAGCACGTGAATGAGATTCGTGGGAACTGGAGAAGAGCAAGACTTCTGGGTTCATAAAGTTTTTTTTTTCTCTTTCCTGTAAAGTGTGGGGTGTGAGGCTCCTTGCTCGCTGATGATCAGGCCCCCCCACGAAGCGCGTGTCAACAGCAACGTCCTCAAGAAAACGGCAGCGCGTCCAGCTCTTCTCGAGACGGCTTCCAGTTCTGTCTGTCGGTTGCTTTCTATGGAGCGAAATCGCACGACAGCAGCGCGGTTAGCCACGAAATGCTTGTCGTTATACTAAACCCAGTGGGGTAAATCGCATCGAAACCATTGTGGTGTTGTTAACAAATGGGTTCATTTCCTCTCAACGTCCAGTAAAGGTTCGCATTGCACGCGGGCAGCGACAACCCTGGTCGCGTAATATACAATGCCCCGTATTAAATAGATCTCCGCGCACAACGGCGTCCTCAAGGGCGGCAAGGGGAAGAAGAGGAAGGCGGGTCCTCCCTCCGTTTGGCCAGCTGCGAGTGAAAGTCAGCGCGGCTGGGCCGACGGGGACCCATTGTAGGCTAAATGGCCGAGCCGCTTTCGCCACATTAGGCCGCAGTATCTCTCGCTTGGCTGGCCCCGTTTCGTCGGCGAAGAACGGTCCGCCAAATCTATCGAGGCCATTTCGTTCGTCGGCTGTCCATCCTCGCCGATCATCGGCCGCCTCGGGGAGAGAAGTCCGGCTTTCTGTGCTCGCCGATTTCTTTTCGTTTTCTATTCACCGCCTCAGCAGTTGATGCGTTTTCCACCCGGGATACACACGCACACCTCATCCCATTTGCGAGGCAGCGGAGCTGTGCGCTTCAATTTGTCTCCGAAAGGAGAGAGCTTGGACGACTTTCAATTAAATTAGCCCACCCTCGGTTTCTGCATACAATAAATGACAGTCGTCGATTTGGCTCAACTTTACGCCAATTTAGCACCAGTTGAAATCTTTATGAGTTAGTGCAGCTATCTGGATATACGGCAGCACTGATTCTGAGGTGGAGCTAGGCTTTTGCGAAAAACAGTGCCCTGATGTGATGTCGGAATAAATGTGTACGTGTCTCACTCACGGAACCATTCCACGTGTCAAGGAAGATGAAACAAGAAAACAACCGGCTTATCTACGCGGGCAATATAAAAAAGTATTGTGAATATTTTTCAAAGTTTATAATAAGCTTATATATTACGATAACTGGCTTTGATTTTTAGCGCAATATCAGAGCTCTCCGACTACTATTGGCAAGCTGATCTTGAGTAGTGTCACAAGTTATTTACGCAAAAAAAAATACCCTTCACAAGGAGCGAGTTCTGTGCTCAAGAAAACTACTAAGCTTCTCCATCTATCCCTTAAAATTGCTGCTGTAGCTAATTACATTTTAATTTACCTACCAGAAAATTCTTGTCCTCTAATACCATAATAATCTTAACATGGTCACAGGGAACACACCGCTTTTGTGTCTTTGTTTCACAAAAAATGCAGGACTGAAAAGTAATATTTGTGCCGCAAGTAATCCGGCCTGTAAGAAATGTCCCAAAATGACGCAAGATTCTTGCTGTTTTCTTTGACGCTCATGAGGACAGGAACAAATAGGAGCTTATCATTTACTCATTTACATCAGCAGGTGCCTACGAGCCACAATGTTGGAAAAAATGCTGCGGATAAGTTTTCTCTACTTAGTGATGCTCTTTAACGACGGAAAGACAAAAATAAAATTAAATGCGTCACTGTTCCAAGCAATGCTTCAGAGAGCTGCTCAGTCCGCATTGAAGCAATGCTTCTTTTCCTTGGCTCGACTAAGTTTAAGAAAAAAGGTTTTAAAAACGGGGCTGGAACAGAGCACCGACTAAATGAGCTGCGAACAATGAGATGCGAGATCACAATGTACGAGACACTTCTAGGAAGAACACACGTTGCGTAATTTCTTTTTTTTTTCGCTCGAGTTGTACAATTCCAGTGCGTTTGAGCGTGTATGTAATGCCTTCAGCGGAGTTATTGCATCGATCAGAATACATTGCTTCATATTTGGATGTGGCATAGTGAAACGGGATGGCAGCGCAGCTGGGTTTTGTAGTAGTAGAAGCGGATCGATACACACGAAATATGTTTCTTTAGTTCCTTCTACGCTGTCGTCTGACAGAATACTTTTGTGTAGAATAAGAACATTGTCGGCAGGGTTATTGGGAGGTGGAAAAAGCAAGAAAGCAGGATGAAAGTGGGCGGGGTGCCGAGAGAGAGGACGGCTGAGTGCAAGTCACCTGTCAGCACCTTCTAAGCCTGGTATACATAGTAATGCGGGCTGGAAGACATTTTTGTTTGTTCTTTTCTTTAGTCCCAGTATAATCTACGTCAGCACTTTCTTTGGGACGCTAAGTCTACATTAGCATGCAGTGATCGAACTTTTGGCCATCCGCGGAAAATCTCGGCAACGAACACTAGGCAGACAGGAATCCGCCCACAGGTACACACATGACACTGCCAGGCCGTATGCGACTCGATTCTCTGGTTCTTCCGCCAGGCGCGATTAGAGGGCTACCGTCAAAGTGAGGGGGTCTTCCTAAAAAAAATTATCGCCTAGCCTCGCCACAGAGCACGACTTCGCCAAGCGTGGAGGAGGACAAAGTATTGCCGAAGCAGAGATTAGGCACGCGACTTACGCGTCTTACAGCGTGGCAGGTACGCGTTCAGCTCACGTGGCGTACCTCACAAATTCCAGCCGCCCCACAGCAACACGCGAACTACGTAACTAAATCGTATACTTCAACTGAAGCCCGCACCACTATTGGGAGGTAAGTCTGTTTCCGAGGTAAATTTAGATCAAGGCTTTTAACAAGTGCTCCAGAGCTCGGTTTCGTCTTCCGACGAGACCGGTGCCAACTAAATGCCACGCTATGACTCTGATGTTCATTAAACGCGTTACAAACTGGTGCAGTTTCATTCGTGTCACTAGTGCACGTGTCTCTCGGCGGGAAAAGCGCGCCAGTTTTGGCGCCCGAATCAGTGGCCGCGCGAGTTCCTAATGAGTCAATTTCATGGTTCGAAGCACTCTGGTAGTTGGGAGCCAAGAGCAGAGGAACAAGAGCCGTGAGAGGCAAATTAAGCGGCTCATTTAATTCTCACATTAGAACCTGAGCGAGTCGGCAGGGCTTCAGAGTTGGTCTCTTAATGGATATTCTCTTCTCGCTGCTGTGCCCGACACGGAAGGAAAAAAGAAACGCTCTGTACGTGAGAAGCTTGACCAAGTCACACAAATGCATACACTTTTTCAATACGACGAACACGGTTGCAATTGGCGGTCCGCACGGTACGCCTAATAGATGATAATTTCCAGTGGCGTAATTAACGCCACGTGCGCTCCACTTCTAAAATGCCTTGATGCGACGCGTCGGCATGGTGCAACTGTTTTCGCGTTAAAAAAAAATCAGCTTCAGCTCTTACAACAAGAATGGCTAAGTTAGGCTAGGCATTAAACGGAGGTCAGTTCGAACGCGCTGTTCTTTTTTCTTCCATAATAGGTAAAGTTATGTCCACGGGCTTCAGGATCTGTATAAGTTGCTTTGAAATAGAATTCGAGCACTAAGTTCCCCAATTGCTGTAGAGCTGCTAATGGTTCTTTCTATTTCGAAAACTATGACCCCTTCGTGGTCCTTGTACGTAAGTACCAACATTTCCGCTGTCATGAAGTGGATAATGTGAATGTTACCCACCTGAATCTTTACCGTAAGGGGCACGTGGCCAAAAAAGTAATACAGCAACCGCATTCATGTTGGTTAGGGTGGCCCTTTTCCTGTCATTGTGCGCTTCGAGGGACGGAGAAAATATGGGAGTGATTCTGTTGCGCCATTTTATACGTCATTATTATACCACGTGTTTCAGGGAGGCGCACCTCTAATTTTAAAATTAGGCTTTTTTGTGGTGTAAACATGGCTTCTATGGCATAGTAATACCATGTGTTTCGCTGGTATTGGAATTTCGAAAACACGATTACCCTCATCGCTGTTGCCTAACAAATTTCGGCCATCTCCAGACAAAAGGCGCGCGCTTTCGAAAAACGCGCCTCGTCCGCTGGCGCAAAACGACGACTCCACCACAAGTCGGCCAGTGGCGCTTGTGCACCGTGATCGTCCTGCCCGCTCTGAGATGCTCGCGGCTGCGCACTGCTCCAGACCTGGTCTGAAAGAGTCGGTCACGCGACACTTGCGCCGCATACTGACGTGCTGTGGGGGCGTCGTTTCGCGCGATAGGCGAAGAGGCGCGCTTCTCGAAAGCAGGCGTCTTTTGGCTCGACATGGCCAAAATTTGCCAAGCCACAGCGCAGAGGGTAATCGCGTTTTCTGAATTTTCTAAAATGATATGGCTATTGCTATCTGCCCGCTAGAAAGTTTCGTTTGGAACCAGGCGCCTAAATGCGATCGTTGAGCAGTTAACTATCAGAAATTTGTTGACCATCTTACTGGATGACATGGTTCACATATTTTCTGATGTCCGTAAACGCTAGTACACCTTTCCCATAAGAAGTCACCTTTATACCAAAAAAATACTATTTTTAAAAGTTAGTGATGGGCTTCCCTGAAACACCTGGTATTCTACACGCATATTTAAGAAGCGATAAATAGAGGTCGGGTAAACAACGTGAGCAAATACACACTTTTCGTACAAGTAATTACTATGAGAAAAGTAGTGTGCGTGTTTTTAGTGCGAAACTACTACTTCACAAGGTCTCATCGGCTCATAGTGTTTGTGTGAAGCTTGACCTTGAGGGCGACCTTGGTCAAACCATAAATAAATGAACAAGATAAATACTACCGCGTCGCTGGGATTCGAGCCGCGGCAGTGCGATCAAATCAGCTTCGCTGGCCACTGCACGAGCTGACTACGCTCTCGCCGCAGCCGATCTCGCCCCGTGTTAGGTTGAAACACACTCCCACGCTGTGCATTGCGCATCGGCGTCTTCTTCTACTAACACTCCTATCGAACTAATATACACGTTCTCGCGCTGTGCATTGCACACCGTCGTCTTCGTCAACTAATACTACTATCGGACTAATATCGTCGCAAGACATGCGGACGACCCGCCAGAACAAACCCACGAGCCAACCAGTCTAAACACGTACTTTCACACGTCTGCTCAGTTTAGCTACGTTAATATCCCGCCATTTTTTTCATCGTGTATGAACGACCACACCGCTCTCCACTTTCCGCCTCTGTTCTGTGCGAGTGTTGCCTATAAACTATTTCTAATTCAAAGATATAACTTATTCGCATGCCACTGATTTTAGGTCAAGATTCACTTATTGATATCGCAAGCGTTTCTAGTTTTTTAAGGGAAGCATGTCTCGTGGAAAAGCTCTGAATTCCGAACCTGCGCCTTGCTACATATGACGATCCACTTCAGCCACCATCTCGTTCCTGAGACGAAGGCTGAGGTTTTTAGCTGATAGGTTGGGAGCCTCGAGGTCCTTACCCAGATAAGGATGGTCGCTGAAGTTATCTGACCCTCTTTAAAGCTTTCGCTAATAACCATTTTTAAAGTCCTTTTTCTCTCTCATTACTAACAAACACGAACTAAAGTTTCATGCGCTCTACACCACTGATGGTTTTTCACATGTTTGTAAAATGGTCGCTGAGGTTACCTGACCCTCTTTAAACTTTCGTTAATAGCCATTTTTAAAGTCCATTTCCTTTGTCATTACAAACGAGCTCGAAATAAAGTTTTAGGCCCTCTCATGGTTTTTCATGTTTGTAAAACTCAGTGCTCAGAAAAAAATTTGCTACACCTTGAGCTTGGCGCAGGATATCCTTAGATGCTTATGTACCATTAAACCCAACACAACACAACTTCTGCGCATAAAATGGCAGTATCAGTAATTTCCTACATGCCACATAGGGCTGCAACACTGAGAAATGTTCACAGTCCCGACGGCATACCAGGCCTGCTAGTCTGCCATATTGGTAAACTACATACATATCGTTGCTGGGTGGACTTCGTCCGCACTGACCGATAGTACCTGCCCACAATTCAGTAAAACGGCCTTCCGAGCCAGTTCACTTTCTTGGGAAAAAACTGTAGCACGAAAACCGGAAACACACAAGGAAGAAACATCCACAGACATGCACAGCCGCTGCACTCACGGCGGATTGGTTGCATCAAAGCATTGTGAATCGGCGTCGCGCATGCGCGCACAGAACACAAATAGAAATAAAGACATGTCCAAGCGGCAGACTTAGACCAGACACATATACAGGTACGTCTTATCTTGTGGAAGAGAAAAGATCGTACTCCGATCTAAACAACAAAATTGAAGCATTGCTTACAGAGTTCTTGCCCCTTTTCTTTATATGGTACGCTCCCAGAAGTTCACGTGCGGTCTGACCTTTGCTTTTGCCTATTATCTTTGTACTGTTAAAATTCTGGCATTTCTTCTAGGGCCGTCTATGTTTAGCCAAGAGCACGTCCTCGTTCTCGAAAATCGTCCATGCTCTGTTTATACCTCAGAAATAATTCCTATAATTCCAAAAGGCCATTTCCGTGCCAATGTTGAGTATTGCTGTGCCCTAACAAATTATAGCACTCTTACGTTTACTGTGACTGGTTCTTTGCTCCTCACCGAGCGATCCGGTCATCGTCAATTTTTTTTCTCAGTCCAACATCGCAGACACCTTTGCAGTGTGTCGTCATGCTCTGGAGTCGAGTCCATTGACGTACGTGGAAGATGATCCACATTTATTGGAGGTCCCGGTAGCCGCGGCTGGTGAGCAGGCTTAGAGGGCTGTCGACGTTCCTGGCCAGGCCGGTTGCCGAATGCGTTCTTATTTGCGCCAGCGACCACGCGCTGCCCAGCGTCATCTTCATCAGCGCCGCTGGCGATGCCAGTGCCGCTACAGGTGCTCCCCCCTAGCGCGATGCGCGATAAAATAAAAAATAAAAACGGTATGTATAGGTTTCTACAGGTCGGTCAAGTTCAGGACACATGCAGCTACGTTCGTGGAGGCCGCGGGGCGGGGGAAATAAACTCAGGCGGTCGAGCCTGGCTGCTGCGCAAAGGGCGAGGGAAGCCGAAAGATGAGGACGATGACGTAAGGAACAAGCGGGAGAAGTCATCCACGGATTGGCGGCGAGCTGGGCATGGTCCAGTCGTAAAGTGAACTGGTGGCGCCGGCAGTGGGGAATTGAAGCTGACCAGGAAATGCCAGTGCCGAGAATGCACCCGCGCCGGGATTTACGGGCGATATGTGATGTCCACTGACCCAGTTGGTGCGGACGGAGGTATGGCGTGCGGAAGCCGCAGCCATAGAAGAGAAGGGGATGCCTCGGCCGCTGGCGACGAGGAAAAGACGACGCACGACGCTGGGCTGGAGATCTGCTGCGTGGAGCTCGGGCTGCCGTGTAGGAAAGTGGTCGAAACGGGCGACGCGGTGGACCGGCTGTCTGCAAAAGCGAGCCCACTGTGGCGTTGAGACCGCTTGCTGAGAACAGAGGGCACAAGTCCGTGACGTAGGGGCCACAATTGGAAGGAAGCGGTAGTGCTGCGTCCATTGGCGGTGTTGAATGGAGCACGCTATAATGCATCGCAAGCATGCCATCACTTTCGGAGGCTGCCCCGTCTGTCGCGGAGGCACAGGCACTTGCGAAGGCGCCTGGTAAGCAGGTATCCGTGGCAGGCGTTTCGGGTGGCGCGTTAGGTGCGAGAGGACCCTGGGGTGGCGTGCATGTGTGCCTCGCTACAGGAAGGACAATTGGGCTCACTGTGGTTGGGTATCAGGTAGCAGGTGAACATGGGACTAGAACAGAGTGGGGTCCCGGGTCGAGAGCGAGCTCTACCGGTGATGGCTCAAGGGCAGGCGCGACAGTTGGCAAGTAGGGCTGGGCAGGAGGCGCCCTGGGACGGGAGCTCGCACGTGGATGGCCGTCCGTTGGGGCCGGTGGAGCAAACTTGGGAGACACCGGGGTGTAATATGAGGCAGCCGGTTGAGAAGGTTGCCAAGAGACCGGAGACCGATGCGTGCTCGCGTGGCACTTGCCGAACCATGGGTGGGGGCTCATTCGGAGGCGACGATAGTGGACAAACCGGTGAGGGGAGCGGCTCCAATGTGGTAGCTGGCAGAGGGAAAGTTGAAGCAGCTATGAGGAGGGATTCGAACAGTTGTCGTGAGTTGAGTGGCGACGCAGAGTGTAAGCCCGAGCAGCAGCGCTGAGAGTCGGCTGGAGATCCAAGCCACTTGAAGTCGACGTAAATGTCTGGGCCAGGAGGCGGGACCGCAGCTTTGCCAGGAGACTGGGTGGGAGTTCGCGGCTGCGCTGATAGCGCAGCAGCTGAATGGACACGCTGTTGACGTGAAAGTGCGAGTCGAGCAGCGCCAGCCACAAAACAGGGTCCCTGGCATAAAAGGCAGGTAGGCCGGTCAGCCGAGCAAGGCAGGAGCGCTGATACGGCTCGAGGAGCTCACCGCGTGCGATGGTAGGCGCGTACATGGCGGCGAGAAGCAGCTGCCGAAAGCCAGGTGCGGACAATGGAAGTGCAGCGGCAAGGCCGAGTGGAGGGACAGGACGGACAGGAGTGCAGAGCCGGTGGGAGCGGCGTTGCGTGCGTCGAAGCTGTCGTCCGGGTCACCACGTGTGGTGGGTGCATCCACATTTATTGGATGTCCCGGTAGTCGCGGCTGGTGAGCCGGTGGAGCGGGCTGTCGACGTTGCTGGTCAGGCCGGTTGCCGAAAGCGTTCTAATCTGCGCGAACGAGCACGCGCTTCCCAGCTTCATCTTCATCAGCGCCGCTACAGACGCCTGTACCAAGCGTAGCGCTAAGGAGTCCTTGAATGCTGAGAAGTCAATGCGCAGAAAGTGGAGCAAAATATTTTCGGAACACTATCCGCTCTCTTGATCACTCGCAGCAAACAAGCCGGAAGCTGCAGCTGGCAGCGGAGGGTGACGTGTACGCGTACCGCAGGAATATCCGAAGCGGGGTCGGCGCCGAGTTCAGCAGCCCGCAGCCTGCACACTCCGCACTGAGCCGCAGCAGTGGGAGTCGTAAAAACTAGAGCCGCACTATTCTTTCCAAAACGAAGGAAAGGAAATCGTGAAGTGAAATGGCAACGCAAAAAAAAAGAAAAACTTAAAGAGCGCGCTCGCTTTGGCGGCACTCGCCGCTCCTGCAAGGCTTCTTTCTTCGAGGCGGCCTCCTGCCTTGCCAACTCTGTAGCGGCCCAGTTCGGACTGCGAGGAGGACGCGTAAATAAAGGGGTGCGATAAAAGAGGAGGAAAGAAAGAGCGGATGCGAGCGCGCACTTTCGCGCGCCAGAAAACGAATAAGGCGCGCGAGACGAGAGGAGAGCAGCAGAAGTAGCATCTCGGCGAAATACGCCCTGCAAACTCCCGGCGCCGCGGCAAGCTGACGCATTTGAAGGGTAGATCTCGGCGGCTTCGTAAGCGCAGCTGGAGCCCAAGTTTTCACGCGGGCCCGATCGTGCTCCGTGGAGCAGAGAAACACGGGAGTGCTGCGATACAGAGAGGGAGGGACAGCATACACGCACGCGCACAAACGCTGGCAGTGAGTAGTATTCTCGCGAGCCTCTTCGGATCGCACGGTGTGTAGCGGTAGTCGTCCCCGTCGCAACTCCGTTTATGCGCGATGCGCTCGCTCGATCCATCGCGCCCCGACACTCGCGTGTTTATACGGTGAACTGTAGCCGCGCTGCTGCGTATCGCCAGTAAGTGTACTGATACGCTCCCCGTCCTTCGTCTCGTCGACCCCACTGCGCGTATTTTGTAGCCCCCTTCTTCGTTCAGCGCGCCGCACCCGCCATGTTCTTTTTCGGTGTTGTTGTTCGCCAACGTTGCTGATTGCGCTGCTTTCGATAGCCCCGGCTCTCTCTACCCGAGACAGGCCATTCTGCGCTGCTCGGAGAGGCTTCCTCTTTTCCTCTCCGGGGCTCAAAGACATTTGTATCTCCGCGCGCGGCTGCTTCCGCGATAGTGAGCGGCGCGCCGAGTGTTTTCGCCGCGTTTCAACGTGTGTGCCTGCAGCAGACGTGAGGAAGGAGGCGCCATCACGCGGCGCTTTCTCTTAGCCGCTGCGCTTTCTTCCGGCTGCTTTTTACCCGCACTTGTCCCCTTTTCGGATACTGTTCGTTCCAGTTCTGCGCCGGGCAGCACTCGTGTGCAGTTCTGTTTTCTTTGCTTTCTGCGTGCGAATTCCTCTCGAACAATGGAGCGCCGCTCCTTCTCGCTACCAGTGCCGCCTGGAATGGGTGTTCGTCTTGCGCCTCCTTTTATTTGTTTTCATGACACACGTGTGTGCAATAAATGAGAGATGCCGCTGTGATGGCTTTGTAAAAAGCTCCAGTATGTGATGTGTGTGCCCGGTGACCGCAAGGCAGCGAACCCCGACGCAAAGACAACCTCTAGACACTCTATCGGAGTGTTTAGGGAAAGATCATATAGGTAGGAAAGCAAAATAAAAAGGGGCCATGAACGCAAGGCAGGCATTTTTGAGGTTCTGAGCACAGCTGGAACAGGAGAGAGCGAGGCTGGAAAAATTTATACCTGTAACACAGAATTATGATTACTCTGCGATGATCGCTGCAAAACTCAAACGGTGAAATATTCGCCTGAGGTGGTTATCTCAGTGTAGTGAAGCTGAACGGCGGTTATTTCGTGTGTTTCTTTAATAGTCGCGGAGCGCATAAACAACGCCGATGCCAAAGAAACCCATAGACCGACTACAGGGTTTAAAATAAAAATACAAATACCTGCGACCTGCCGCAGTTGTAGCATTGTGCTGGCTGCCTTTCGGGGGCGAACTGGCGTGCAAGAAAGTAGTTTACCTGGAGTAGGCAGCTTTGAAAGCTGCAGTGAAAACGTGGTTTCGTGTTGACAACGTAGTGCGCAATGTTTTGCTCCTTTGCGCAACCATGCTAGCTCGAGTGTGGACCACGGGTTTGGTTTTTGCATAAACACCACTGTTGCCTTGAAACATTGTGAATTGTGCTGCAAGTGGAACGAAGTAATGAGTATTATTTTGGCGTTGGACAAAGATTGTTTGAAAAGCGAGCTTTACTAAAGCCCATGGCGGCAGCACCCAGAGCCTGTAAAAAAAAAATGGTTATGTGCAGTAGATTAAGAGTGTTCGCGATATCAGTAAGAACTTTCCAAAGCCTGGTATGTAAGGAAGTAGCAAAGCGGGCATGTTCCAGCGTAGGAGTGAAGTTAGGAGGAGGCCTGTTTAAATGTGAGTAGCGAGAAACAGACAATACTCCTCTGTTTATGCGACTCGTGTGATTCCCGTCTGCGTCCGCGGCGTATTCGGGAAGTTTTGGTCGATATTCACATAATACAGCAATGCAACATGCAGAACGAGGCTAGACGACACATGCGTTACCTTAAACTTTTATGCTGAGAAAAGGGGAACGTATTCATTTGGAGAATTCCAGCACACAAAACAAAGAAACCGCGAAGTGTTTGTGATCTGCTGCGTAACACGCATACCTAAGAGCTGTCGCAGTGCTGCTGTTTCAATTTTGCGAATGCAGCCAGACCCGGCTATAACGTAGTGGTTTATAACAAAATAATAGATATAAGGTGAGCTCCTATAGAAGCCCATGCATTTCTTTTCTCGATTTTACGAAGTTGAATTTTCCACAACGGGTATAACCATCCTCCAATGAACTCCGCTGTCCATTTCACGCGGAGTACGTGTTTGTAACGGTGTCCAACTCCTCCGCACCAATTCGATGCGGCAAATTGGTATGACCACGCTTAACCTGCTCTGTCGAGCACCAAACAAAACGTGTGGAAAAGTTACGTGACTTCAAGTGGAGCCTGCATTCAGCATTTGTCTAGATAATTCGTCCACGTGTTATGACGCAGGCGCTCCCTTCGCCACATAAAGGTGCACAGTCCGCTCAACGATACCACGCTGCGTGGTGCTGGGCCTTGTGGTGTCTCCACAGAGTTGCCCCGTTTCCTACCTTATCCCTGCACATTGCTCACAGCGAGCGGGCCCAGCTTCTCTGATTGCACGTGCAGTCTAGTTTCAGTTATCCTGGAACGGTCCCTCGGTTGAGACCTGTTGGCAGTACGCTTACTGTGTTTGACGGTAGCAGCGTCCCACCGGTTAAACAAAGCGGCGGAGAATGAAAGTGCAGCGCAATTTTCATTGTCCAGAAGGTGGTCATTTAAAAGCCTTCTGTGGTGACATTAAAGATCGGTCTGGCGTATGGATTTGCCGCAAGGCAATCCTGTCGTACGGTGAGACGTTGTGGCCTGCGTGCTCGTGAGTTGTGCTGAGAAGCCAACCAAAACGCTTACTCGTGACGAAATTTCCTCCGAGCGCCCTGCTTTATAACTGCGCGTATTAATTTGAGCACCTAGAAAACAAAGCAAAATATTCTAAACAGGCATCTCCCCGTCTTCTACAGCATTATCCTCCAACACCCGTTTTCTACGCGCTAAAGTCCTGGCGAGTCGGGGAAAAAATGGGTGCGCGTTGGCAAGGCTGAGATATTTGGTTGGGGCACGTGTGCTGGGCGAAGCGGTGGGCACTTGTTGAGGGTTTCGTATCCCCCCGTAACGCACTTCGGAGGCACACTAAGCGTCAGCGCGGTTGTCCTATAGGTTTAAGCTCGAAAACGTATGCTTGTGGATGAATGACAGTTCTAAACAAAGTCGCGTACCACTATAACGAAGTAGCGGCTATAACGACGAAATCTTGGGTACCTTCGACTTCGCTACCGCGAGGCTCAAGTACCTAAGACCTGCAGTTAAGTAAGGACTGCATGCTTACTCGCAATGTGGACAACCACAACGATCGCGACGGGCGCACCGTCACGTCACTCACGTTCATTCCGTAGACGGCGTGGTCACGTTATGCCATGTGACCGTCACTTGACCGTATGTTAACGGTGCAGACGTGTTATGATCGTACTTGTAGCCACGCGGGCCGGATCAAGTGACATCCGGGACCTGTCGACAAAGCCGACAACCTTGCGACGGCTGCACGCACGCCGGATGCCGTTTGTCTCGAAAAAAAAAAAAAGGTTCTCTCTCTACCACGCCTACTGGCCACTTCGAAAGGGCACTAGAATAAACTTGACTAAGTCAACCGGAGCGACTGCAGCGGACTCTCCCACGGGCTCCCAATGTGTCAGTGAGGGCGACGCGAGGTCCATCCACCGGCATATCCGTGGCAGCGGCGACAGTGTCTCCCCTGAAAGCCGCCAGCGCAAGTGGGCCAGTGCACTGATGAGGAACGCATGCGACCACCTGCGAACCGGGGGAACGCCACTCGCGGACATTCCGGTGTCTGTGCGACGTGGATGGCATCCTCCTCTCAAGCTCAACACGCGACGGGGGCGTGTTCGCTATGGACAACGTGCGTGATGAGTGCCACAGTGAACTTTTTAGGACACGCCTTCCTCGGCAGGCCTGGCCTCCATCTAAGGATTTCAGGCAAGGAAAATCCCTAGCTGTAAAATTCGGAGCGGTGTACGGCCGAGTAGCTTCCTCACATCGAGACTCTTCTACAGAGAAACACTATCATTTGCTGCACGTGTACATTATGTAAATAACTGTATAAAGTTTTCCCTGGCTTTCCTCCTAACCCAGCCTCCTTGTCCCCTCTCCGGCCTGACCCGAGTCGCAACCGCCGCTATGTTGCGCAGCCGCTAAGATGGATTCAGAAAACGTAACCACTTCAGGTGTAGGTTGACAGGGGCTGCGGGACGCATGTTTTAGCATCCTTTTCCACCGTACGTTGTGATACGTTGCGTTTCCGCCATTTTTTTTTTAATTGAGACTGTGTGCCTGCTGGCATAAAGTGTTATCTACAGATGTAAATACAAACTGGACTTTCGAAGGAGGTCCACTAACGTCCCGTGTTGTGGCTCAAACATCCACTGGTCTACATACAGTGGTCGGCCTAGTGGAGGTCCGCACCGGAGCAGGTGTTCCTCCGCAAAGCTGCTTCTTGCGTTTCTTTACCAAAGCCATCAGGTATGCTAAAGAGAAGGCCTTCAGTCAACGACCGCCGTCAAGAATCACCGAGAGGAACTCCCGTTTTTCGTTTAAAGGCTACCATGCCTCAATGATTTGGGTGAAGCGTCTTCAGTGTTTGCTAATGAGCAGCTTCCGAGAAATTTCCGTATACGACTCTCCGTTTATCTACCGTCGTCTTCTTCGAAGTCGCAGTAGACAACCGCGTAGAAATCGGGAGACTAAATCGGCAAGTCACTTATTGCGGAGAAGAGATAACCATTGGTTCGTTAGGGAATAAGTTGGGTAGCAAGAAAAGAGAGACAGCCGCTGGCACCTGAAAATAAGGTGTGGTTACCAGGGCTGCGAAACTGGCTACGACAGGGCTAATCGGCAATTCAGTGGAGTCCTTTTTTGTCCTGTAGGTAGCGGACGTTAACTGGCAAATCGTGACGGTGCCATGGCCCACTATCAAGTGAATATGGGATGCTGCTCGTGATTGGTGCGCGCGTGCAGCATAGTGTAGTCAAGCGATAAGTGCACAGTATCCTTACTATTTCGGTGCAGTCACACTGTCAGCGCACAGCAATAAAAGTCACTTGTGAGTTTTTCTCAACTTGAGTTCTTGCGTAAGTCAACTGAGGTAAAATATGCCGGCTCTACAATAATCCTGTGCGGAATACACTTTGCGTTCACAATTGACACCATCCTGCATAATATGAATGGGGATGAACGGATAACAATCCCGCATATTTCTTCCCACCACGAGTTTCTTGAGGCCACCTCGAGCTAGGAATCAAATAAAGCTACATTATCAATAAACTACAAAAAAAAATTCCAAGATTGCTTCTCACCACTAAAAGCAATCAGACAAAAAGAGAAAGAGCGATAAATATGTTTATTATTCACCTTTTCTGCTTCTGTAAGATGACCTCATTTATGCAGAGCGGACAAAGAGGCAAAGCATTTTGGCATAGCGGAAATGAATAGCGAGTCGCAGGGAATAGAATGTAAACCTGGGCGCAGTCGGAGCAGCTCAGCGCCTGTGCGAGCTTAGGAAGCGACCTCTGCCGGCCTCAGAACAAAGTTAACAGCAGAGCCATGAAAAAGTAGCAGCCTAAACGGGAATCGCCGGCGCCCAAATCCCTCAGGAAAGGGTTGGGAGGGAGCCGAGTGCCTGGCTGCGAACGAAGTTTCCGCCGCGAAGTAACGAAGCACCGCGTGCACAGCAGCGGCACGTGCCTCCAGCGGAGGCAGCAGCCAAGCAGGGGGCGGCACTACGCGTCTCCTGATTGAAAAGAGAGCGGTGCGGGTGGCGGCGGTTTCACGGTCGACCAAGCGCGCGCGGATCGGCCGCCGACGCCACGCCGGGGCTCGTCGCTAGGAAGCAACCACGCCGAGGAGCTCCATTTCGCAACGGCACCGCAGCAGCCAAGCGGAACCGCCGCAGGTCCCAAAGTGCGCCAAGACGCAGCAGCAACACCGGCGGGAGGCCGTTATCTCTCTGCCAGCTCCCCTCAATCTTCGAAGAAGCAGCAGAGCCCTCCTCGGGATAAGGCAACAAGAAGAGCCCTGCTTCGTGGATGTGGTCGTAACACGAGCGTGCGGGCGCGCGCGGAGGCGAGCTCGCTCAGCTGTCGCGGCGGCGGCGCGGAGAGCAGTAACAACCGCCGAGTGGCGACGGCGCGAGGTAGTGCCGAGTGCTGTAACTCATCCTCGCCCGAGTGTGTGCGTGTCCTCACTCTCGGATGCTTCTCAGCGCGCGCGCGGTCAAGCCGGGCGAGCTGCTCGTCGCTTGTGTGCCGCCCCGGAACAACTGGTGGTCGGCCGTCCGCGCAGTGCTCTCATGCCGGTGCTGCTTACGTCGGCGAGATGGGTTCGCATCGCGATTGCTTTTTGCCGCGCCGCTGCTTTTGGTTGCGTGCCAATGGTTGTGGGAAAGGAAGTCGTCAAGGAGAGAGAAACACCTTGTGCCAGTGCAAGATTCCAGACGAGCGGAGCACGGACCTTGATGAACGCGGCCTGGTCGCCACTTGTGTGGCGTTTGCCGGAGAAAAATAAACGAGCAAAGAGAGCTTGGGACGCGAAGAGAGTGTGAGTTTCTGACGTATGTCCAGATCGCTAACGTCCCCCAACAGGCCTAGTTATTGCTCTCAGCATGTACAAGTGCGGCCAAAGTATTAAGGAGCACGTTTCAGCGTTTTAAAACTTCGCACGTGGTCTGTAAGAGGAAATGATGCCTGCTTCGGTTGATACGGGAGCGCACTAGCGGCATGTGCTGCCATGTGTATAAAGTACTTCCTCATTTTTGTTACGTAAGGCGTGACAGGAGTTTTGTCGGCAAGCTTCGCCGGGACTGTCCATGTACAGCTTCCGTGCGCTGTCGATACTGTGCTTGTCACAAGTGCACTTCCTAATTACTGAAACTGCTGCTCCGAAATCAAGGTAGCTCCAAAACATGAGGTAGATTTGGGAAGGCCAAACTGGACACCGAGGGCGGCGAGCAACAAATGTGCTGTTTCACACCCCTTTCTGCCCTGTGTGCATAACAGAGCCAAAGGTGCGCTGCATTGGGCACACGCTCAAACACTTGCAGAATATGCGTATATCCGGATGCGTGTGTACGCTTTGAGGAAATTGAGGTGTTCTTCCAAAATTTCGATATCAAAATCTCGGCTTCTCGCAAGTCCATCATGCCGAATAGGAGATCCTAATCAGTGTGTTTTATTCAGATTATTTATTGCCAATTAATAAGAGTAAGTGGCCAAGATGACGAATGTGGATGAAATATTTCGAAATACAGAGACAAAAAAAGAGAAAGACATAGCGGTACAGAAATTAACATTCAGTTTCCTGTTCAACATCGAGTAAGATTTACAAGCGGCGCTGCAAGATAAAGACGTCGCTGTCGTGAAGATATTGAGACTGCAAGAGAAGTGCACGCAGTTAAACAGATACGGGCAAGCCAGCTATTTCGAGGAAACTCTAACCAGTTCGGTGCCATTTAAGACGACGAGAATTGATCGCGCTTCGTGGCAATTTGTCCGACTGCGGTCAATTGCTCATATTTTGTAATCTGGACGAAAACCAGAATTACTGGGACTTTCCTTATCCTTTATTCTAAAAGCTCGAGTTCTAGATCTAAGCCTTGAAATCCTAAGAAAGCACAGATGTCGTGTAGCACTTGTGCCCACATATTCTTCGCACCGGCACCAGCGGTGGGTGTCTGTGAGGCTTGGACCTTCGTGCCATGAAAACTAGCTTTCCTACAGAAATGTACCTCAAACCACACTATGATTGAGACAGTAATATGACTATATACAGAGGAGCATAGGAACTCTCATGACCGCTAAAGCACTTTTTGTTGGAGGTACTCGGCAGCAGCTACGTTTTTTACTAACTGATACTCCTGTGTGGACACAGTTGCATCTCCTCGCGTCTTTCTTCCTACTTTCTAACATGCATTAGTTATAACATTGCTCGAGTTATAGGCAGTGATATTCTATGTCTCAGGACGCATTCGAGTACCGCAGTAGGAAAGCGTCATGAAGTGCGTTTTTTCTTTACTTTTTGTCTGAATACGGGCTTTGCGTTCAATATGATTGATATGCATCTATAAACTGTGCAGCTTATTTGCAGCGACTCTAAAAACCGCGGAATGTCCTTTATCTGATTTTGTGCTTCTTCAACCCCCAACAAGCTGGAGCGCCACCATATGTCCCTTTAGGAAGCTAGACGTAAGAAAAAAATATACAGGCAATGGAAGCTGAAGACAAAGCTGGTCCATCGCGTGGCATCGGCGATGCATCACCGTCTCGTCGCATGCAGTGACCCGCTCGAAAGGGCTCGGGGCTGAAGCGCGCAGAGGCGACCCTCATCAATCACACTCACCAAACACCGTGGCGCTCTGCCCGGTTCCAAGCGGAACTGAGCGATCCTTTCGGGCCACGCAAGCGCAAAAACGCGCCGCGGCCACTGCAAACGCAGGCGCGTGACGACGGAGCGCCCGCGTAACACGGCACGGCTGCTGCTGGCGTCACCGGGGCCAGCCCCTGCTTCCAGGCGAACCCTCTCGATCAAGCGCGCAGGCGTGGCCGCAACACATCACGCCTCCTGGCGCGACAAAGTCCCTCGGGTGAACAGTGCCAAAATAATCAGACCTTCACATTGCTGTCGTTTCAAGGCGGCGTGTTTCACGGCGCAACACGCTTATTTTTTTTTCTGGTTCTCTGGCTAGTTATTCTCGTTGAGGGAGTCTCGAACGGGCCTCTTTGGAACGCATTTTGTCGCCGCTTGTCGAGACATCCAACGGCGCAGAGCCGGCCCGTTATCTCAGCCGCCGCTCGACGACGAAAACGATGGGCGAGCGTTCCGGTGGGACGTGTACCGCTGGAGCGCGCTAACATCCTCGGTAGCTTTTTGATGGGAACGCCTGCTGACACGCCACCGGCGGCATTGTTGGGGCGAGTGTCGAAAAAGAGTGAAAAGGAAAAGCAGCGAGTCACCGAGGCGATGGCTGCGTGCACGTATACACACATTTGACGCAGCACCGGCGAAGCAACCGTCTAGCGAGCGCGAGATATTCACCGTACATTACCTACGTGACTGAAGATAGGCGGCCGCGATATTCACCGCACATTACCTCCGCGACTGCAGGTGCTGAGAGCAGCGCGCCCGTAAACGCAGGCGCGACACTTTGTTCCCATCTTCGGACAGCGCTGTAATGAGCACTGACGCGGCCTCATGCGATACGACAACCCGCTTCTCGAGCTCTTCTGAAGTGAGCCCGACGCACTCCGAGCGTAGCGCTGGAAGCTGTAACTCGCTAGAACAGTGCACCGCCGTCAAAGATGGGGCCTGCGCGGGAAAATCAGGGGCCGAATTCGCGAGGCACATGTAACGGCTGCCCTGCGTCTTTGATATACTCCTGTCGGCTATGGTGGCTGGTCAGCCACTGTTCCGACATCGATCTTACGTTGTGGTCAGTCTGCGCGTTCGGCTTCTGCCGAATGCACAGAATGGCAGACCTTCTTCCCCGGCGCTGCATGGTTTTAGCCCCTTGGAACGCATATCTCGACGTTCGCAGATCAGAATGGCAGTGGAGGGCGTGCAGCCGTTCTCACCTGATAACGGATGCCCCGTGCTGCGCCGTTACGCTTCAAAAACAAGGCTCCGTGGAAAGGCCCTGATGGAAGCTGAATGTTGTAGCTTCGCATGGAGGAGGGTCAAAAATGCGCACTATGTTTTGACCTTCGGGAATCGACTCTGAGCTAGTAGAAAACGACTCTCGAGGTTCCTGTTTTAACGCGACAGCGTTAGCGTTGACGTTGGAAGGAAAAGTCGTGGACGTTATCACAAAAATTCTGCATTAGCGGAGAGTGTTGTAGCGTCAGTTGTTGAGCCGTGGAATGCAAACGATTGCGGCTCTGTGGTCGTAGCATGACTGGAATTTAATTGTAACATATATGGATGTAAGGGAAATTATTTAGCTGAAAAGAAAATTAGGGTACTTAGTTGTTAATTGAACCCATGACCCTTGGGTTGCGAGGCAGACATACCTTCAGGCCTCTGAAGGACGTCCGTTCGACTTAGTTGAAGGGGACCTTCTGTGTCTTGTGGTGTATCACGCAGTCCAGTCTGCCAATTGATGTATGCTAATGAGTGTGCGTAATTAGAACGAGACACTAATTAAGAAAGAAATGAGAAAATCGTCATACCTTTAAGGCGGAGCTCAAGTGTGCCCCTGATTTTTATGATTGCCTTTAAAAGCAATGCTTTTTCTCTTAAAGTGTTACAATATTGATGACGGTTGCAGTTCGGCGTTCAACAATGTATCCCAATTATAAATAGAGAGTTTTTACGTCAAAGATATTGCAAGAAAATAAAATAGAAATATGCTCATCCATGTTGACTGCTCATGCTTCCCTTCTCCCTAACCGAGTTGCTGGTTGATATTTTTTTCTTCGATTTCCTTCATTCGCTTGCTTGGCCATCGCTCTCAATGCTTCGTGAAAGATCCCGACAGAGCGAGGGCTATTAACTGCCTGCTGAGAGTGCGGCCACGTTTCTGAGGATGTCCCAGAGTTGACACACTTCACCTAATTTATCACAGGCTCTTTCTTAAATATTTTACCACAGCTAATCTACGCAACCAGATATTGCGAAAGCCATGATCTATTTTTTTCCCCTTTTTGCACATGGATTGTCTGTGAGGCAACCCTCATTCAATATAAGCTGGCCCCGTGCTATGGATTGCAGCCTTCCATCATAAGCGCCGAAAATCGTAAAAGGGGGGAGAGAGCGAAATTAGAAGAGCTTTATAAATGCCTGAGTTGCACCGCGAAGTCAGTAAAAAGGAGACAGACTACAGTTAATCAAGAAAATATTAAAAAAAACACCTAATGGCGGAAAATAAATGGCGTGGACAGACATCCACTTAGCTCTCCTAACGTCTGCACCGCAACGTCAACATTGCCACTTTAACTCCTGAGCCTTACCCTGGTTGTCGGTCTTTGCCATTATACATTGTGCACTTGGCCAGCAGGGCTGAGCTCTTAACGAGCTGGTGTCAAGCTGAAGGTAAAGCTGATGGTCAAGCTGATGGTCAAGATAATGGGCAAGCTAATGGGCAACCTAATGGACAAGCTGATGGCAAGCTGAAGGGAAACTGATGGGCAAGCTGATGGGCAAGCTTCTTTCTGTAGGTGCGTTTCTTCGTTTTTGTGCGCTATGGCGAATTCAAGCATGTGGAACCAACTAGCCCAGCGTTCATAAGTCATGCACAAGAGCTCCCGGTTTTGGAACTTAGGGGAGAGAAGCCGATCATTGTTGCGCATACGGTTGTCTAGTCATGTCCATTTAGAAAAAAAAAAAAAACAGAGCGGACGAGGCGCCGCCTAGCGTTGATTCTATTATATTGCCTTTGGTTTCGGACAGTAAATGATCGATTGCGAGCCATATCCTCGGGTTATCTGATTTTGCTATGTCTTCTCTGTGTGCTCTTTTTGTTTTTTTAACTTGATGAAATTTCGATTTCTGGGTCTACCGGCAATTGAAGCTTTTTTTTTCCTTCACTGCTCCAATGGTGGCATTATTTATATGGTGCTTTGCAATGCCTTGAATCTTCTCCATGACTAAAAAAGAAAAAAACCTGGGCCAGACCAGCGTGACTAAGGTCGCTTGCAAGAATTTCATGCTTAACAGCTACTTTCACGAGAACTGTGCGTTGCGCCAGCCACTGTCAGAGCTGGCGGTGAAAGAGTTGTCGGAAGTAGCCTCTTAGGAAAAATTGCGACTACTTGTTTCACCTAAAAATGCAGAACGTTCGATTACACTTCAAATCAGCCTCAAAGGCGCTTTCCTAAAGCGAGGCGGTGTGGGAATTGGCGAGAGTGCAGTGAGGGTGCATAAGCATGAATCGCAGCTGCCCTCGAAAATGTTCTTAAGAAAGACAACTCTGACTAGGCAGTCGCGCCTCGTAAATTAAGCTCTAGCTATTGGTACAGCCGGGTAAGCCCAAGTGCAAGTTTAGGAAGTGAATGTGAGCGCTTCCGATTGAACGAAAGGATACAAGGCACAAGAGGCGGTGTTTGTAGTAGGAATGCTGTGCACCAATGAGAGCGTAGGAAGCGTCAGCGCTAAGAAGCCGCTGCCTCGGCGTTAAATTTGCGACCAATAAAGGCTATCACCGAATCTTTTAACTAAGCCGCAGCCTAGTTTCGCCGACAATTCTTTGTTAGCCGCCTCCCTTACTCTTCCAACTTATTTTTTTGGGGGGGAAAGAACGAGTGGCATACGAGCACCAGGAAGGTTTTTGTTTTTAAGTCACTACAGTCAAAGGACTGCTTCTGAACCGCGGAGCATTTAGAAAGGCTGGTGTACCAACTACAGATCTCTAGCAATGACCACGATTTTAACGCTCCGGCTTATTTGTCGAATGCCTGGATTAAACACCTCATTCCTGCGAGCTCTGAAGTCTTAATTCTGGGAGGTAGTTCGTTTTGTAAAGGCGAAATATTGAACGTAAAAAAATTGGACAAAAACAGCTTTGCCTCTTGCTGGAAATTGACGGCATTGCGGCTGACAGTCAGCGGTAGCTCAGCAGACTGGCTTGAGGTGGGCTTGAATGCGATGATATCCGACATTGATGCAGCAGTTGGAGAAATCAGGCAACTGAGTATGTCTTCTCATAGCGTCACACTGTAATAGCAGGGACAGAGGAGGGTACTGAGATTTGTTCTGTTTTCGACTGTCGTTTCCTGAGTCGAGAACTTCCCACCGTATAAGGAAGGATCTGCCGGCTTCGCTAATCTTGGAGAGCTTTCACACCATGAAAGGCATTAAAAATACGAGCCTCAAGCGGGTTTATCTCTACCTTTCTAAGTATGGAAGCATTTCGTGAATGGGCATTGAGTTAAATGTTCGAAACAGTGAAGGTAGTTGGCACTGCATGCGTATACGTTTCACTTGGGATGTTCACAGCTGGTAAACAAGAAATAGATTCGTATTCACGCATATTGCTTATTATCTAGATGCATGAAGATTGGGCAAAATGGTTCAATCAAACAGGCTCTCACGCAATTTTGAAGATTATGATGATTCAGAGAAGTCGAAATACTTTTGTGCAATCTTGTACTGGTGCCAGCTTGCGATCTTGAAGATAGCCAGTGGGGAATATTGAAGTTCTGCGGGCTCCGGTTCATGGCCTAGAAGAGCCTAGTCAAGTTTTACTTGCAGTGTAGCGATAGTGCTACTTTTTTGCAAACGCTGAAAAACTTTGCGTGCTGACATTGAACTTGTTCATCTTCATCTTTCTGTAAATTCATCTTGCTCGGCAAAGAACTGAGGGGCAGTTCCTTCGAATTAACCTTCAAGCAATGCGGCTTACAGACCTTGGGTGAAGGGAACAGAATGCAGAGACTGAGGTCTGCAGTTTCCAGCACACTTCAGTTTGGACTGCAGGCAGCAATGGGGCCCGCCGTTCCCAGAAATCGAAAGGTAGCGATGGAGTCGAGGTAGAAGGGTGAAGGGAACGGTTGAACCTGTGCGCGTGAGCCGAATGTCGTGGCGGCGAGACTTGGAGGGCCAGTCGGGGTGGACCAGCTGCCAGGGGTGCCCTGTTCGTTAGCATGCAAATTGGCATCGATTCCTCGCGCACCCGCGCCTCCGCCGGCGAGGAGAGCCTAATTGCGGCAGAGTTTACAAACTCTACGCTGCCGCAGCCGCGCCACAGACGCATACGTTGTTCGATGCTGGGCATTTTGTGCAACGTCCCGGCTGGGCAACGTGCATGGGCACTGGCGTTGCTTGCGCGAGCTCCTTTGTATACCGGTCGCAGAGCCGATAGAGCAACTTTCTGTGGCAGATTTAATTAAAGCCGCTTCCGCTGATATCGTCCCTGGCAGCGGCTACTGAGCGTAACGCAACCTGGCTACACTGGCTGCGGCATATTGCCTCCGATGTATACACCTCATGCGGCCGATATTGCGCGCATCGCGTAGCCGCCACCTAATCTTTGACCGGGAAAGTTGGGCTGCGCCAGCCGTTCGTGTATAAAAATCTGCGAAATTGTTTGTGCCGCTGCCTTGAGCTGATTTGGCATATACGCAGATTTGTTAGGAATGGACACTATGGTAGTGTTTCTACGGGGCCTCACTGAAAGTGGTCACTCTTACGTATCTCGCCACAATTACCGGACGCCAGTATGCCCACGCAGTAACCTGATTAACTAATGTAAACCAGTATGAACGCTAGCATTGTGTTTTGAATTTCCAACACTAAACGCTAAAAGGAAAAATAGAACATTATGAGGCAGGCTGCACTAGTGCCGTGCCGCATTCTCTATTAGTGGTCTGCCATGCGTATTCCGTGGGAAACTTTAAATAAAGGTGACAGGGCGTTCGCTCTATGCCAGTCGGAGTGTTTAGTAACTCTGGGCAAGCGTGTAGGACGTCTGTTGCGCTTATGGAGCTTCACCCACATTAGCGCTGAGATCGTTCGCTCAGTTCTGAATCAGGCGGGTGCGGCAACCAGTGGCGGGGGGGGTGGGGGGGGGGGGGGGTGGCATGTAGGACTTTACGCGGTGGCTCACGCGTTCGTCACGGGGAGCCGGGGCGGTGGTGTTGTTAGAAGTGTGAGTGTGCGGCTTCAAAATGGGGTTACGGCGCTAGAGGCGAGCACAACAGAAACAGAAGTGGACACGACACGCGCAGACTCACAACTGAAATTTATTGGATGAAAGGTGACATGTATGCAATTAACAAAAACCACGTGCTCAGGGCTATCAATTCGGTGCTGTCACAACCTCGCGCCCAAAAAACCGTGCCTCACAATCACCAAGTACAGCGAAAGAATCGCTAACACATACACGTGTTTTTTCGTTTTAATATACGCCACGAAACATAGTCGTTTACGACGGTTCCGATGCCTGTATAAACTCTTACTTTTACCTAAAAGCGAAAGGCACACCTTCATAGCCTTTTTAATGCGACGGCGTTAAGGAGCTCGTGTCGCAGAAAAGCCGGTGTAGTCGGCGTCGGCCGTGAGGGAAAAATCCTCCTCCTCCCCGTGAGCGAACACTCCCTCCTCTTCCTCCTCGCAATGTACGCCACTGCCCCGACAGATGGCGCGCGGTGGCAGCGTTTCCCGCTTGTCTCGTTCGGGCGCAGTGGGGCCGTGCGGGCATGCACGAATCACGCGGTGAGCGGCGAACAACGCAGCGCACATCCAAAGCGCGTTCACCACGAAGCTTGCGGCTTGCTGCCCGTTCGTTCGGCGCGCAAGCTATGCTGGCGTTCGTGGCATCGGGTTTATCGAGAATGATGTGCCGACGAACTACGACTGCAACTTGAGTTCCGCGCGTTTCGGCAACGCGCCTGGCAGCGCTTCTAGGTGGTTTGGCGCTCCGCGCGTCCGTTTCACCGTACGCAACAGAGCGATTTGCCTAACGGGCAAGGCGTCACGCCGAAAGGGTGATGGCGTTCCGTGGACTCCCTGGCAGTGCTGTAACACACTGTCGCGTTCCACTCTTAAAGGCGTAGCTTAAGCGTCCTCCAATATTTTTCACAGGTCCTGCAATGTTTCACAACGTGGGGATACCCTTCAGAAGAGTATTCGTTAATATTTTTCTCCAATCGAAAATTATTGAGTTTTAGAATAGGGTACCCTAATGCATGGGAGCTCCAAGGAAATAGCGGGCACCAGCGCAACGTACGACTGCGCTGGTCAGTTTTAGAATAGGGTTCTCTCGTACACAGCGGGGCTAGGCTTGCGTTTATCGATTGCAGCGCTACTACGGAAAACCAAAAAGATACTCTTAAAAAAGGTTTTAAAATGGGCGTTTATTTCTTCATCACAAACTGTTATTATCGCAGGCATAAAATATAAGAGTCAAATTATGACAAGTTAGTGTTTTGTACAAACCTTTTTTTTTAAGTCGATGCGAAGTCGGTCAGCCAAATCATCTCCATGGCCACCAAACGATATGGGTACTCGCTAAGCCTAGCGGCTCTGTAAACACGGAAACAATCTGAAAATCTGGCGCATTTCAGCGCTAGAATTTTCTGGTGCGGTCATCTGCCGACAAACGGAAAACTTTATGTGCCTTTCGTTTGCCGTGAACTTAATACACTGAGTAGCGGCGACAACGAATCGGTGGTGAAGTGAGAGGCCCAGCTTCTACGGGTGCCGCCATGTTGCCTGAACGTAGAGGTGCGTTGGGGCGCACGGCTCTTTCAACCTCACGCCTCAACTTTTTTCGCCTCAAGTGATCAAATTAGGGTTCTCACATGTCCTTCGAAGCTTTGGCCAAACCCTAGTGTCGTCTTCCCACCCCTTCACAACCGTATCAGCCGAAACACTGGCTGTCGCAAGCGAACAGTCAGACGCAGCAGCCATCGAGACGAGACAGGCGCCGAGCAGTCCGGAGGCGTGTAATGGCGGCATAATCACGTGATCAAAGATGACAGCCCTGATGATATGCCGCTGTAAATCGTCTATACTAAATCTCTCTAATAACACACCGTCCCTTCTTTCCGACATAAACACACCGACGAGAAAGTGGGAATTCGTAGACCACAGCGCACAGGCAGGGAACGTACGGTGACTTGTGGTTTACAGGACACACAAGGGGTGGTGGATAGTCGCACTTTCAATCTTTCTCTGAACACCAGCACACAAACGGGCCATCTTTAAGGGAGGAGTTGACATGGCCATCAGTAACAACATGGGTGCAGTGCTTTCAGTGTTTTTCGCTATGTAGACGACGACCTCATTTTTTTTGACAGAGTGCATTTCGAGAACCGTGTTCTTGACACCCAGAAGGTTTTTAAAGATCAGAGCTAGGTCTTAACTTGACGGTCAAACTACCCAAGCTAGAGGTTTTTAGATATTCGCCTGCGTTTTGGAGTGGCCCATACCTGTTGCATTTTCGAACCGAAATCCATGAAAGCGTCCTTTTTTTTTCCGGACGCTCAAAAAACAGTTAAGAATGGCATAGCTTTGTCCAGCTTTGGTGCTTCCCTGAAAAAAATCTTGCGTCCACGCAGTGGCGGGGAGTGTTCATCATCAATTATACTGTTACGTCCCCAAGCGCTCTCCGCTTCTGTCACTTCAAATAGTACCTGTACCTCTCAAAGAATAAAATTGTATTTTTTGTATTTTAATTGAGACTTACCCGACCTTTGGCTATTCCACGTATATGCATTGGACTAACATTGTTTCCGTCGCATTTCTGGGGATGCCATGCCCTGAAAAACATTGCAAAACAAGGTGACTTTTTCTGCTTCTTGCAACAATCCTTCTGGGCAAGTTTGTTATGCAGTATTGGCCGCGTGCATTGAAGTGGAGATACATTTGTAATAGAAGAGGAGGAAGGGGGTAGGTTCTGAACATTGAAAGACTCTTCCTCAATGCCTGTCTCCTTCAGAGACCGAGCGGACAGCTCGACCATACTATGAGTGGAAGTTTGCTGCCACTCAACAGGGCAGGAAAAATAGTAAAAAGAAATCGCAGAGAGAAAGAGAGAGAGAAATGTCATGCGCAGTCCCGCGTTAGCTTGGGCAGGTCCAACAAAGTATTGCTCAAGACCGTGGTGTCGCAACTTTTCAAGCGGCTTCACCCTGCGGACGCTTCTGCGGGATAAAATAGAGGAGATGCGCCTTCCCAACGGCTTTCGCTTAATGTCACATCATTCATTTCTTTTATTTGTTCTGTCATGCAGTAAGCTGCAGTAGATAAGTGATGTCCGTATTTGAAATTCTTGACAAATATTCTCTGACAACATTACAGCGAGTCAGTTGAAATCGGCTGCGCGATAGAAGTCAGAGAGTATTTGTCAAGGGAGCGCCTCCGGAATGGCAAAAATTACGCAACCGTACCAGGGCACGCGCTTCGTGAGAAGTGAAATGGAAGAACTGGTAAGACATGTCGGGACGCAAGAAAGCGGTCCCCGTATAAAGTGTCCTTAAGGTCATGACCAAGACCGACGACGGCAAAATAAGCCCGTGCCGCTGAATGAGGAAGCCACTTCATCCCCCCCCCCCCTTTTTTTTTCTTCTCCTCCAGTGCATTGAGTCCTCTTTGGAGTCGGTGTTTCTGTGTGCATTTCATTTTGGCATTGCAATATACCGATGCCTCGCAGCGAACGCTGACGTTTTTCATATTCCGGAATACTTCTTGCTTGGAGCGTGCCGAAAGAACGTAATATAAACTTTTCATCTTTCTCAAAGTATGTCCTACATTACTTGAGGCTGTAAGTCTTTAGACCTTGGACAACGTTTAGAAAATGTATTGCCGGAATTCTTCTTGCATCAAACGCGGCCAAAGAACGTAATATGCACTTTTCATTTTCTTCAAGGTATGTCCTGCATTTCTTGAGGCTGTAAGTCTTCAGGCCTTGGGGAACATTTAATTTTGTTTTCGCTTTGAGACAATAACCTTTCACTCATCTTTGAGGCATCTACTGAGTCCATGCGTACTGGCACGTGTCTTATTTTACGTTAAAGGCCGCCGCTTGTATGAGATGGGAGAAAATTTTGTGAAGGTGAATTTATCGGCCATGTAATCTCATGGCGCATTGTGCGCGTTGATCTGGAGCGAGTTCTCCTGCTCACGGAAATCGAAGAGTGCTTTTCAATCGGTGATTTGGATTCATATCCTGAGTTCTGCTTAGACCGCGACGATTATCTTGCTCCTTTGCGGATTCGGAGAGCTGCTCCGCATCACCGATTAGATTACGCCATTAGACTACAACGAGTACTTCGCCATTTTGAGGCGTTTCTTTCTCGTTTCGTCATTTTTCCTTCGCTGGGGCTTACAACTGACTACGGCGGCTTTGCGAGATGCCCGCGTTGCTTCATCCAACGACGCTTGGCCACTCTAGTTTATACTATTTATTTTCTATTTGTCGAACCATTTACAGCTGGCTTCCGCGTACGTTTCCTCGACGCGTGTCTCGCTGCCCCTGCAGTTGTGCTCCTTAGAACACCTTCTTTTGTGGGCTATATAAAGAACATAACCCGAAGGACGTGAAGGTTACAGTAAGCAACCTTCGGAGCACGATTGTAGGTGTACTGATGTTCCTGCAGTGGTGAGCACGTCCATCAGCGTGTTATTTGATGACTTCTTAGGCTCACTCAGTATACGAAAAAGACTACATATACCTTCACACCCCTCGAGGCATATATTTTGAGACATCCCACACATTCAAGCTATCCGCACCTAGTCGGTCACGAATCCCTGGTCGAAACCGCCTTGTATCGCGGAACAATTTTATATAGCTCGCTCAATTATTCCAGCTTGCCTGCCGGTATCGGGGTTCTCTGATTGAGCGCATTAAAGTTACCTTCAGCTCACAAAGCCAACTTTGTTTCTTGATTAAAGAAGATCCCCCCTCTCCCTTTCTGTAGTGGCCCAAGTGATATATATTGCCGCATATCGTTGCACCATTCCAAATTCTTTATTGCAGACTCAGCTTAGTGACGCTGCTGCGCAACTTGGACACTTTCTCCAGAACGCGAGTTTCCTAACTCACCTGTATAACATTCGACAACACACGAGATCTTTTGGTTGTAAGATGCTACATCAAAGGTGATTACCCCTCTGAAGGTTTCACGTGCAGTGCAGCTAACACTGGAAAACTGTTTCCGAAGCGGTTCAAGGCCTGCTAAGATTTTTTTCATTAATTGCATCTTGTCAATCCTTATTCTACTTTCCATATTCGCTGCGTCAGGTCTGAACCAGGTATTCACTTTTATAACGCAAGGCGCTTAGTCCGGAGTCGTTTGCTGTCTACTAGCTGTCGTTGACCGAGCCGTACGGGAGTGCCTGCCATACGCCAAAACGCAAAAGTCCTAAGGAAGAGTCCGGCAGACATGCCATATATCAACACACGCACAAAGGATAAGTCAGTATTAAGTCTAACATTACGCCATCGTACTCACAGGGTTGCTATCATGGCCGCGGCCCCGGCGCCCTAATTGTCATTGCCCTCGCTTCACCGACGCAATATTCTGAACTTAAAAAAAATTTCTCAAGTGAAATGGAGGCCTTTTTCACTAGCTTCTTTTTCTTCCGTTGGAGCCTTCTCTGCTCCCAACGGGATCCCATCAAATGGAAGTCACTGTCATCCAGCGCAGAAATAGCAGAAAGCAGCGATACCGGCCTCAATCCGGAAAACTGCCCAGTCGGGGCCCTGGAACGCGTGGAGAGGCCCTTACCTTAGGAAACCGTGTATTTCGGGGACGTTTGAAGTTGTTGCGCCACCAGTGGCGCTATAGACTTACGTGGCCAGGAACCAAATACGCCCGAGCGCACCTTCTGAATACACGCGAGGTTTGCACATAAACGTACATCAGGTTATGCAATATTTGACTGCACAATGGCGCTGGCGAGTGGGGCTTATTTCCCGCGTGCTATAATCTTTGCTCGCGCTGAGCCGCTGGCACGGTCGGTCACTACGCAATGCTGTCGCTAGGCCTCTGCTTTAGCTCGGCGAGGGGTACGGAACGCGAAATGCGCATTGCTGTGCATGGCCCTCTGAGCGTGTATCTGAACTAGATGTGAGGCGCAGCTTTCCTGCGGGGTATTTACTGGTGCGACGCCAACAGAAAATGCGACATTAAAGGAGAACTCTGGAAAACTTTGCCCAATTACTGTTGTCGGTAAAAATTGATTGTCTGGCTCTTTCTGGACATGTTGACGTTAGTCCGCCAGTAAAAGACGCATTTACAGCCGTGAAAATTTGTTTAAAAATCTTCCCGCCAGCCAATTGAAATTAGTGACGTCCTTACCCAATAGGTTTTCGTTATTTTGAAGTGATTGGCGGTGTAGAGTAACCTCCGGGGTACGCGCGAAAAAAAAAAAAACGATGTCGGCGCACGCGTTTCACTTGCGAAATCGGCTGGTGGTGACGACGCTTGTGTTTTGTTTTCTGGCACTTTTTAACTTATAAGGCTCCGCTTCGTCGATACAGACCAGCATCTGTACGTCCTCTGTGTCCCATTAATTGCTGCACACCACGGGGATTGCATTGTTGAGTTCTTAATCTCGTCTTCGTGGTTGGCGCTGTATTATTAGCTCCGCCTAACGAACCGGCCCGCGACTGTAGTTTAGTTCTAGCGTGCTCCTCAAGCATACGAAATTCTTGTAGCCTTGATGAGGCTATATAACAATCTACTATCCTGCTCAGTTCACACGGCGTTGACGATCCCTTTTGAACGTACTGGAGTTCGACAGAGGATGGGTGGTTAACTTCGGAGTGATACCTGAAGACTGCCACTATTTTTTATAACTTTTTATAACTCTTTTGAAACATCTCACACCTAGCAGAGCAGCGCAGTGCGCACGCCGTAAAATTGTCGTGTAATGAAACGGCCAAATTGTTGGACAGTAGGAGGGGCCGTTGGGCTTCTCTCAGATTGATGCTTTTTCTTCCATGGTCCTTTTTTTGTGCTAGAGGGCTATTTAAAATACCGAGGGCCAGCATGAGCGCTCCTCTTCGTCCTGAAATAAGAGCAGACTGTAAGGCTGTCTTTTCAACTACATAGAAAAGAATCTGCTTCGATGAAGCGTTAATAACTTATAACGTACGAGCAGAAAGCCTACAAGGGTTATCGGTCACAAATTTACAAGAGTGGCCAGAGCCAGACCGACGTTTTCAGGCCTCATTTTAGGCCCGACAACCATTATGCCTCTTTGGAGGCAGGAGAAAGGACGTGAATCGCTCGAAGTACGGCATTATGTAATTTACGAGTGCGCTAAATCTCGACGCCAGCTTCATTAGCACCATGCCAGGCAGGGAAAAACAGAGTGACACGAGCAGACTGCCCCCGTCCAGGCCTTAACTTGCATCCACCATGCGTCTTGTAGACTAAGCCGCTAGCCTGCGCGCTGTCTGTGCCCGCGCTGACGTGCGCCAGTATTAAGAGGCCGCCGGTAGCGAGGCAGACCAGACGAGCACAAAGAGCCGAGGACAACAACGCTAGTTCGCCCGAAATCGCTATTCGAGGCGACGTTTACGCATCGTTTACGGCAGCAGGAGACGATGGCTTCCACGACGAGAAAGCCGTTGTCCCAAGCAGTGGCATAGCTTAACCGCTATGCGAAATCCGCGCAGGTTGCTGCCCGGATGCGACGGTCGCCCCTATGGGCTCAACTCGTCCAGGCAATCTTTGACGTTACTCGGGACGGGTGACCGACCCCGACGCTATACGACGCCCCGCATTTCGTGCGGGGGAAGCGGAAACAAAAAAAAGTTTCAAGGAAGGTTGCAAGCAACCGTCGAGTGAGACGCAAATCGGCGATCGTAAAAGTGGATCTACGGCCTAGTGTTTTCCGATCCATAACACACGGCGCGGTGGTTGAACAGCGCGCTTTGTCGAAACCAAAGCACCGCCTTTATTGTTTCTAGATTTTTCTTTTATTTCTTGTTCCGCGACATCAGGAAAAGAAGAGAAGTAAGAGTAAGTGCGATCGTCGGCGGTTCCTGCGGCTGCAAATTCGTGACAGGGATGGTCATTTCACTGGACGTTGTCGGTGTTACTGGTTGTGGTACATATTCGCTGATACCGTTAACCTCAAACTCTGGTCGAGTAAATTGGCAGCCGGTCCCCAGACTATTCGATCGAATTACGTTTTTAACTGTATTTTACATTTCTCTGAGCTTGTGAAGCCAGTTACAATCTTCATAGACTACTGCAGATTGGTTAGTGTTTGAAACATTAATTTTCAGGGTTTTTCTGCGTTCCGCCTGCGTCATGAAAACAGTCGTTTGCAATAATTACGGCCTTTTTATCACGCACTCCAGTTCCTAATTCCAACATATTTTTGTGCTACTTCGAGTGGTCCAACGTATTGATTCTCCTCGGTTCTTTCTTTCTTCCGAGTGCTGTAAAAATGAGAATAGTAGAGCAAAAATTTACAGTGTCATAAATACACATTTCGTGTAGTTAGTATTGTTTTTTCATTGTAGATTTCAGTAATATTTTCGCAATGAAACGAGAAATTTGAACACTAGCTTCGGCAGAAAAGAATATGATATAAGTGGGAAACACCAGTAACCTGACCAGCTTGAAGGAAGGGAAGGCAACGTGCGGCATGGTTCGACATTTAATATTTTACTGACCATGCAACGCTTAACCCATGTTCTTCAAAATAAAAGCACCGATATATACGTTCAACGAGTTTACAACACAGGCCTTTCAGTCTGCCTTTGATGCTTGCCGATGCACGGTATATTAGGAGCAGGCTTGTAAGGCAGCCTCGGGCTCAACTGTTATTTGTCTGACGATTGCTCGAATTTCCAAGAGACGTGTTTTTTCCTAATGGGAACAAAAGAAGGGCGAGACGTTTTAGTCAACTCAAGGTGCGTGGAAAGTAAACAAAATAGTGCCGCTGCTAAAATAAGTTTTTCAAATGTCTTGGCTGGTGGCTTGTTGTTGATAAGAATTTTTTTGGTTTGCATGTCTTTACATAATCAAGATATATAAACTCACAACTCAGGGCCCAAATTAAATTGTGGACAGCGCCGCTAGTCATGGGAAGGGTGTAAAATTAAGGGGCAGAAAGAGAGAAGAGTGGATTAGAGAACATGCGCGCGTTATTGATTTACTAGTTGAGAAGCCGCCGTGGTGGTGCTGCGGTTATTATGCTCGGCTGCTGATCCTAAAGATGCGAGTTTTATTACGGCCATGGTGGTCGCATTTCGAAGGAGACAAAAGGCTAGAGGCTCGTGCACTATGAGATATGTCAGCGCAGGCTATAGAAGCCCAGGTGGCTCAAATTATTCCGGAGCCCTCCACTGCGGTGTCCCGCATAGTCGGAGTGGATTTGGGGCGTTAAATCGCATGAAACAAATTAGTCGAGATCATGGGCTGGGGATGTAATGTGATGGTAAGATAACCGACGGTCTCTTAGGGTAGCAGCGCTACTTCTCATCGCCAGAAGATCGGCAGAAGCCTCCGGAGCCCTGGGTCCTCACCCCACCCACTTGCGCTCCAGCCACCATACTCTTCAATGAACGTTTCCTCACTGACTCACTCTTGGACCGCTAGATGTAATTATACGGAGACGTGGCATTACGACGGAATGGAACGCCGCCCTTGTACGGTTGCTCAGTGCGTGATTAAACTTATGTGGGAGGAATAAGCAAAACATTTATTTAACAAAACGCGTTTTAGGCTGCAGACCTTAAAAGCTAGAGCCGCTATATTTTTGTATGCACTGAAAGGGGTGTTAAGCCACAATGTGTTCTTCATGAGTGTTACACTTTATATGCTGTTTTAGTTTTGAAGCATAAAGCTATCTGCACTGGTATCGACGGCTTGTCAACTGGATTTCAGCTGTTCAGTGTTTCACTTCTGTAATAGGCGGAGCATATTCGGCGAGTTCTGAGGCAACCAATGATTGTAAAGAAGTTTGACGGAGATATTTAAATCAGAAAGTAACGCTATTCGTATGCGATGTACTGCATCACGAGCATAACTCATTACGCCTATTATTTTATATTCTGTTAGTTTCCATCACATTCTCTAATGTTAGGTATGCATGACGTGTTGTTGAGCAGTGAATGCCTGGACCACGCGCACTGCAACGAAGGAGATGCGGAGGAAAGAAATTAAATCAAAGATTGTTAAGAACAATGCTTTGCAGTGCCCTGAATGTCGTCCTTGCTTCCTCTGATTTAGATCATTGCTTCAACACGAGTCCTATAAGCTCAGAATTGAAATTCCGTGTCTTTTCGTGTGCATATTTAGCATTGCAAGTGCCTAATGACAGAGCAAGCAACGTTCCATGGTGTTCCTTGATACAACGAAAGAAAGCGTCTAAGGAGGTCAGTGTTCAAGCCCAAGCGTCCTTGTTATTCAAAGAAACGCTGTCGGTGCTGGACCCTTCAATATCAGCAGTCACGGTCTCTGAGATGTTGCACGCACGCACTGCCTGCACGCACTGCCTGCACGTTATACTGAGGCGCGTTGTCGAAAGCGGGACTCGTCTATGGAAGTTTGTTTCTTTCTGTAGTATCTTTTTAATACATCGCTTCGGAAGTGCTGCACGACCAGTTCGTTAGCTCTGCTGAAATCAGGAGGTTCTCTCTCTCTATTTTTTTTTTGAGCATGCGTGAAAGCCTTACCGTGTTCGCTCTTTCCCTTAAAGTCGTATACTTCCTATTTTCGAGCACGCGCGACGTGTGATGATACAAGCTGCCTTCCGGCAACGTGCTTCCGCGTTTCCTAACGAACTGCTTGGTAATCTCGGTCTGGCACATATCCGCGCTTTTTTTGGACCGCATCATTGAAAAAGACGCTAACGGATAAAGAGCTGTATGAGAAGGGAACATCAATGAAAACGCGTAGGAAGCGCCCTTTCAGGACGCTCGAGGCCTTCTTGTTGCCGGCTACATTCATAAGAGCAATGAGATGTTTGCTGCTGGACGTGAATGGTCGGCGTTCGCGTGATTCTGCTGGTAAACAGTTGCACATTACGCTCTTTCATCATCTGACGTGCTTTCATATAGCCAGACTTGAGTATTGGCGAAGACATAATATTGGCGAAGGCATTCACTGTGGTGATTTCCTAAAGCAAATCCCTTGCTTGGCTGTTATTTCTCTATGTTCCTTTTTGCGTGCTTTATTTGTGCTGCGCAGGCAGTTCCGACATTTCGAGGTGCAGTCCATTTGCGTGCAAACTTATTGGTTGTTTTAAAATCGGTAGCACATTCGCTGTATCATGTAGCGTTTGGTAATTATTAGCAATATTTGGTAACTCATCCACTCACTAACTAATAATACAAAAAAACAGCTGAGCCACTATAAGTGGCGGACCTAATATAAGTGGCTGAGCTAGTTTTTAAATTGGTATAATAATGTAAAATGTAATTTGAAGTAGCTTGAGGTGTAGTTAGAGACCTGCTGTAAAAATCGAGACCCTGTTTTTGAACAACTCTTTTCATGACACTGGCATTCTCTTTTTTCATCGTTCAGCTTCACCTTCACATTCCGAGGTCGTGTTGAACACATTGCTTGCTTGCTGTCAGCGCTGGCGTAGCAAGTAGTAGCCACCAATGGTAGTAGGGAAGAAGAGTGCCCGCTGGAGGAAAAACTGCGCGGTAGGCCCTGCGAGGAAGTTTTTCGCGGCAATAGACTGTGCATAGAATGCTTTATATGGCACTGACAAAACTCAGCCCAGAAGAGCCACTGTGCGCGGGCTAGTGAGTGCTTCCAGATCCCATTTCAACGTTGGGGGACACATACAAAACTTGAAATGGAACGAGAAGTGAAAAGGAGAATTAATATTCGCTATTAAAGTATAAATACATGCAGGATTTATTAGCACTTCTGAAAAGCGTTCTTCACATCTTCCCAGCAAAAATCCACTTGGCTAGTGCTGTCTCCCTGAAATAAGATTTTGTTTTGCTGTTTGCGATTCAGTTCTCTCGTTCGCATTACATTTGACGCTGAGGGCACATCTTAATAGAGACCAATTTAAGTACTCAATCAACAGACCGGAAAAGCATCAAATGAAAGAAGGTTAGATTGATTCAGCCCGCAGGGGAAATCTTTGCCAGCTGTTGACAATGATTCTTTCAATTCTCCTCATTTTATACATTACTACAAAAAAGGTCAGTTTTCTTTTATTAGAGTTACAGAATATTTTACTTTACTCAAAACGATGTTCTAAAAACCCCTTGCTTACAAGACTGGCTATAAAGGGCTACTTGTAATGCTGTGGCTCAGCAGATGCGCTGCTAATTCCTACATTAAGCCAACTTCGTTTCCTTATTATTTTTGCACGAATGAATTAGCATAATAGTGTGGATATGCCAGTTTGCTCTCCAATTTTTTATATCTTGTTATGAAGAGTGAGTTGTGTGCCATACTGCCTCCCCCCCCCCCCCCCAGAAAAAAAAAGCATTTAAGTATTCTTTCTAAAATTATGATCTATTATGATTCACCATCCCGGATCTGTTGCCAGCATTGTAGGCATTACTCATTTTAGAACCGCATTAGCCACCATTGCATATTGTCTGCTTCGTGTTATCTTTTCTGTATTGGATTTATCTCATTCAACCACTCCCCTCTGTAATGCCCCAGGCCTTGAGGGTAAAATAAATGAATAAGTAAATAAATAAATAAATAAATAAATAAATAAATAAATAAATAAATAAATAAATAAATAAATAAATAAATAAATAAAAAAAGTTGAACCCCTGTCTCACTGCGCCTTTTTAGATAGCTACATTAATGCTTTATCCCAGCTGTCGGCACAAAAAGCAGGAATATTTAGGAAGATGTCAGAAAGAAACAGGTATTTTAAATACGCTTGTAAATGTTCTTGTAACAAGCTTGCAGCAAGTGGACAGTGGTCCCGACCGCTTTTAAATAATTGAAGTAAACTGTCGTGAATGTTATAGAAATATTATTTTGAAAAAGAGTTTCATTGAATGGAGGTCACCCTTTTAGAAAGCGGCACCGTTTCCAAGTGCTGTCCTAAAACATGAGCGGTATGTATAATACCTTCGCGCCAGAAGCGAGCAAAACGCATTCAAGGGATGACTACAAAAGAGATAAGCGAAGCATGAAAGGCAGGCACTTCAATGCGCGGAAGTTTGGAAGCATTAACTCCGCCCCGTGAGGCAGGGTGAGCGAGTGAGGCCTTCGAAACCGAATTGGCTTAGTGAGTAACAGCCAGCGTCTTCGCTGGTTTTAATTCATATCTGGTTTTCTTTTTATTCTTTGTATTTTTGACGTCGGTAGACGGCACGGTTGCACCGTTATTATGCAAAAGAGTGATGAGCCCAGCTAGCGGCACAATATAAGAACAGCCGAAACAAAGACACGCTGCACGTAAAACTTCGTGCACGCACATCGCGTGTATAAGTTTTTGCTCTCGAATTTAAAGTACCAAAAACGTTTCGCATATCACCCTGAGAGAAATATGGTTTAAAATAGTTTAGCGAGATAATCAAGCATGTTTTATCGCGTGCATGTTCTTCAAAGAAAATGAAGAGGTAGAAATAAACGACCAAGCCACTCGGACAAAAAAGAAAATCTCAGCCGATTTGGGTAATTAGGCCGAATGCGGATATGTGCGCTAGCATGACGTCACTAATACCCCCTTATGTAATACCCCCGATACAAGGGGGCCTTTAAGGTAAATAAACTGAACTGAACTGAAGTTGTCGGTTGGAGCTACGACCTGCGTAATATATAAGCTTGATAACACCAAAGAAAAAGGGACCACGCTTAGACGAGCTAAGTGCTTAGGATAAGAAATCGGCGAATTAACCGGGGAATTACGCTGTCCAGAAGGGATAAAGAGTAGTAGGTGGAACCAGTGGACAGCACGGTGTCCCGGAGGTGACGACAATAGTGGGCAAACGTCGAGCCGGAACAGAAGTGGCAGGGGTTCTGGCCGCACACGTCCGTTGCCGTCGCAGGCAGAGGGCGACCCTTGCCAGCCAAGAGATACCTGGGACCAGCCCGTCGTAACCTCCGGTGACCACCTCCACGAATGCGCTTCAACAGAGCTGGCGTGTCAAGTCAAGGTCTCAATGTCAGCATTCCGCTCGAAACACGAGGTCGCAGGAATCGGGAAGCCACGGGAAGCTGCATGCCAGGGCGGGTTGAAGGAGCACGGCTCTGTAATCCTGCCACCTCCTCATTCGAACTGGCACGTCTCCCAAGCGGCTCTGTTTCTCCACACGCCATACGTCAGCAAAGCGTTGCACGCGCTTCGTTGCGACTTCTACAGCGCTCCACCTGCCGCACTCGATGTCCCGATGGTGGGACGCGGCTGAAGCTCGGCTCGCACGCATACTAGCACCCCGCACCCCGGCCACGAGGTTTTGCTCGCATAACGCACTCGTGCTCTGCTTTTGGTTTGCATCTAACCACACCGAACTGTAAACGGAGTTTGGCGACCAAATCTGAAACTTCATTTAGTGACGCAATTCCTCGTGTGGATCGTCGACCTCGGTTTGATGTGCGCCCGACCCTTTATATGCGAAGGGATTTAGACATGACCGTCTTTCAATGGGCCCCGGCAGGGGCCGCGCGTAAAGGAAAGAATGCGAGTTTGTTCAATGGGAAAACAAAAGCAGCGCGAACAAGGCGACGACGACAGAGAAAGAAAGACAAAAACACGCTCTGAACTCAGTCGCCGTCGCTTTCTTTGCGCTTCTTTGGTTTTCCGTGATGAACCAGCTAGGCCAAATTGCCACTATTCATCGGTTTGTTCAGTGTGGCCGAGAACAAATAGTTCACGTTTTCGGATTATCTTGCAGCGATGAAATTTTGGGCAGATATTAATGGGGCAGGCGGTTGTCTTGCACCAATAGTAAACGCTTATTTTAAATAAGCTGCAGAATAAGCAAAGATTTGTGCCGCAGTCGTAGGAACAAAAATATAGAAACTGCTGTTTCTTTTTTATTATCCTCCAGCAATGGAAGTTTGGTCGAAACTACATATAAAAAGTTCAATCTGAAGTTCTCTATTCACATGCTATATGTGGGTAGGTCCGGGTAAAAAGTGGTCGTACATCACTTGAGGGACCCTCGGACCCGTCTTTACATGACATGCAGCGGGAAAATGACACACTGTACATTGCAAATATCAAAACGGTTGGCTAACACTTCACACAGCACTTTTTACGTATACAGTGGATGCCTATAAAATATTTAGATATCAAGAGAAAAAAATACATCCTTCCTTTTATGACAAAACGGCTCAAATTTCGTACAAGTTGTTTTCATAATAGAAATATTCCTAGGTTGTAGTTACTTTAGTACGTGGGGCATGTTGAAACGCAGCATCTCTTTTCTGTAGTTAGTGTGGGAAAAAAGGAATAAAGCATTCCTCTGTATTTCGAACGATATAAGCCCGAATAGTTCGTATCAGAGAAATTAAGTCTAGAAGCCCTCGATTATCATTTCAGAGGTGATTTGCATCTAGTGGCTAAATAATATTCCTACAAGCTATGAACTGGTATCATCTGGTAGTGTGAACATAGGTGGTCGGTAGGAACATATTAACCAACAAGGGCTATGTAACGGAGAGCCTTATTTTAATTTTACCCATATTATTTGTTGTGGTTGTCGTGCCCCAAACGAAAAAAACAGTAGTTTAATTGATACAACAAAATGGAGTTATATATCTTTAACTTAGCTGAGACATGAAGGAAGCATCGGAATTTAGCAAGAATGAAAACGCACCTAAACAGATGAGTGACAACAGATTCTACTTAAAAGAATTCCATCTCATGTGATTGTGGAAAAATATTCGTAGTGTTTTAATCGTCTCTTTAAACTCTACGTTGGTGCTCCCAATCTTTAAGTCGAAGGCTTTGTGTTAGGCCGATATGCCATCGTACCCTCATTGTTGTTTTGCTCCCCGGCATCAAGGAGCTCGAACAGAATACGAATACGAGGAGGGCTGAAGTTAATTGCCCGGCTGCCTGAAACCCGCTTCGCGCTTTCTAGTAGGACGTTCTGGTCTGCAATAGTGTTCTTTCTTTTGTGTGTTTGGCATCGACGCTCCTCTTTCTTGCATTGATCTCCCTACAAGAGCATTCTGCGGAACCTTCGCTCGCGTGCAAGGTATTAAGATTGAGTTATGCCACAAGGGGCAGTACTAGAAGATTTATCAAGCAGCTTTCTGTCGTGCACGCAACGTTGTAAAAATTTTGTTCTACTTGCACAGTTGAAATGCTAAAGAAGTGCTGTTGTGCACGTTACTAGGCTGTGACATATGTTTGGCTCAGGTTAAGGTAAAGAACATTTGTGTGACACGGACATAACGGAAACAAGGTTTAGCTGCGATTGTCGAAAGTGCAAGCTCCGCGATTCGGCATTCCTCCATTGACGGCGGCGCCGCCGTAGATTCCGTTCAGGTAGCAAAAAAGAAAGGGGAATAAAACGGAAGGAAAGTAGTCAAGAGTGCACATGAGGGGTGGTGACTTCATTATAAAAGCTGCATACAGCGTCGGAGTTAATACCATAAGCGCGTGTTTTCACTAGTCCGGCATTTTTTGTACCTTTTCTCTCCCGCTCTTTGCCAAGAACTGAGCTGATAAGGACGGCTGCTTTGAGGGGGAAACGTTGACCCCTCGTTGTCCGTAGTTCGATTCGCGTTACGTTCAGCGCAGCAGTGCGAGGTTCGTAGGACATGCTGTTCTCAGATGACGCGTACTCCCCCCCCTCAGTTTTCCTATGCGCCCATTTTCGGGCCTGAACGCTGGGAGCGCGCTTTCTCGGCTGGCTTATTGATGGACCGAAGCGCGCTAGCCCTCGACGGGAGAGGCTTCATTCATCAACGAGCCTCCTACGAGGCGCCCCTGCGGGAGACTGGACCGGGCCTCCCTGGGATGCGGCCTCGCTTAATTGCCGCCCAGAACACGGGTCCCCGCTGGACTCGGGCCTCGTCCTCGGGCCATATTCGGCATTGGCTGCTGACGGCTGCAGCCTTGGGCTAACAAACGCGGTTCCCCCGGGAAAATAGACGTCCTTTGACGAGCTCTGTGCAGCTAAAACAAGAAAGAAAAAAAAATATTGGACGAGACGGGAAACTCATAGGCCTCTGCTGTTCGCTGTATTATCTTTCTATTTTTTTTTTCTGGTACGTCTCAGTGGCCATTCTGTCAAAGGCGGCTCAAAGCTGCGTGCTTGAGCCCGGCTTCAATCTGCGAAATTTTACTTTCTTCTCGTAGTTTTCGAGCCGCAGCTCGCGATGAAATAAAATATTACATTTCCTCATTATCAGTTCTCGTCCGCGCTGTTTTCTTTTTGCATCACGCTCCTAGCTTAACAGTGCACGCAGTGGTCTTTCAAATTTTGTCGCATGAGAACAACCATAGAGATGAGAGCGACGTGGCTCCCTTGTCGTTCGCAGTGCTGCCGCAGCTACGACCGGAGAGGGAAGGTGTGTCCTTCATGACACTGTCGCTGAGGTTGAACAAATTCCCCTGAGATTGTCTATGCCTTTTGAAGTGCTAGGACACAATCCCCCACTCTTTATCCTGCAATGGATTTTTAGTGGGTGCCGATGTATAACGCTGAGTGATTTGAGATCTTTTACACGGCGCTGCACTTTTAGCACCCCTAACATGGTCATTATGATTACCGATGTTGTGCTCGCGTGAAACAAAGCCCCTCCCAGGCTTTTCCTCAACTTCCGCAGTTATGGCAGCCCACGGGCAAGCAAATGTCTAAGCGCGTCACTGCGCTATTTTCTCTGCCGCTCCCAACAACGTTTCACTCTCCTTTAAATGCATTTTCTCATTTTAATAGATATCCCGCTACATGTTTTGTGTATTAAATTCTGCTTGTTAAAACCTGGTTGGTTAAATATTTACAGTTCTTGCAGCATTTATTCCCAATGGTTACACTTGAGTGCGCCAGACAGAATTCTGATTTGTCTGCTATCGTCCGCTGTGCACTTATCTAAATGTAGGTAGTCTGTAGTATGCGGTAGAGTTAGGTGAATATCACGGATGCACAAGCGTCAGGGTAGTAGCAAAGAAGAGAATGTTCTCTTTGGCGCTTTAGCTGTGAGGATAATAATCCTGTGGTAGTATCTGCTTCGAAAAAATAACTAATGTTTGACGAGTTCCCCCTGAGGCCTTCATGCAAAAACAATACGCGCGTTCAGTTAAAACAGGAGTTATTGGAAAGCAAAATTGGTGTTGCATTGCTTTGCTAAAAATGATCGCGTGGCCCACTATTAGGCGTCAGCGCCTTCGCCTTTAGAACGGCGCGTAGCCTAAAGTGCAGATAACTCGCTGCTCGAAATGATTTTACGTCTCCAGTCTGAGTGGTTATAGTTATACTGCAAGTTCGGGCATGAATTAGCACCTGCCGGAGATGGACGATCGCAGGCAGCGTCCGCCATTAACTGCCAGCGGCCTGACAAAAATAATCACCTGCTCTCAAAAAAGAGCACTTCAAATATTGACCACGTTGCTCTTCCCGGGCAACGTCTCGCCACCAATCGTTAATTTAACTGCCACGGTGGGCAGGACGTAGCTCCTAAGGCTTCAGTTTCTCCTCCGCTTTTTCTGCGACATGTCAGCTGTAATGCTCGTGCATTTACAGTAAGTGCAGTAGTGTGACAGTGTCACCCCGTTCCAATTCTCTTTTGCCGTGCAACCGCAGCATTAACTCAGGTTCCTTGAAAATATCACTTCTCTCAGAAGTATTTCAGAGTTTACTCAACAAATAGCTGCTCATAGCCTACTCACGTAGAACATTTAAATGGACTATGCAATAAATTAATTGAGATTACGTAAAGCAGACGAGAGATGGGCATTTCATCACTCGTCACACCAACGCAAGAATTTTTAAGCTAGCATCAATAACAACCAAGATATAGACGATTAAAAATTACGCTCCTCCTCTCTCCCCTCAACTCGTACACGCGGGGGCACCAGACAAAAATAAAGAAAACAGGTCTGGGACTGGGCTTCGCCTTTGAATACGTCATCAGATGACGTTCGCTTTGCAACTTCCGGTTGTCGCTCCTAGCCCCCAGCTGCAGCGTCGGCGGCGTGGCGGCATCTCTCCCGTCTCTCTTCGCCTTCCTGGATTGCGGCGCGCGTCGGGTTTCTTTGCTTGTCGTCTGTTGTAGTTAGCAGTAATAAACCCGGACCTCGAGGTGCGACTGCTCGCTCTTACGGCCGTGATGGGCATCGAGCCCTATGCGTGCCCACGAAGAGCCGTGCGAGTTGGCTCCGGAACTCCCGACAGAAGGGAGGCGGCGGAGGAAAATTGAAACCATATGCGCTAAGGCAATGCCCTGGCCCGCGCTTGCCCGAGAGAGTCGCGCGGCGGCACGAACAGACGATTTTCACGGCTACCGGAAGTGTGCCCGTGACGTCGTGGCTGCCGTGGCTCCAGCGAATGACAGCGTGTGGTGGCCTGGCGACGTCATGGTACAGTGACGTCTTTCTTCCACGATTTTAGTTCCAAAATCGGTCACAACGAGCACACCAATCGACCCGCTAATTTTAAAAAACACATTTTTTAAATTTTTAATAAATTGCCGGCTCAGTTCCCAAGACTTATGCTTGGTGTGAATGCTCATTAGCATCATTTCTAAACATAGAAAACATTTACAAGCGACATTGAATTCTTTGCATAGTCCCTTTCATCATCATCATCATCATCATCATCATCCTTACTACGCCCACTGCAGGGCAAATGCCTCTCCCATGTCTCTCCAATTAACCCTATCCTTTGCCAGCTGCATCCACCCTTTGCCTGCAAACTTCTTAATCTCATCCGCCCACCTAACCTTGTGCCGCCCCCTGCTACGCTTACTTTCTCTTGAAATCCACTCCGTTACCCTTAAGGACCAGCGGTTATCTTGCCTTCGCATTACATGCCCTGCCCAAGCCCATTTCTTTCTCTTGATTTCGACTAGGATGTCATTAACCCGTGTTTGTTCCCTCACCCACTCTGCCCGCTTCCGATCTCTTAACGTTACACCTATGATTTTTCTTTCCCGCGGCTCGCTGCGTTGTCCTTAACTTAAGCTGTACTCTTTTCGTTAGCCTCCACGTTTCTGCCCCGTAGATGAGTACCGGTAAGATTATGCTGTTGTACACTTTCCTCTTGAGGGAAATTGGTAAACTGCCACTCATGATCTGCGAGAATTTGCTATATGCGCTCCACCCCATTCTTATCCTTCTAGTTATCTCCCTCTCATGATCCGGATCAGCTGTCACTACCTGCCCTAAGTAGACGTATTCCGTCACAATTTCTAGGCTCTCGCTGCCAATTGTGTACTGTTGTTCCCTTGCTAGGCTATTGAACATTACCTTGGTTTTCTGCATGTTAATTTTTAAACCCATCGATCTGCTCTGCCTGTCTAACTCATTGATCATGATTTGCAGTTCACCTCCTGAGTGACTCAGCAAGGCAATGTCATCAGCAAATAGCAGATTATTTAGGTATTCTCCATTTATTCTTATTCCCAATTGTTCCCAATTCAGGCCTCGAAATACCTCCTGTAAACATGCGGTGAACAGCATTGGCGAGATCGTGTCTCCTTGCCTGACGCCCTTCCTTATTGGAATTTTATTGCTGACTTTATGGAGGACTATAGTAGCTGTGCAGTTGCTATATATATCTTCCAGTATTTTGACATAATTAAGGATCTTCTACCCCCTGATTACGCAATGCCTGGTTGTCTGCTGAGGTTTCCACTGAGTCGAATGCTTTCTCGTAATCAATGAAAGCTATATATAGAGGTTGGTTATATTCTGCGCATTTCTCTATCACCTGATTGATAGTGTGAATATGATCTATTGTGGAATATCGTTTGCGAAAGCCTGCCTGATCATTTGGTTGATTAAAGTCTAACGTTGCCCTGACTCTATTAGCGATTACCTTAGTAAATACTTTGTAGGCAACGGATAACAAGCTGATCGGCCTGTAATTTTTCAAGTCCTTGGCGTCTCCCTTCTTATGAATTAAGATAATGTTTGCATTCTTCCAAGCTTCTGGTACAGTCGAGGTCATAAGGCATTGCGTATACAGGGTGGCTAGTTTTTCTAGCACGATGTCCCCTCCATCCTTCAACAGATCTGCTGTTACCTGATTCTCCCCAGCTGCTTTTCCCCTTTTCATTGCTTCAGGGGCTTTCTTTACTTCATCTTTCGTTACTGGCGGGATGACGCATTGCTGTGCACTGCTGTCTTTCTCATTAACGCTCTGATTACATTGGCTACTGTACAGGTCTGTGTAGAACTCTTCGGCTACGTTAACTATCTTATCCATATTGCTTATGACGTTGCCCTGCTTGTCTCTTAATGCATACATCTGGTTTTTACCTATGCCTAGTTTCCTCTTCACTGTTTTTAGGCTACCTCCGTTCTTTATAGCATGCTCGATTCTCTCCATATTAAACTTCCTTATGTCGGCTACCTTGCGCTTATTTATTAACTTTGATAGCTCCGTTAGTTCTATTCTATCGGTAGGGTTAGATGCCCTCATGTTAGATGCCCGCATAGTCCCTTTAACAAAGAATTATGATCGCGCTCTTGGTTACCTGCGCACGAAATTTTCTCAAGCCTCTATGGATTTCAAGCGAACATTATATCAACCAATAATTAGGTGCAAGCTAGAATATGCCTCCGTTATAAGGAATCCAAATCACTGCACACTCAACGACGGCGACATGCGAGCACTTCAGAAATTGCAATGCACCTTATTTTACCTAATGATGTCCGTACCGCGAGTGCTTCCTTTATGAAGTCTCAACACGGTTCACCAAACACATACCTTCGAGAAAGGTTTCTCATTATTGTACCTCTCACGAAATTAATTTCACTAATGCATTAAATGTAACTGCATTTCACAATCAACTTCTAATTACGTGTCGAACATACACAGCGTATTCACGCTCCACATCATCACAGAAATTTTTGTTCCGACTTCTTTTAAGCGAAAACTATCAGAGCATGGAGCCAGTTTTCCCCCTCCATTCCCCTGCATTGAAGATCCAACATGCTTCGAAGCCGTGGTGGCAAATTTATTGTCTGCGGTAACTTGGTCATTTTTTTATTCTTTTGTCGTGAATGTATATTTAAATGCCCTCTGCTATGTATTTATTGTGTGGTGTGATTTATTTTTCATCGTTTAATTTTTGCATCCTGATATTCTTGTCTTGCTCCTTTCAATATCTATACCAACTCCATCGCATCGTCATACAGGCCTTGAAGATAAGATAATAAAATAAATAGTAAAAATAAATTGATTAACAAAGTAACAAAAATAAATACACGTCAATAAAAAGGAATAAATAAAATAGACATATAAAATAAATACTACATGTATATAACATTAACTGAAAAGATACTCAGAAAACATGGTTTACCGCTTAGTACGCTGCAAAAAAATTGGCAGTGGCCTGGCTCGGCTATGCCAGGATATATGTAGCGAAAGCTAAGGCATAGCTTGGTTAGCCTTGGTTAATCTTGACTGCAAGTCCAGGTTAGTCTGGTTGTCTAACTTTGCTGTTGTCGCATTAAAGACGACTCCGGCTGCTGTCGCTGCTGCTAGCGGTCGAGACATCGGACGTTAAACGTGCCCGCCTCGCGGCGGCATATTCACGGCGTTTAGCCAGTCGTTCAGCGCGCTGTTCCTCTGTTTCCTGGGCCATTCGTTTCCTCTTCATCTCGTTCCGATGTCGATTCCAGGCCTCCTCCAGCTTAGCAGACCTGTCGCCGTCCATACTGCCGCCTCAACTGTGGTTGCGGCGCATGCGAGCTCTCCTTTCCAATCCTCCGACATGTTGTCAGGCATGCGACACAGCTGGCAAAGCGAGCGGAGGCGAGCGCAACGACGTGGAAAGCGATGGGACGTCATACCAAACGGCGGCGGCGGCTCCGCGGTGAGGCGCGCGGTGTGACGTCATGCCAGATGGCGCGGCGAGTGCGCACTGTCTGCCCAGCTGCGGCGGTTGCTAGGCAACGGCTCAAGGTCTGTCTATGTGCACCCTCGGAGCACCGCCACAGCGAAATCGCAAGTTCGTGGCCAGTAAAGCTTTCGCTTTGAAATTCAAACATCCCACATATGAGAGAAGCCTTTGGAAGCGCACCGTATGAGCGTCAGCCTTCAAGCAAAGCAAGAATAGAAACTCGCCACTTTTTACCGCATGCCATTCACGTTTCTCACTACAACATTTTCCGATTCATTACCACCTTAAAATTCCGATAATTACAAAAGAAAGACCGCAGAAGCTCTTCGTACGGCGTTACCGGACAATAATTTCGCGAGTTCTCGTAGAATTCGAACTTTTGCTTCTCGCACCGTAGATTCCCACGCGATTGCAATTGTTCGCCAGAGCCAGAGTCGCAGAAAACCGGGCGGTGTTCTTCCTGTTTCCGCTCTTATTATTATCCCCGCTCCGCTCCACAGCGGCACACATTTCATCTTGGCGGCGATTTTCGCGGAGGAGGCGACGGCGGGTGAAGAGGAGGAAAACTCATTACGCAGCCGCCGTCAGCCGAGGATTTTCGGAATGCGCCTTGCTTCCTCCCACCGACTTGCGTCGCGGAACTCTCCGCGACAGAGGGCCTTACGATGGTGCGAGACAAATAGCGCAGGATCTTCGCGTCGAAACAGCAGTCGCTGCGCACTGTAGCGTTTTCTCGGCGAGTGCCGAATCCCGCTCCGTTATACATATTTCCGGAGTGCGTCCACGCCCGCCGTCGCTCTGTGATTTGGCACAGCAGCAGCACGGATGAGGGAACGCGGCAGGCGCACGTGAAGATTTCGCTTGATAAGCCCCCATTCCAAAATGCACGCGTGCCGTGGGGCGCCTCGCGTATGGCCGAGCTTATGATCGCACCTGGTTCCAACTCATAGCTGTAAACTGTGGCGAAAGCTGCTGTCAGCGTTACTTCGTTTCGCTTTTCGTGAACTCAATTTCAGTCTACTCTCGACTCTAAATCATTGCAACTCGAAGGGGATCGTAAATTTTCTAGAATTTGTGGGGATGTAAGAGGTGGGGGGGGGGGGGGCTAAATATACTATCCCTCCTTAAACGCGGCTGACACCGCTGAAAACCACCTGCCCCACGCCGTAATCGCGAGTTCTACCGAGTCTGCGCTGCCACTGCGGGCCTTGCTCTGAGGGGGAACAAAGGAATGACACCCTAGCTGACACAAGCATGTATTGCTGCAAGAACAATAACGCCAGCTAGCAACAAAATACGCTAAGGAATCGACGTCGTCCGACTCAGCAGCATGGCTACGAGCGAACGTTCGCCCACGCTAGGGCAAGAGAGAAACTTAGAGGCCGGACGGGACGAGCTGGCGGGAGAATGTTCCCGCCTCGAGGCCTCGCTCTGTTGGCGGAGAGCGGAGCGCTACGCTGAAACATCCGCGCGCGACAAGTTCCCCAGCCGAAGAGAGCGCGAGCTGTCTCCCCCGCGCGCGCGCAGCAATCACGCCATCCGTGGCGCTCATGTCACTGCGACGCTGGAGCCCTCCCTTGTTAGTTAAGGTAACTAGAATGTACACCGCGGAGAAGCTAACGAAAGGGGACGAAGCGGGGTGGTCCCCTCAAATTAAGGAAAGCCAGCTGAATATTTTTCTGCTGACGAGACTCGAATATGAGTGCGAATAAACCGGGGCCTCGGATTAAGCGAATTAAAATTAATGATATTCTGCTGAATTACCTTCTCACCTTTTCGCAGATCCTTCCGGTCTTTACAGGGCAAGAAGACTACAACGAAGCGTGATAGTGAAGCAAGTCTCGTTTGAGCAGTCTGCTTTAAAAGTTCATGGTGGGTGAACAGCGCAACAAAGGCGCGGCAAAGACAAGACAAGCGCTTGTCTTGCCTTTGTCCTGGCTTTGTTGCGCTGTTCATCCACCATGAATGCTTACCAACTCGCCCAAATTTCAGCTTTACTCAATGCTTTAAAAGTGATTTTCATGACCATGTGAAGCTGTATGTTCCTAACTAGGCGAGTAATGCACTGTTGAAACCTAAGCGTAAGTTACACATGGGTTCACTTGCGTTACAATTTCTTGAGGACGTCTCGATCATACTTTGAGAGCTGCTTGAATACCTCCCCATAAAAAGAGAGATGAGTTTCATTGATGCGATTCTTTTTGGTATTGTTCAGAGAAATGGTGTAGAAGGCGCGTTACGTAAACGAGGACCTTTTAGAGGACAGTAAAATCTTGCTGCTTAGCATTTTCGATATATCTAGAATACTAAATGTAGCACCCGAAACACATGTATGGAAATAGGAACTACCGAGAAGCCAGTCTATAACATCGAATAAGTTCGAGCGCATGTGTGTACTTGTAGATAAATAGGAATATTTATAACTAGACGTAAATATTAAGCCCGTTAATACACACTTGGTCAATTTTCTTTTATGCAAAAAACACTGCATTGTTGCATTCTCCTGAATGACGAAAGGGCGGCTCATCATGCACCTCCTTGCGGGTCGGCCTCTGCACAGTGCAGCAAAAGAAGCTGGAAATCCGCCGCAAGAATATAAAAGTCCATTGTGCCGTTCTGTAAATTTGATCCGATGTCCGGCGCATCTAACTTACACATCACCATTGGCAATAAACTGTTGGCAGTTAGCTACTCATGAAAAGTGCATGTAGTTTTTTAGTAGCTTAGTCAAGCATGTTGGACAAAATAGGAAAATTGGTTTTTGAGTAAAAGAAATGGCGCAGTATTTGTCTCATATATCGGCGGACACCTGAACCGTGCAGTAAGGAAACAGATAAAGGAGGGACTAAGAGAAGAAAGAACGAAATAGGTGCCGTAGTGGAGGGCTCCGGAATAATTTCGGCCACCTGGGGATCTTTAACGTGCAATGATATCGCTCAGCACATGGGCGCCTTTGCGTTTCGCCTCCATCGAAACAGGGCCGCCGCGGCCGGATTCACACCCGGGAACTCAGGATCAGTAGCCGAGCGCCCTAACCACTGAGCCACCGCGGCGGGTTACCTTGGGTCTGCTGGACTGGAAAACAAAGTTTAAGAATGCATGCGATTAAAAAAATGTTATGGGAGTGAACCTAGAACGGGTCGCAAGAAACAGATGGGGAGGAGCGAATAAACCGCAATCAAAAGATCGTGTTTTTGCCGTCTTACAAAACGTCGAAATGCTAAAAAAAAAGAAAGTTTGACTGCGTGAGAAACACGAAGAAAAAATAAACTAAAGGGAACGAACAACAGGGCGAGACATCCACTCTAGGCGCAAAGTTTACGACCGCTGTCCAGCAGCTTCCCGGCGCCAGGGCGAGCCAGCACGTCCTGCCCGTTTCTGTAATTTGCTGCCACGCGGTGTCATCTTTTACGGGGGAAAATCAGAAAGAAATAAAGTGGAAGAAAGACGCGCTGTGCCCCGCGGAAGCGTCGGACGGGCCCTTCGCTCACTGCGGACGTGGCTCGCCGCTCGAAACGGCCAAAGTCATTCGTTCAGGTGTGCACTGCGCAGCGGAACAAAATGGCCGGCCGCTGCTGCGAAAGCCCGCCGACGGCTCTTCCCCGCGGCTGGCCGTGTATATACACGAGGATTGCCGGCTGCTCTCTCTGCTGCCGCGGGCTGTTGAATGAATGGGGTGGCATTGGCTGCTGCAGGTTTTCAAGCTGCAGATTTTTATTTCCTTCTTTTCCTTACGATGCACCAGGGTGCCGAAAAGACCGGGAACCCTCTCGCGCGAAAAGTTGCGGTGCGCAGTCGTATAGCTTTGGAGCGAGACCGTATCTTCGGTGCTCGTTTCCCGCTCCAGTGGTTGTAATATATTCTTAGGCCCGGTTAGTCTACCAGAGCACCTGCCGAGGGTAAAAGGGGAAAATCAAGAGATATTGTTGCAACTTGCCAGCCGCTAAGGTGTTCTTTATGTTTTGTGCTGCTGTAGTAACCGTGTGAGAAAAAAAAAGAACTGAGAATATGCAGCCAAACAAAAGAAACAACATATTACACTTGCGATACGCATGTTATAACTTTTTCATCGGAAGCTATTTCTTCCTTGCAGATTTTCTGCTCTGAGTACGTTCATTCGACAAAGGGCGTTCGGGCAAAATATAAGCTTTCGTAGGCGGTACAGCTTTGCGTCGCTCATTGAAAGGCTGATGCCGAAGTGTGGAAGTCAGAATAGAGCAAAACTGGCCGCTGTTTAAAACCGTGCCTCCGTCTGCCAGCTTAAGCCTGAATTTCAAAACTCTGACTTGTTAAGAAAGAGGTGTTGCGAAAATTTTCGAGCCTGAACGACCATGATGCAGGTCGGGCGAGACGAGCAGCTCCCAAATACTAAAACAAATTTAGCTTGGTGGTACGACGGCACTTCCTATCGCGCTTCTGCAAGCTAATAGAAGAAAAAGACGATTTTGCGCAAACCGTTTGAGTTCGATATAACCAGCCAACATCTTTACGTTGTTATGGGCTCGGTTAAAAAAAAATCGCTTCAGTGCAGTTGCTCAAGCCGTACGTTAAAGGTTTACAAGGTAACAGTTGGGAAACTCCAGTAGTTGCGGTTTTATTATAGCACCCGTGTAAACGAAGTAACCTCAGCGCGTGCTGTTGAAGCAAACGTGAGAGCGAGGCAGCCGAGAACGGTTCATTCGACTTTAAGCAAGAACTTCAAGGAAGCCGCCGACGTTATGAACATGGCGGGCAAGGTAAGCAAATTCAACTATCCTCGTTTTGGGAATGCTACGGCATGACTATTTTTATTGGATTACAGGCAGCCATTACGCAGGAAGAGCGCGCAGACTGCTCACTCATTGTGGTTAATCTATATAGTTACATTAGGCCATTGTTGCAAAGCCCTGCAGTCACAAAGGCTTATTTGGGCTTCACCCAGGGTTTTCAAGACACCTTACTTCCTTCAAGCAGCTGAACATGCACCGAATGCGCCTTGCAGATGAGCTGGACCACTGCTCCAGCTATAACTTCACGGGCTTTTGTCGTCACATGTTACTGGGACACATCAATTGCATCGCCAAATTCAGTTAACCGCAATCTTCACAACGCGTACACTCAGTTCAGTAGTCCATTCCTCGAACACGAGTCGCTTGAATGAGGTATTCTGAATAACGGTGCAGCAGCGCTTATTCAGTGCGGCTGCGCCTTTTCTTGTGCATGATATGACGTCATGGTGCGCCTTTATTTTGCGATAAATGCAGTTGTTACCAGCACTTCGTTTTGTATGTTCGCCTTTTCCTTGTATGAAGCTAGCGTTTTCCAAAACATTAGTATTATATTTCAACTAGCGCCAGTAGTGGCACTTATGAACAAAGTATCTTTTCCTGCTTCTTCCCCTCTCTTTCGGTTACATGAAAGAGCTTATCTGAAGTGAGCAACGAGTTTAATGAGGTCATACAGTGCACATCCGTAATCCATGGCAACTTGCTTGATGCGCTTGACCCCCCAAAGTTGCAGGACCTTGGAAAAAAAGAAGGCGGATTTTTTTCTTTTCTTTTTGTCCTTGAACAGTGCTATAGGCGGCCGCAACATCCGCGTATCCTTAAAGAAACCAGATAAAAAGAAGAAAATGTGACGCTCGAAGCAAACTAGCAGCGAAAGAATACGCGAGGGCTTAGTGGCTTGTTTATGGCCAGACATCGTCGTTTGTCTCGGCACTGAAGGCAAGACGTCGGCATTGCGTAAAATAGTGCCCTTGGCGCCACCTACGCTGCCCAGCCTGACATCTACTGAGCACGTGCCGAGCACTGAAACGCCATGCACAGTTCCAGCATTTTGTTTCTCCTGGCTCATCGCAGCCGCGCTTCTCGTTCTTCTTTATTCTGCCGTGGCGTACACGCTTTCCATGCGCGCTTAGGCGCGGGCGTTTTAAAACTCTGGCGCAATATTTAGAGAAAACGTCAGCCGGCGCAAATGGCGCGCATTGAGGCGGAGGAAAGCGCGCGTGCGAGGAGATCAATACGCGCTCGCGAGCGCGGGGGGTCGCCGAGAAGCGTTTGCTTGCCGAGAAGCGCTGCGGGAAACGCTGCCGCTGCCCCGGGTCTCGACGCCGGTGCACGAACCGGAGACAGGATTTAATTTCGTGCCATTCGTGACCTCGCAGTGAAGTCGGTGCCTAACAGCAGGGGCGGCTGGAGGGCGATTTTCACTCGCTTCGCTTCAACGGGGAGACGGCAAATGCACTTCGTCCGCTCGCGCGCCGCCGCTGCCTGGCATTTCGATTTGCTAACAACGAGAGCGATGTGTTCCAGCGAGCGGCAAAAACGAAGACGGCAAGGCGGCACGCAAATTGCTCTCTGCTGCTTCGTGCGTGCATGTATTTTGTTTGACGGTTTCCTTCTGCCTCTCCTTACGTTGTCTCCTAACCCTCGCGTTTGGTGACAGAGCAGATTTCGCTCCTCTCTCCTGTGCATCCCTTGTTGATTTCTTGTATTTATAGGATGACTGCACGCCTGGACGGTTTTCTCGGGTTTCTCTTACGAGCACCCTCGCATTAAACGATTGGGCGCTTTCCGTAATGAACCGAGTTCCAGTGTAACTGTACTACCTGTGATTCACCTCTACTTCTGTCCCTTCTTTCTACGCTGAAAAAATGTGCGGCGTCACCGTGGTGGCTGGCAGCACATCAAGTGTTTTTTTATTCCGGCGAGCAACTTCTGAATTTGCCATGGTAGGATCCCAGTTTGATTTCTTCCAGAAACGGCAGCAATTGCTCCATGAATTTGAGATTTGATTTTCTGCGCCCGCTAAGCACACTCACACTAAAATGGTGTTTGCGCCAAAACAACACACACTAGAAAGGCGACGACACCACGGGCGGCTGTATTGTCGCCGTGTTTATTGTGTGCGTTGTTTTGGGGCAAACATCTTTTTAGTATCTATGGTTACCAACTAGACCACCAGTTAACTCTCCTAAAGCTAAGTGGACTGTTCACTGGAATTTATTTTCTCCTTTCTTTTTACTATAATGAGCGACCGAGGCTCTCAGATAACGGCGAATCTGTATAGGTCGCTACCTTATTATTCGTTTCTGCAACTTCTCCACGTAATAGGTACTCACGGCAAATTTAACAAAAAACATCATCGAAGCGGAGTCGAGCATGGTACCAGCGTGTTTTTTATGAAACTTGGACTCTAACAATCGCCTTGCTTAAAAAGAAATACAGAACAATAAACAGCGAAAAAGTGGCGGTTGGCGGCATTTCACGTGACAAAGCTGTAGATGGTGCATTCTGGTCGGTTCACCGTTGAAGAAATGTTGGCAGGCTCATTTCTCTGGGCGCGCAGAAGCTTGCCTGCCTCGCTCTCATCTCCCATTGCATCATTGCCGCTATAACACTCCAGTAAACAAGAAGAACCGATTTCATCGTTACCATGCATATTATGAAGCGGACAGTGACGCGGCACCCAGTAATACGCTGCTGCAATTATTTTCCCGTTGGTTGCATTTTTTTTTAATAAACCGTGTATCTTGCTTTGCAACTAGCTGCACCTACTGGAAGGGCACCTGAAGCATTGTATGGCGTCTAAGGTCGTCTCTCGAAACGGCGTCCTGAGTACTCGCGACAATGGCGCATTGAGCATGGACGTCCCCGTGCCTGCGTGTTCACGCTGGAGCTCTGTACCAGGAATTGCAGGATATCGTTTCGGGGATCTATCAGATGGCAACGAAGCAGTCGGAGATTCTACGGGGAGCGCTTCTACCAACAAGCGTAAGTGTCGTATCATTGCGCCGTTGAAATCAATCGCACTGCACACCAGCGACCTCGAGGAATTTGTTCCTGACACAAAGTATGCAGTACGAAAGACTGATAGCCCAGTGTAGCTATCGCTGCAAAGAAGCATTATTGGCACACACGCACGCACGTGCGCACACGCGCGCACACGCGAAGACGCCGAACTACTTTACCTGATTGGAATGTCTGACAACGTCAGGCAAACAAGGACTACTTTCTGGCGCGTCGGCGCACCGCTGCACGGTTTTAGCAATCAGCCAACAGTCCTGTCAGCCATCGAGCCTACGCACTCCCTTGTACGGCTCAGTCTTTGATGGAATAGGGACTGACGCAACGGTTAGATGGGGCAAAGAACACGAATGGACGAGAGCGTGTCGTGTTACTTCTTCATGCCCATGTTGTTTTCCCTTTTGCTTACAGTAAAGTTCTTTTTGGTAGCCTTACAAGCAGTTGCGGAACATTAGCCGGCCCCCCGTTGCTTGTGCTTTTATTCCTCTGTTTACTACGCTGTCGTATCTGCTGCGCTCTTCATTAGCCTGAATACCGGGATGAGAATAACATCGAAGCTACACAAAGCACATGAACACTACTAATGTGGACATGCATTACTGGAGCTGTAACGCCATATTGTCTTCCTTTTTCGTAGTGTGCCACTACCGTGAAATGCATTGAGGGATTGCAGATGTCCTGGAATGCTTTTTCTCTTCCAGATATTTTTCAGTTTTTCCACATGGCCTAAGGCTCTGATCTTCCTCGGAACAAAAGTCCTGATGTAATGTTTTCGATGTATGAGAAGAAAGGTCAATAATTTGTTTTTTATTTGTAAAAAGAGAGAACCGCGCGTCGTGTACAAAATTACAGAACGTCCTTTACGCCGTACAATATACCTCATATATCTGATTTCGTTATGTCTATAATATATATCTGCCTAGTTTACGCTGTCTGCCTTCTTTCTTTTATGTTAAGGCTAGTTGTTGCATCAATAATGATCGCCCTTTGGGTTGATCGCTTCCCTAAAGGTAAGTTTTGTTACTCTTCCGTCGTCGCTGTTGTTCATTGTCCTGGCGTGTAAAAAATTATTGTTCTAGTTGCTCAATTGCATTTATTGTCACCGGCAGATGTTACTATCGCAATCAGTTTCTTCAAACTACGCTCTGTCTATGTCCGATTTCAATTCAATTCTTTATTCACCAGAAAACTGGACGGTCTCCAGGGCTAAAAGTTGCTGCCTACAACTTGACTGGGGCCCTGGAGCCGTTCGCAAAGCGGCAGCAGACATTGGTGGCAGAGTACGCTAACATTAATTACAAACACTGAGTAGTAGAAGGCATCAGAAAATACAGACCTGCTGCAAGATTTATCACAACAATAGATTCTTATCAGTTACAATTGGGAAAAGTGTACTCGTAGCTCTTTTGGGGATTTGAAGGCTACCTGTTTGTGTTGATTTAATAAGACCGGCAGATTGTGTTTTAATGATTGCAATTTGTACTGAGTGCGAAAGTATGGGACTAACCAGGGTTCGGAAATTCGAGTTAAAGAAGGAGTAGCTTTAGGTTGCAGCAATGCCATCGAACGAAGGAAACTCTGGCTGTCATGCTGAGAAAAATAGAAATCATGTAGCAATCGGTGTTCATAGTGATAGTCAAAACTAATAATATTGTATTTTGCAATGAGATGTCTTGTCGTAGAGTGATGATCAATATTGGCTAAGTAGCGAAGGTACCTTTTTTTGCAGAACTATTATCTTTTCAATTTTGCTCTTGTGGTGCTTGCCCACACAAAACTGCAGTAGCTCATGTGCGGGGCAAATAATGTGTTATGTAACCGAAGTTTAACTTCTTGTGGCAGAACAGTACGACATCGCGACATAGCTCCAGTCACTGAAGAGATTTTCTTTGCAACATAGTTGACAGGAGTGTCCCAACTCAAATGGCACGAAAAATAGACACCGAGAATTTTGTGAGTAACGACAGGTCAATATTTTTATCTTGAATCATTAGGGAATTTTCTAGAATGAATTTCTTATTTCTGGCTCGAAATAAAATAGCGTTCGTTTTCTGTGTGTTTATTTTTATGCGATTTAATTGGGACCAGACAAACAATTTTTCAAGTACATCATTACAATGTGACACAAGGGCATTGGGATCATTACCAGAAATAAGCACAGTACTGTCATCAGCATATATAATGAATTGCACACTGTTGTCAATATGAACTATGTCATTTGTGTATAAGTTAAACAGAAGCGGGCCTAATACACTCCCCTGTGGTACACCACAAGATATTGGAAGTAAGGATGACTGGCGGTTGCTAATACAGACACACTGGCTTCTATTTCTGAGGTACGAGTTAAGCAAATCATGAGATTTTCTGCGGATGCCATATGAAGTGAGTTTTTTAAGAAGTATGTTATGGTCGAGACAATCAAAAGCTTTGCTGAAATCAACAAAAAGACCGAGCGTATATGTTCCCTTTTCAATGCTCTGTAATATATTTTCTTTTATTTGCAAGCAGCGCCGTTTCCGTAGATTTACCTTTTCTGAATCCAAACTGACAATCGGTCAGCGCCCTAGTTTGATCTAAGAAATTTATTAGGCGTGAATAAATGATCTTTTCTGTTCCTTTGGAGAAAACAGGTGATATAGAAATTGGTCGATAATTAGTTGCTTCATTTCTGTTTCCACCTTTAAAGATTACAGCAACTCTTGCTCGCTTCATGCCCTCAGGAAAGGTACCCGATTCTATTGCCAAATTAAATATATAAGACAGTACTAGACAGTACTGTTCCGCCGGAATCCGCGCGGAAAGCATTTATCGCCCGACCGTTTCGACGCATCCCGTTGGGGAGAAACGGCGAAGCAGAACAGCTACAGTGGCCATCGACGCCACCGCGTGGAATGGGAAACACACTGCTGGCGCCCCATCCTTCTGACCCCGGACAAAGCATCCAGAGGCATGCAAAGTCTGTTCCAACGTCTCGCGCCAAACACTGCCGCGTTTCCGGATTTAAGCCGCTTTGCCCTGCGACAGCTGCCCACGTGGTCTGTGGGTGTCATTTTCATCTGGAGGTAAGCCCAGCGATGCTTGCGGAAGTCCTCACCTTTCTTTTCTTTTATTTTTTTCTTCTTAGACATTTGCCTAAGAGAGGGCTGAGACTAAAGGCTTGGTATCGCCTGACGAGGCCTCAGCCCCCTGGGCATGACAAAGAGGCAAAAAATTTATACATATATACATACATATAACAGTGCTGCTGGGCGGCACACAAACAATATCACTGGTCAAAACACAAACGCATACACTGCATACAAGATACACGAATATACATCTGTAAAAGGAAAGGGCACTCAACGAGAAAATTGCACTATAAATGTAGAATGGGTACAACATAAAAATGATAAGAGTTATGATACATATGCAACATAATACACTAAATCAGAGATTTTTCCTCATTTTTCCCCTTTCCTCTTCCCCTTAAAGCACAGAAAGAAAATATGGCCATGAACAAATATCCGCACATATACGAACAGTACAGGCATCGCAAGTAAGAAAATGGGAGACGGCAAAGAGAACATGATTAATTGCAAAAGAGACAAAACATCTATACACTACACTTCCACGGAAAAGATATTAGTGAGAAGAGTAGACAACATCACTGAACAAAAGAGCTCTCTTACAATTCTTTTTGAAGGCAGGGAACGGTTTATTGTAATTAACGGGAATGTCTCTTCTATTGAGCATTTTGGTAACCTGAAAGGGTAGTGTTTGCCGGCCATAGTTTGTTCTAACTATTGGAATTATTATTTTCGGATCTCTGATGTCGTACGGGCTTACACTCTCCGTAGGTACGTTATGCAGTGTGTTCTTATGTATTCATTGTAACAGCTTGAAGTAGTATACCTGGTCTGCCCTATGAATATTGTACTTACTAAAAAGTGGGTGAGTTCTTAGTTTCCGTTTATCCTCATAGTAAGTTTCGCATATGCGTAGCACTTTCTTCTGCAAAGTAATTAATTTGTTGTAATTTGAGTCAGTTGTTGTGCCCCAAACTAGTATACTATAGCTTATTCTAGAGTAGAACAGAGAATAATATAATGTCAGCTTCAACCAAGATGGAATTAAGTGTTGAATTCGGTAGAGGCAGCCTGTAAACCATGATAATTCGGACTTAAGGCTATCTACGTGGGTGTTCTATGAGAGATCACCACTGAACCATACCCCCAAGAACTTTTGCTCGGTGACCTCCGCCAGCGGGTTGCCGTCGTACCTGATGTTGATGGGGCTGTCATTCCGCTTGCTTGTGGGTTTGAAAATTACGTATTTAGATTTTGCTATATTTAGGCTTATACGATTCGCTTGCAGCCACGTAGATAGTTTTAGTAAGTATTCATTTACAGATTTTTCTAAGCATGCTTTTGTTGCTCCCGTAAAGAATATGTTAGTGTCATCTGCGTACATGATTAATTGAGGAGATCCTGGTATCATAGTTATATCGTTCACGTATTTAAGAAATAGTAAAGGCCCCAGAATGGATCCTTGAGGGACGCTGTACTGTAACTCCATTTTACGAGACATACAGTTGTTTATAATTACATACTGGGACCTACCCTTCAGATATGTTTCAAGTAGTCTGAGCGCTACACCCCTAATCCCACAGATCTCTAGCTTCGTTAATAATATATCGTGTTGTACAGTATCAAACGCTTTCCAAAGATCTATAAATAGACCCAGTGTTAGGAGCTTTTTTCTATTTTTTCAATAATTGTATCTTTTATGTGCAGAAGAGCCTGTTCTGTAGATTTTTTTGCTTGAAAGCCATACTGAGCGTCAGCTATTATTCCATGTTTCTGAAAAAAAACTAGTGAGTCTGTCATTGACAACGCGCTCAAATATTTTAGAGAAAATAGTCAAGACGAAAATTGGCCTATAGTTATTGATATTGGCTGCACCGCCGCCTTTATACACGGGAACTACTTTTGCTATCTTTAGATCTGCAGGAAAATCTCCAGTAAGAAGCATCAGATTTGCTATATATGACAACACGTGACTTATGTGGCTTGCGATATGTTTAATTGGCAAAGCTTTTATCCCGCCATCTCCAGATGCTACATCATTTTTCAAGCTCTTGATTATTCTATAAATTTCTGATGGAGTGCTAGGAGAAAGCGAGATGGAGCCTATTGGACCATTGGTATGTGTCAGCTCGTACGTACTAGCAAGTGGACCAGTATACTTTCCAAATCTAGTGAAACTAAGATTCATTTCTTCCGCAAGCTGCGCATCAGGCAGACGATCCCCATTCACAGTAATAGCTGTTACGCAGGGATTCGGTCGTTTTCTGTTCATTAAATTATTAATCATCTCCCATAGCCTTTTATTGTCATTACGAACCCGAAGAATTTCAGCCTGAAAATACTCGATTTTCACTTTCTTCAGGTCTGAGTTCAATTTGTTCCTGAAGGTTTTAAACTCGGCAAATAGGTGCAGATTGCGAGATTTAAGAAAAGCATGAAACTTCTTATTTTTTCTTTTATGCGCTTGAATAACTCTACAGTCATCCAAGGTTTGCGCATACCTTTTTTCTTTGTTTTATGCTAACACAAAGGAAAAGCTGCATCATAGCACCGCAGAAGTCTTTTCAGAAATATTATATATGCGGTTGTAGCATTCTGTTCCATGTAAACGTCATTCCAGCTTTCGTTCTCTGTTAGGGTGCAAAAAAGCTTCAGAGTTTCATCATTTATTTTACGATTCCAGGTCTTTTCCTTATTATCTCTGTGTCTGCTGGAAACAGGGGGACCCAAACAGAAACAGACCCTAAATCTTCCAAGCCACGAATGGCGACTGGGCTCTTCCCACAGCACACTGAAGTGCGCCCACCGTTCTCGTGCGGACGAATCTGGCGGAATTCGTTAACGAAGGTCCCAGCCCGGTGCTTTACGTCAGGCGACGATGAAACCAACGTCCACGTTTGCGGCCTCGACTACAGTGCAGACACACGCCCCCGTGGCTGCTCGGACATGGTGCGTTCGAAGGGAATTCATTTTTCAGAACCATTCACGCTTAAGGAGATGTTCCGTTGAAAATAATAAGCTGTGGCTCTCCAACGAACAGCATGTCATAATAGACCACAGCGTTTTATTTTATCTGGTAAATGTTCTTCTGAGTTGAAAAACACTACCGCACTTTCTAATGTTAGTCATAGCTCTGATGCAGTGTTCTCTGCATCCTAGCGGTTGATACTAACTGTACACTTGATATACGACAGTGCGTAGTTTTGGGTACCTTTCACTTGAAAATTCTTTTAGTTTTAAAACAAAAGCACCACACCCTGATTACTTGAACTTCCAGGTATCTGTGTTCTTTTACTCTGAATATTTCAGTATGGACATAGATTACCGCTTCAATACTGGCGTAGAAGGTCATATAGCTATCATTCGTGGATTCCTCAGGAGAAATAGTAATGGCAACGGGATAGCTATGATTAAAGTGAATTCTCGTATAGGCTTCTCAGAAAATAAATTTTTATTGAAAGGTTGATTCATGGTAGTCAAGGTGCTAAGTGTGCGCGCAAACAAAGCAAAGAATAAGCGTTCTTATATGTTAACTCCAGTCTTGTACCGTAATAGTAAACACATCAAAACTGTCGATGACGAAGGACCGTCGGCACAGACACTTGAATGACAGTATCCTACGTCTGACGTTGTGAATATGAGTCGGTTGTAAGTTTTACGAAACAAAAACCTGTACAGCAAAAAAATCGCGAAAATTAAAAACATGAATACTTGTCTTGAATTTTTGTTGAAGTTTGAAATTTATTCTCAGGTAGATACAAAAAAGCCACATAAAAGGGGGGTCCCAGAGTGAATGACTGTACCGGGACCTCCTGTTTGTTGTAAATAAGCGTTTACTATGACAACAAGCAATACCGCATTACAATCACGTATAAGAAAACAGGAAAAAAGTGAAAATATTTGAGAATACCAAACAAATAGAAGATACTTGGGTATTCGGAAGTGAAAATAGATCAAGGCAGGCAACATTACACAAACGCAAAGACAAATGCAATAAAACCAGACTAAAAGAAATTGAGATCCTAACAGACTGAAGGGAATAGAGCGAGAAAATTCAGATGAGCGCACAATACAAACAACCATAAAATTTAGGAACTACATAATGGCATTCATAAGAAAAAAGACCCTAATAGTGAGCAGTCATAATAGTAAAGGTCAAAAGCATTCAGTACTAATTATGTCCTCTTAGAAGAAAATTATTTACATATTTTTGAGTACGGATATTGAACGTGATGTATTTATGCAGGAGGATTGCAAAAGAGAAAGCTGAAAAATGATTCGTTTGTTTGCCATCACTGGTATGTACCAAAGGCAAATAAAATTACTGTTGAGTGCAGATCTAGTGACGTTAGTGCTTACCAGGCATGTCGAGTAAGATCAGCTTGCATCTAGTGGGCGCAACTAGGAAAGAATTTGTTTCTGAACGTTGACTATCCTGTATTTATTGGCAAAGCCCATCTTGACAAAGTTGGTGGCTTGCATTGCTATCATGCTTAAAGGGACACTGAGGAGAACTCTATCAATATTTTTTGTTAGCAAAATCTGATAGTTCGGCATTTCATGGTTTTGTTGCCGCCTGTCCAGGAGCGAAATATGCCATTATTTCAAAGAAATCTGGATTCGAAGTTGAAAACGTTTTTCCCGCCGCTCCGATTCAAACTCGAGAACCCTTATGACGTCACGGAGAACTCTTATGACGTTATAGGACGGAGTGACGTGAAGCGTGACGTAAACGCAGACTCCCTAATTTCTGGTGGCTAGCGGTGCGGTCGAGCAGCTGCCGAAATGAAAGCTACCGCCACCGTACGTTGAAGGCATCTATCGGGGGTCGCTACCGTCGCTTCGTTTACTTTTGCACCGGCGTCTTGCCAGCGTTACGATGGATCCCGTTCCCGAACCCGACGACGTAGTTCTCGCAAAAACACCGGCCTGCATTTCAGCGACCTCAGCCCCAGAGAGCGTGCGATGCTTTCGAGGGAGCACAGTTAGGTTAGGCGCCGGCGGGTCGTTTCCCCCTTCCGCCGTGAGCAGCCGCTGAAAACTAAATATCATAACCCCAGTGCGGGGAGTCGCGAGGTTACAGGGCAAGGTCGGCGCGTTGCGCCCATCGGGGGCTTGCCGGGGCTTTGGGGCCAACGGATTGTGATTCATTGAACGGCGAGGTTGCACGATGCAGCAGGCGGCGTCGAGGTCTCCCACGGTTGCAAGGGCCAACTTATATATTTTTTGCCACAAAAATCGGGTGGGTGCTCAAGGGCGGTCGCGTTTAAAGTTGGCGGCTTGAAACTAAAGCAGACGCACGATGCTTCAACGGCTTCCGCTTAGATCCAACGGGTCCACTGGATCGGGCTCTCTCGCCCACTTGCATGTACCTTCAGATGTGTACTGTGAATGGATTAAATTAGCCGAGAGCTCGAAAAGAACAGCTCCGCCCAGCTGCCGAAGGTATTGAATTACGTCACAACGCGCACCTCGCTGTGGAGCCGAATCAGTCTGGCCGGGCCGGTGGCGGCTGGCTCACTCGGCGCGAAATAGACATGCTCCAAGTCCCCGCCAGTGCGGTCAGAGTGCGCCGAAGCCGCCGAACGCATCGGCGGTCAAGCGCAGTTGGAGTATAGAGGGTCTCGCTTTGGCCGACGTGACGTCGCCGTGCAGCGCGCGCGTTACGCCGGAGCATAAACGCACCATACCAGAGCCTGCACTTAAACGCCAACCAACGTATTCGGTGGCGGCATCTATGGGAGCCACTGAAACCCCCCGCCCAGGACCAAGACCTTTGGTGTTTCAGGCGGAGATGCTACCACTCCGCCACGAGAGCTCAAGGTGTAACCATCAATAAAGGCGCATGTAGTGAATGCACTCTTCCGATGCAGAAATCTCCGCCCTTTCGCGCGGTATATCCTGGCCTAACAGAGCTAGGCCATCAGCAATTTTTCTGAACTGCCTTGTACCTTGTCTCCCGTCCCTAATAAGCGATTTCCGTTAAGTAGCTTGAAGTTGACTGGCACAGCCGGGAATGTTTCGCCGGGCGAGCGTGCGAAGACACAAGTGCTCTTTATACTGCGAACTGCCTTGTACGATCGCCGACCATCGTGCCATCATAGTTTTTCATCGACCGTGGCGATCATCTGACCTGCCTTAACAGGCTCCTTTAAAGTTTAACTAGCACTTGAAGCGGCGCTTGGAGTTCCTCTGCTGTTCAGCGCTTGTATATCGAGTCGTGTCAAAAGCAAAACCACGGGGCACGCAAATCTCATCGATGTGAAGCGCCATAAAAAATCGAAACTCTCCTGGCCGCCTGTGGCGCCGCTAAGCATCGGTTTTCTTTGCTTCTAACATTCGGGTTGTCTTTTGGCTGCCTTCCTTGTGTGATAAAAGTGCACTATCGGTTTTAAAACAAAACTTACTTCAATATTGAACTGCGTAATCTTTTTTTGTCAGCCTCAGAGATTCGCAACCCCATGTAGGAAGGAAAATTCCTCCAAGGTGGCGTCTCTTGTCCTATGACGTCGCCACGCTTGTTCTTGCGAGATTGGCCTGTGGCGGCGATACCTGCATTTTGGTTCTTGCTATTTTCGACCTTACAAGAGCTTTAATTTCAGTAAGAGCGGCGTTTTTGTGATCAGGAGCTCGTATTCTATCGATACAAGCCAACTTAAATTTCTCCTCAGTGTCCCTTTAAAAAGAAGCGAAAGAATGGCTAGGGAAATATAGTTTTCTCTAAATACGGCTTCAAATTATACTCGGCCGAAAGAATACGGGAAGCCCTACGACAATCGATGCCAGATTGTGTTAAAAAGCACGTTCAACTTTTATGGCGGCCGAGAAATCTCATCACTTCTCGCTTCTTCCTTTTTCTTTTATCTATCTCGCTCTCTCTAATTTACGTCTCTCTTCTTCCAGCCATTGCGTATTCTCACGGTTTGGCCCAGCGACAATTAGCTTTAGTGAGCCGCCATTACTGCGCCAAACCAAAATTCTGCCCCCAAAGCTCTTGCTGCTCTAATTTCCCTTTTCCTTTCGCCTTCATCGCAAATGCAGTAAGCGACGCAGCAGCCTTTCCGGAACTCGGGGTCCTTTTTTTATTACGAAGGAACTAATTAGGGCGCTTACAAGATTAGCGTGCCGGCCGGCGCAACAAAGAGAGCATGCCGGAAGCATTTACCCGTGGTTCCCTTTCCCGTTTTATCTCTGCTTCTGCTGTTCTCCTTGACGAAGTTGTTTGTGTCGGCCTGACGTCATTGCTGCAGCTACGCAGGTGAAAGTGCCGGCTGTCGCGGCCCTCATTTTGTCCCGATTACATGACTGACATTTCAGCAAATACGAATCATTGGGCTCACCCTTCTGGATGCAAAAAAAAAATTGAAACAGCGTGAGCACCTTGCTAGTAAAGGCTGACTAGCAGCAGGGCTTCAGAAGACTGTCCATCAGGAAAGGAGCGCTTCTTCCGTCATGAAATACGACCCAGAAAAAGGAGCGCAGCTGTTTTAAAAATGCCCGACCCACCAGGTGGAGCTAGCGACTGCGACTACACGAGCACTGACACGCATCAATGCAGCGAATAGCGGCTCTCTTAGGGCTACCGTGTTCCTGGCTCTTGCGCTTGTGGCGCGCATTGAGTCAGGGGATGACAAAAAGCGTGCCACGTTATCGACAGGCAATGCTGACCAATGGGCTAATTTCTATTGCATCTTTGACATCTACAGCGCAAACGGCAAGGAATGAGGCAACGAATGTGCCTGTGGTGTCTATAATTTGCACTAAGCAAAGAAACTGGCACCGCAAGCGTTCCTTGCTTCTTGGTCGCCTGTGTGCACTGTAGTTTGGAGAGAAAAAAATACGACAGGCTGGAAATAGCTACACTGGACACCTTCAGTGGGAGCTGTTATTGTAGTCGTCATGCACTACACACGAGTGAAGAGTAGTCCAAATTAAGTGGAAGCATATGCTAACTACTCGACGAACTTTAACTCTTGCTCACACAATAAGAAAGAAGTCTGAAACTTTTACGGAAATGCGTCTGAGTTTAAGCGGTGCTTTGTTTTTCTGAGGTTATGAACATGCAAGAACATAAGCTTGCTTGATAGCCGTAATTCCAAATGTGTACGTATTTCTCAGTGCCTCACGATTGTGGATAACGGCGGCTAAAATCGAAATGAAGCTGCTCTCGTGTGGCTCCTCTTGCAAGCTTTTCCTGTCAGGAATTCAATATTCCCTCGCCTTTACCTTCCGTCACGGAGGGCTGTGGCGTTGTGTTTATGCTTACCTGCAAAAGGTGAAATTTTTTTTCGCACACCTGGCGAACATCGGGCGTAACTACGTACCGTCTGCCCCGAAAAACAGTCGATTCCCAAGGTAAACAGATTTCTACAGATGTCGCCGTGCCTGTCGAAATGCACACAAGGCGATATTTCTTCAATTTTACTGTCAGGTCTCGTCTAGGCTCGAAGATAAAGTGCGCGGCACACCGAGCACGCGAGCAATGATGCGCGTACGTAAGAGAAGCGAACGTCTCGTTACGCTTGCTTTTCCGCGTGCCTCTTTTACGGCATATTTTTGCTAGCGCCTAACAAAGTTGCTTTACTAGACGGTAGCATCGATCCGCCGTTTATTAAGCCTAATTGAGAGTGGCAAATCTTCTCTACGGTAGCGGTGAAAGAGTGACGGTTTTCAGTTACGAGTTTTGACTGTCGGAGAGAGTGCACCTTTGCGGCAGCATTAGCAAGCCGCACTCGGCTGAGCTTTGGGAGCTGTTCTCAACGCGCCCCGCCTTCACTCTTCCAAGGAGGCAACTAGGCCGTGATTTGCTGCGACAGGGCCTCCAAAGTGCGAGTTTAGGTTATATGCTGTGAGTGGTTGTGATGGCAAATGTGGAAAAGATTCTGACATTTTGCTCGTCATCGCGAATTAAAAGCTACGCTCTTTGGTGCATTATCTTCTGGGGTAAATGCTGCCTTCAGTGCTTTTTGGCGGTGTTTCTGACTGCACGAGGAATGATCTCGAGCACTTCTGTGGCACCGTCATTCTAAAGAAATAGGCAAGAAAATCAGTAGTAATGGCTCTGAGCAGTCATGCTTGATGCGTGTTTTTAGTTGATTGACACGACGACTTAATCGCATTTTATAGGACGTTTCGCCTTCTGTTAACTCAGAAGCAGTGATTGCGCTACTTTTTTCTATTTCAACGGTATTTGGGCCTTGAAAGACAGTTGTTACATGACGCCAATGAACCTGTCGTCGATAGAATTTCTTTTCTGTAGTGTAGTATCGGAACTTTTGCGGTTTATCGCTGCGTGTCTCAGTTTTGCACAATTTTTTGCCTTACGGGCGCTGTGTTTTCTATAAAAATTATACCACGTATTTCAGGAAGGCCTGCTAGCAGTTTTTTACCAAACAGGCTTTTTGAGACCTTAACATGACTTTTTGGCATATTAATACCAGTGTTGGCGGACGTGTGAAAACAAGTACATCATGTTAACTAGTAAACAGATTAGTTGACTTTTAGCTATCTTATTAGGTATCTTTATTAGGTAGCTATCTTATAAGGTATCAATTAGGTATCTGTATCTGGCCTTTAGTAATAGCCGTGTTAGTTTTTAGAATGCCTAAAACGCTACTACCCTCGGTGCTGCTGCTTAACAAATCGTGATCATTTCTCGACCAATTCGAATTTGCTGCGTTCAGCGATGAACACCGTTGCATGCTCTCATGATAGTAAAATCGTTTTTTTTGGGGGGGGGGGGGGGTGGGGGGGGGGGGGGAGGGCGGAGTCCTGAGAAGTCCGTTACTTCGTGGCAAACGTGCCACGGGATTTTCTGTGTCCTGGTCGCGGTGCGGCACTCAGAGCTGCTGGCTGCTCCAGCCGAGGCAGGTAAGAGAAGGTCACTTGGAATGTGCGCCATGATGTGACGTGTACTTGTGGGCATCTCTGTGCGTGCACCGCGGAATCGCGGTATTCAAATGGCGCAAAAGTGTCCAGAAAATTGTTGAGCCAATCCGCTAAGGGTAATCTCTTTTTAACAATCCTAAAAATGTTTTGGCTACCTGTAGGGACATCTACAAATATCTAATTGCAGTGATGTGCCTATCTGTAGTAGTTAAAAAGTTAGCTGAATTTAGCTAACCTGGATACTAGTTAATATCACTCACTTGTTTTCTGACATCCGCCAGCACTCGTATATTATCCCACAGAAGCCAACTCTTTACCTCAAAAAAACCTATTTTTTAATATAAGTGGCAGTCTTTCCTAATTGCCGTTATATTTGCAGTCTTGGCATATTGATCTGTCAATCTAGCGTGACTGAGTACTCCTCTTTAACATCTTTTTGACGACATCACCTCTCCCCTGTCGCCCGAACTCCCTTGGAAACTCAAAACAGAAAGCAAGCCATTTTGTGTTTATTCGGCGCCAGCCGTGCAAGTTGCACAGAATGTTCGTTGAATGAAGAAGTGATTTTTCGGAAAACTTCTGGCGTGAGTCGCCATAGCACTGAATAATTTGTTCAAAAACAAGAACATTAAAACAAAAATGAGCTTTAATAGGATCCCGATAAAAGTCTTGACATGATTGCGCAATTAACGATAAAACCCCGTTGCTCGTAAAATGTATGTGGAGAAGTGGAAATTTTCAGAGAGTGCACGTGGTAACAAAAATGGAGCACAATGTAGAAAACTGCAGTAGTATAAAGAAATTAATTCTAGCAGTCTGACTTAATCAAGCGCCGTAGTTAAGTAATGGAAATGGGAGATAGAGTGGGTTATAAAAAAAGCCAGCGCTCGCTCAAGGCGTCACCGGCTCGAATTTGACGCAATACGGCAGAGCGAACCGCGCACTCATACTTTGCGCAAGGCACGCTATGCGCAGGCAAGCAAGCCAGCATGAAATCCATTCGCTAACAGAGAAGGAGCGACTGCTTTTAACATTGTATGTTAAGATTCCTCGTTTGTTTCCTTTTTTCTCTTTGGAATTCGAAGGAGAAATTCCGTTTTATTCGTCGGGAAGCCGTAGCAGAAACATAATTAATGAACACAGGAATGTGTCGCTAATAGCGCGCGGTTGCGCGAACGCGTACGAGATTAAACACTAGCAGAAGAAACAAAGGGAGGGAGAACGAAAGAACTCTCGGCGGGTAAAGGGGCAAAAATAAATTTGTGTCTCTTTATGTTATTTATTACTCAGCGTTTTGCTTTTAAGTGTGCGCGTCATCGGATTTAACGATCGTGAGCGCGTTTCGAGTCCCTGTACAGCACGTGCTTGATTCGTGTGTGACAGCCGCAAAGCGCAAAGAACGCGGGAAGGCTCCTTTTTACGCATTTGTCACTGTACGACCCTCGATGTTTAATGAGGCGAGTAACCGATAACTCTGGCGAAATTCTATGGCAATCGTTAGCCATGACGAAGGAAAGCTTCGAGCCGGGCCGTAAATTTCCTTTTTTGGTTTACCGTGAGCCTTGGCATACTTGGCGGCAAGGACTCTGTTCATAAAACAAAACCTCTTGAAAGATATCGAGCCGTTTAAAGTTCAGTATGTTGTGACGTAGACAGACCTAAGAACACTGCGTTGTAACCTGGTTTGGCTTCTGGCGGTCAGTCCATAGAGTTAACTTAGATGACCAGAATTTTTCATCTCAGGTACCTCACATAATTCATCCATGCTTTTCCAATACCTCTGAGGTCAGAGCACCACATTCATTTTCGTCCTGACAATTTTTTGCGTTAACAACAGCTAAGTTCGCATTGATTACTCCTTTAAAGGCAAAATGCAGTGAGGCTATAGTGTTATGCCGTGATCGGGGGAGGCTTCACACAGCATAGACCTCAAGTGAAATGAGCACGTCGTGGTCATCCCTGGGCTAAAGTGGATACTTGTGATGTTTAATGTTACTACATTTGTGTGAATAAAGAAAAGCAACTAGCAGACGAACAGTACATACCGCCGCATAATACGCGACAGAAACTAAGTTGAGAAGTGACGATTCATGCATGTGTTGTAGAACGGCCCTATTGTGCCTGTGCTCCCTGAGCTCATCAGACACGGGTCATTTACTGGAAAGCTTTGTGCCGGTCCACTTCCGCTGCAAGAGGATCCTCGAAAATCTATGACATTGACAAAACTTTAGCATTAAGATACGCTTGCTAACCGCGTGACTTGTGCCATTGAAGATTTTTTTTTTCACTACTGCCCGAAGACGAAATTATAGAAAGCTAATTTTGAACGTGCACTTAAAGTTGATCGCAAGTGGCCACACTATTTCGACCGAAAGCAGCCAGCAAAATTTTAAGCTTGAAAATTTGCCTACGACTGCAAGTTTACTATGAGAGGAAAGGAGAAAGGCCCCAAGAGTGCAGTTTTTTACGCACTGATTATGAAGCTGGTGCTGCATGCTGAAGTCGCCAAAAGTATACGTCGCCTGTGGCCGTGACAATCACATATAGAAGTACTTCTCGCACGGTTCAGTTTTGTCTGATTTGCTTAAGACAAGAAGATAGCATGCACTTATTCTGTAATTGCAAGTACGAGGAGAAGCTCTTCAAACCTTCACACCGCTTGGGGCCTCGACCATCGTAGTGAACCACAAAACCATGCATCATGATTTCGTGTTGTTCGACTCTCCTCTAGCTGGTGGTGCTTTGCGGTTGAAAGAAACAGCCAAGCCGTGGCTCTGAACTTGGAACCAGTAGAAAGGAATGCTACTTCTCTGCATGGCTGCAGGATGCGTCCCAAAATCGCAATGGGATTTATTTTTCTTTTACTTTCAGGCCTGAACCAACAACATTAACTTACAAAGCGTAATATTAATTAGTAAACATAAACATTACAGCTACCGTGTCCTGTACCAGTTGCAGCTTTCAAATGGGCATTACCTTCATCATGGTGATCTGGATTTTCTCAAAACTTCATTACAATTAGCAGTGAGACGTAATTCTTGTGGAAGCGTAGGTTCTAAGAAATGTTTGGTACCTTGTTGTCGAACAAACTATCTGTTTCTGTTAGTAATGTGCATTTTCCCTATGATTTTTAATGGGCTACACGAACTTAGTCCAGAATTAAGCGTTCTCACTCGTGTTAAAGTGCGCGATATGCTTCAGTCTAATGTTTTTAGCTAGCAGTCAAGTAGTTATAAGCATTTTTTGGAACGCCTCCTATTTTTTTTATCTAGCATATAATTTGTTATGTTGTTGGTCATGTGAGCTTGTACGCGCTGTGGTGTGCCCGAGAAGCGGATCCCTGTCCGCCTTCAAGGTGCTCACACAGCATCTTGTCAAGGAAACGATTGTCACTAAAACGCACGTTTAAAATATATGCGAAGATTTTTACATGGTTCTTCAGTTGACGTTCTTGTCATGCTCCTAAAATTTCATCTTTTTGACTTAATGTGCGACTTCTATCGACCATTTGCTTCGCCAGTTGTGGACATTTGCCGCATAAATTAATAATTTTTCGCACTATATTTACTTTAAGCATAGCCAAAGGCGCCGTTTTGTTGTTAAGATTAATATTGGTGTAATTTATATTTTCACCTAAAATAGCACTGACGCTAATGACATCAAATTTAAGGTACGTGGAAAATTCACTATGGTCACCACAGTCAGGTGCTACCAAAAACTTCAACCGGGAGTAATGCACTAATGAGTGAGGTAGTGCACCATGTAGGGCAGAGAACAGCACGTAATCTGCACGCTCGGCATAAAGGGAGGAACAGACAAATGCGCGGTCTAAGCAGAAGGTTAGGCCAAATGATTAGGCGTTCATTACAACAATAAAATACAGGTTTCCGTAAAAACTAAATATATGTTCACCCTGTGCGTCCTTTTTACATTGTTTTGGGTGCTCGAGCAAATGCTCTATAACAACCGGCTTGCCTGCCAGCCACCATCTTCAGCTTAATATAATTTGATATATATTATGTACGTTTCTTCAAGCTAGTTGGTGCATGGCGGTCAGTTGTAAACAGTACAGGGACATTCTGACGAAAAATGCACGAAAAACATCACAGAATTTTCTTTCGTCCATCTCTTTTTGTTTCTGTCTACTTGTGCGGTTGCCACCTTTTCGGATACTAAGTCCTACGACCAAGGTCGCGCGCATATGATCACTCAGTGGCAACTCCAGGCAGCGCAAGATTCACATAGTTGAAAAAAAGTTTTATTGAAAATAAGCTGTCAAGAAAAAACCGGAGCGAACACTTAAGCTCCGCCTTAAGCGTCTGACGCAATAACGTTAATGAGTTAATGTCCATACATACGGAATTGGGCATTCTCTACCTTACCTTCAAAGATCGCTGAGAGTCCTCACACCACTCCTGGCGCAGTGGTGCAGCGGTTAAGCGATACGCCACTGGCCCGGCAGGTGGCTGTTCCGAGCACAGCCACCGACGGGGCTTGCGAGACCCGGATTGCTCTTCCCGAGCAGCATCTCGCGACCAATCATTCCTTTAACTGCGATCTGCCTGCTCGCAGTCCGGTGAGCAGGTCGCCGCCTGCCACGGTTGTGATGACGTCAAAGGTCAGGTCGCCTATTTCGCAGGCGCCATACTCCATCAGCGTGCTCCGGCTGCTCCGGCTGCGAGGTTTCAAACGGTCGCCAACGTTGACGACGTAAAGTTTCTTCCGACATGGAGGTACTCCCGCGTTTATTTATTTACATTTATACAAAATACCCACAGCGCTCCCACGGCGGCATTCCTGTAGGGAGGAAACATCATAAAAGCAACAGATCAAATACAGTGATTGAGACAAATGGTGCAATATACTGAGAAAACCTGCTGAGACACTGTTTCGTGGTGGAGAGCGGACGTAAGCTCGAAATTATTTTCAGTACCGGCGTAGCACACTTTCATGATTGCATCCGTCTGCAAGGCGAGGTTTCGCCTTGGTCAAACGCAATCACCCGTCCGCAGTGTCGATCGGGCGACAGAGTCCAACGGGTCCCACTCCGCGCCGAATGATGACGTCATTGCTCCGCACGAGAATGCGGGCGCGCGGATTTCTTAACGCACGCTGCGCTCTTGGTTCGCTCACACGTCGCGAGGATTGCGCGTGTGCCTCTCTGACTGCAGGACAGAGCGTAGGCTCCTTCGCGCAACGCGCAGGCTTCGCCTATCGCGGGACTACGAAGACGCTGTTGTTGACGCATGCACTGCTCCGGCTGCAGCGCAGCACGTCGGCACCAGGAAGCAGACGGAAAAGTTCGCCGAAGTCGAGTTAAGTTCTCCTGCGTGTTTTGCTTTCGGTTCGCCTCCGGTTCGGCCACGTGTTCTCCCTCCATTATGGCACCAAGATTACCCGCGCCGCCCCGACGACGGGAGCTAAAAACAGTTCATTCTTAAAAAAAATAGCGTGTACCTTTCTCACCTACCACCACAACTGAGCCACTCTTTACTCACTCTCTCTCTGTCTCCCTATCTGTCACACCGCGCCCTACATGACTTCACTCTGGAGACTGCACTAGCCATTGCTTCGTTGAAGAACGACTCCATTACATTTTTCTTCTTAATAAACGTGGGCCGAAAGACTTTTCACTCTTTTCTACTCTTCTCAGGATATCCTCAGTTGTTTTAACAAGCCAGGCTGCTTTTTACACTGTACACGGCGCGAATCCGCTGGAAAAGCCAAGAAAAAACGAAAAGATAAAGGGAGGCACAGTAATAACATGTTTTTACCGCCACGCTTTTGTCTGTACCCGTTTACCCAGTCAGAGCCGCGACTAAGGAGTACGTATGCGGCATGTTGGGTGAATGCTGTCCGTCGCGGAAAGACCGCTAATTCCGGCTGAATGGGCATTCAGCCGAGATTACTCTGACATCGCTTCTCAGAGGCCAGCTCGTTAGCAGCTATGCTGTGCCACGCGAATATGCAAAATAAGACCAGATAAGTGAAAAAAAATCACATTACGTTGTACGAGCATTCTTTAGAAAAAAAGTGCTTCGATCTTTTTGTTTGCTCTCACTTTATTTTCTTTGAAGAAAACAACGCGTGCTGCGCGCCACAAGTTCCCTTTTTTTCAGCGAAGAATATTGTGGAGCAAGCTAATTAATCCGGATTATGTCGTGTCTCATGTATTAGTGGTAGCTTCGAAGACCCTCAAGATCCTCTACTTTGACCTCGTGTCAACACAGCAAGAACCCATTGCTGACTGATGCATAAGATATTTGAAAGAGCGGCAGAAACTTGTTTACAGCAAGATATAATGTGTGCTGTAAGAAGAGAGGGAGGAATACTTCCTTCATGCACTGAAGTGATCTCAAAGAGGTATAATTCCATGAAAGTATAAACGCTTGATTCCCCGCATATGAAGTCTACCTCAACGGAATCGTGCTTATAAACGTTACTGTGAAGTGTGTAGTAGCCTATCGCTTTTGTTTGTTATGATAGTTGTGGTTCAAGTAATACTTATTTTTTAACACCTTCCTCACGTTATTCATTTCGGTTTTCTCGGTTGAAAGAGATGTGTCACAGGGGTATGTATGTATTAATGCGATTCGCTGAAAACGTTACGTTTCTTGTCTCTATGACATTTCTGCAGCTGGAAGCTCTATTTTGGGTTGTGACGGATGCCGCAGTGGAGGATCCAGGATTCCGTTGTACCATCTTGGGTTCGCAGACCTTCCCTGAAATTTTGAGACAAAACTGTTTTCGAAGTTTGTCTTTCCTTTCGCAGCTTTCATCTTCGCCAGGCAGCGAGTCTGTAATCTCATGCTCTTCAAGAAAGACATCGCTTCTGGGACATGTCATCTAATCATTCTCCATTTCTTCATTTTATTCACGGACAAAATAAAATTAGACTTCCGCAAAGACTTCCGCAAAGACTTCCGCGCCATCTTAAATCTCTCTAGCACCGTCTCTGAGTGAACGCTGCGTTCATTAACAGCTTCGGATACCGCTTAGATCAAGCGAACATTCTCCACTGTGACAAGAGTGGCTAAGTTGAAACTGTGCAACACATTTTGTTAGAGCGCTCAACTTAAGACGAGAAGCGAGCATGCTGCGCGCACAAGATTTACACCTTGTTTTATATATATATATATATATATATATATATATATATATATATATATAATATATATATATATATATATATATATATATATATATATATATATATATATATATATATATATATATATATATATATATATATATATATATATATATATATATATATAACTAGCTGCCCACCTTCTCAGGTGGCGCTGATTTAATCATGAGAGGCAGCTCGGGCATACCAACCTTGGTGGTCGCAACCCAACTCAAGCAACCCAAGTCTCACAGATGGGAGCGCCTGCCGTAGAACTGCAGTGGCGCATCGCTTGACCGCTGCGCCACTGCGTTAGGAGCGGTAAGGAGACTCCCAGTGATCTATGCATGGAGAGAGTAACCAATTCCATGTATATATTAAACCATTACAGCTATCCGAACAGCTGCCATCCGTGAACAATGGATCTGAACGCCGGAAGCGAAGTGAAAACCGAACTGCTGGCGCACCTAATTCGCATTTGACCTAACTATGCAAATCAACCATAATTTTTATTCCTACTTTCAGCAATTTATCACTTGCTTTGTAACGTCTACTGATGTTTTCCTCTCTCTGTGGCACGTGTATATCATGACATGTCTTAATAACAGCTCTGCTAAAACTTTGCTTCTCAGAAAGGGATAAGCTTATATTTCCTTTTTGCCTGCAAAGAGACAACACGATGAAAATCAGAATAATATAGTTGCGTATTTCTCGGCAAGCCCAGCAGTGCTCGTCATATTAGAGCTTCGTTGACGCTGTCATTTGGAGACGTCGATGCAAGCCGGATCTGTCTTCTGTCAGAGCTTGAGCGCGCTGACCGTGCCCTGTTGTTTTGGCGGGCTGGTCGGGAGGGGCTTTCTTTGGGCGCGATCAAACATCCCGTCCGCCTGCCTGCCCGTTCCGTTTCTCTTCTTTCTTGTGCGCTGAGACGGGAAATGGAAGAAGTAAGAATGCAGTGCGCCGGCTAGCGTACTTGTTTTGACGTGAGATATTGAAAGCGCCTCTGCACACAGCGGCTCGAACTTCGACTAAGTGCCCTGCCGGAGGTATCGACACGCAAAGCGCATGCTGTTCTTCTGCAGAACTTTATTAGCTCTACCACGACCTTTGGAGCACCTCCGAAGAATTCCCATCGCCGGACCTTCCTTTTTCCTAATTCTCCTTTTGCTGCCGAAGAATGCTTCGAGCTCGAAAGAAGCGCAGACAGACAGAAAAATTTTATTTGGCAAGTGAGTTTTAGACCCTGCTGGGTCCCTGGGCCACTGCGCGGTCCCACACTGCATCAAGTAGGTCATGTCGGGACATGACGTCGGCAGCCCGAGTCACCGCAGCAAGCTGCGATGTCGGGTCTGCAGACGTGAGCAGGACCTCCCAGCTCGAGGTGGCGTGCTGTCCCTGCGGGGGAGGGTCAGCAGGGCAGCCGGAAAGGATGTGAGAGAGTGTGGCGCGAGGGTAACCGCATAGGGAGCATGCAGGGGATGTGCCACAATAGTGGGATAACAGCTGAGGGGATGAAGCGCAAGCTGCCTTTGTCTTGGGGTGATAACTCGTATTGCGTCATACGCCATCACTCGCGACCGAGCGATGTACGATGCGAGCCTAGCTAACCGCATGCATTACTTTTTTTGTGAGTGTATGCGGATGAAACGCTTATTTCTGCGAGAGACTTCGTCCCTGTTCTTGATGACCTTGTCCCAACCTGCGGGATATTCATGTTAAGTTGCTATGGTTCTGTCCTAAACCTTCTCGGCCTGGTCGCACCGCATATTTAGCGCCTTCCAGCCTGGTTCTTCACATTACGCACAGAAGGATGAGCAGAAGGGAAAAACGAGCCTTCCGGACGAAGGGAATTAAGAGAACAGAGTGAGAACGCTGAAAAACTTTTAACTCGCCTATAGAGAACATTTAAACAAAAAACAAAAAAATAAGGCGCATATGGTGCCGACAAACTTTTACAGCATTCACTAACATTTGTCAGGTGGCGTTGCACTTTGCGAGCTGCATGAGGTGTGCATTCGCTCACGCTCTGTTTATAAGGACGTAGATGTGTTTTTGATTTCACGAAACCGATCGCAATTATAATAAAACCTTCGCTATTTTATGCCTGCTTGGATCTATAAGTAAGGCCCTTAACATTCGATGAAAAATACGTTCTACCGGAGAACCTTCTCAGATTATAGCTTGGTTGATGATTGAAGAGCTTAATTTCTATGTGTTTATGGCGCCATTCCACATCCAGTCTCAGTTGTTCCGACCCCCTCTATAATCTCACATTTGTGGCTTTTGTAGGCACATGGCAAATATTGCGCGTTATTTTATTCCATTCATTTTCAGCAGCGCAGACCGCCAGCTATTTTGAAATGAATTAAATTTAAACTACCAGGGAATACTGTAATTGCTTCAGATTAAGTCACGACTTAAGGTATTTCCGAAAACCGGATGGCATAAGCAGTTTGAGTGTCAATCTGTCAAAATCAATAGATAAGAATGAGCATGCCTTTTCAGAAACGAAGCATAGGCACACCTAACTCTTAAAAAAGCAAGCCAAGAGGTAACTTTGCTCAGTCGGCCTTCTCATGGTGATATCTTCCAAAGCGAAGCAGTAATGCATTGCTGGCAAAAATTGCGCCGCGATCAGACATCTAGTGGTACAATTCAGCGAAAACAGTTGGATTTACCCTCGATGATTTCTTTGGTGCTTTTACGCTGCTGAATGAATTCACTTTAAGCCGAGGCTTCACACACGTGACAGAAATGTTCTGGGTGATCGCGGGCAGAGGTGGGCCCAGGGTGGCAGTTGGTAAGGGGGGAGGCAGGACACGTACTCTTGCTGGAGGGCAGCTAGCTTTGCCACTGCGTCTACGTATTCAATTTCGCCATCGATATTTCGTTCCGCTGCTGTGTGGGCTTCTAATCGTCGGAAGTCTTGTGGAGGAGGGAAGGTAGCCGAGGGTGGACTGGGGCGGCGGAAGGATGGCGACCCACTGTCTACGGGGAACTGGCGCGAAGCTGGCTTGTGAGCGGTGCTTCTCGATGGTGGTAGTTAGAGGGAGGAGGGTCGTCGTCTGCTCTGTAGGCTACACTTCAACAGACTTCTTGCGGGGGGGGGGGGGGGGGGGGGAGGGGGGAGGGGGTAGAGTAGTAGCACTGTTTTTGCAGTAAATGTACTCCAAATGTTCAGTTTTGAGTGAAAACTGCTATAGCTTCGGTTATAGCCTTCTACCATCAAATATACAGCGTAAGCGGTATAATCTTAATTACTTAGTCAGGCTTGTTCACTTATTTAGAGGAATTTAATTTCATTTATTTAATTAAATTACAGCTAAAATCGTTTTCCACTTGCCAACGTACCAAGTAGCAGCCACCTGCCACGGCTAGCAGGTGCTAAAGTGGATAGAAGAAAATCTGCCTGTCCACATTTGGTGGAGAGGATGGAGAGGGCAGGTGCGAGAGGGAAGAAAGAGAGGGGTGGGAGGCGACGTACGGCTAGGTCAGGTTTCGCTTATTTGCACGAGCATGGCTAGGCTTTCTGTTACGGTTGGCGCTGTAGGTTCACGGCTAAAGGCAGTTAAATGTCTAAACCAAAGCTATAACAGCTTTCTCTGATTACGTTGCTAAGCCGCTAAATAGCTCTGCGTAATTTTCTCAATAAGAACCATAGACTGGAATCACTAAAGATAAGCGCAGTGAGTTCCTCATGTAGTGAATTTAGGAATGTGAACAGCTCCTGCAGAGCTATTGTCGTATGAAGAAGCGTATTATCCTACTTTAGAGCATTCGAAATTCATACAGTCAGATGAGAAGTCGAAACAAAGGATGGAAACCTTTTTTTTTCCCATAAAATGCGAGAAAATGCCGCGGTGCTGGAACAGGCAACGGCTACATATGAAATGCCACGGAAAGTTACATTTTCTACTTCATGCTGACGAAAAATAAAGCAACTGAAGAAAGGAAAAAATTTGTGCAGGACAGTTATATCCTGTGTGTACTGTTATCACAACGAAATTGTTTTTGATGAGACATAATCGAGAAATGAATATGCAGGTATATCCAAGTACAAGGTGTTAAAAGTGTAGGAAGGAAAGTATCAACACGAATTTACGCTGTTTAGTCCCACTTCCGGAATACATCTGGGCAGGTTACCTTCCATCGCGCTTCAGCGCCCACGACAGCGCCCACGGCGTTCCAAATAAAGCCATCACACCGATTCACTACCGCAGGTATGTGAAGAACGCGGGGAAAAGAAAAGCGTAAGCTAAATGTAGGCTCTCCGAAGCCTACTAGCAGCTTAGGTCGTGGAGAAAAAGAGGGCCATGATTGAGGCGGGAGCACTCGGGCCAGCGGGTCCACATCAGCGCAGTGGCATTCCCGTGGGACAGAGTCGATTCGGTTCGAGACACGAACAACTCAGTTCGAATTACATTTGCGTTTTCCGTTGCTTACTCTGTGTCCTTTCACTCTCTATTTTTTTTTTCTCGGGAGCCACATGTTACTTGTGTTCTCCTCCTCAAGAGCTTTGATCCGAGTCGGTGGCGAAGGATCGAGCTGTCGTTTTCCTCTCGCTCACTTTACCCCTTTACCCGGGTTTCGCACCATCTACCTCCTTCTCTGCCCAGCTCAAGCTTTCGCTGCCGCGTTTCGCGCTTCGACGCCGCGCGTTCTTCCCCGCATGTCGAGCTGTGCGCGGCTGCTGCCGCTTTCCGCTAGGTTTAGCCAGACGTCTTTCCTCTGTTCCGCAGTTCTCGGCGAGGGAAGAGGAGAGAGGGAAAAGGAAATGTCGAAAAGTGCTCTCGTGCTTCGCTTTCGTGGCCTCGTCGTTTGGCTTTCGATTCTTTATACCATATCACAGCAGCGCCGGGGTTGGCCGTCGTCGTCATCGTCGTTCATTCCACTCGGAGTATTCCCACGGGCTGTTCGTTCTCCACTGTGTTTTTATGGGGAACCGTCCAATCCTCCGCCTTGTTTGTGAAGGACTCGCGATTCCTTGTTCTTCCTCTTTTTATTTTCTATGTTACACAAGTTTGGCGGCTCCTTTTCCTTTCCCTACCCGCGGCCTGGTTTGGGGAAGGAACGTGAAATCGCCGCCTCCTGGCTCTAAATACACCTTTTCTCTCCTGACGATCTTTCTGCCGTTCTCGCTCTTTTGTTCCTGAAACGTGTCCTTCTGTTTCTCTCGTTCGCTTTCCAATTTCTAATGCACAGCTAAGGAGGCGGAAGAAGAGGTTGGCGCGGAGTGGAATGGGGGCGCTGTGTCGCAGCAGTGTTTATTATGTTTCTTTTTCTTTCACGTATCGCTCTGTCTTGTCGGTTTTCCCGAGTCTCCAAATTCTGCCCCCTCTTTTCCCCTCCCACTTCCCTACACGGCCATTCTGCCCCCTGTTTTCGGCAAAGACGTGCTCGCGAGTCCCTGCTTTCAATAGGGTGCTGTTCGTCTCTTCTTTCGCTGCTGGCGTGCGGCGACGGCCTTAGAGGGCGCCACGGTGAAAACGCGAGAGGAGCATTGTTCGCACATTTTCTTCCTTTTTCTCTCCCGAGAAACAGCCGTTGCAGAACATCGCAAATTCGGGGCGGCTCGGTTGCCCACGAGGCGGCAGAGACAGCAAGGAGGATGCTCCCGAAGCGGCCCCAAAAAAGCGGCTGACACGAGGGGGCAGGAGAATGCACCAAAAGAGAACCCGGAGTGTAGCTGTTTGCTTCTCAATTCTAATTCGCAGTTCGCCTTCGCGCTTCGCTTCCACTGGCCCATCTTCTCACGTCCCCGGCCACCCTCCTTTCTGGCAGCCGCGCTTTTCAGTGGGTTTTTAAAACTCGCGTGGTTTTCTCCTAGTTGGTCGTAAAGCTCGGCTCCTGTAGTCACGTACGGGCGCGGAGCGCGGGAAACCCGCGTGACTGTTTTATTCATTCAGGTTTGTTTCTTCTAAGACACAACGTCATGTCATTCTTTTCTTTTGCATTACTGAAGACTTCTCCGCTCGCGTGCCATTGCGTTTTTGCTAAACAGTTTAGCCTAGTAGCGGTGTCATCTTTTTTCTTTAACTTTGGTGCCCGACTTCTGAACAGCCGTTTACCTGATTAATGTAAAGGTTTGTTAATGTTCGTTTCGTTGGCGCATTTCGGGTTTCATTGAGCTTTGCCCTTTGTTAATTTTTCTCTTTATATATGTTTTGTTTGTCTTTCTATCAGTCCAGTGTTGCAAATTGTGAGCTACAGAATACACTATCTAGAATTGAATAGAATGTTCGACATGTATGTGTTTATTTAAAGATCTCCGAGGAACTCCTCGGTGAACTTCTGGCGGAAGTTCATATGTGTGCTTCTTAGCTTTGATCACATGACTGAAAATTGAAAATTGGTTTTTGGGGAAAGGAAATGGCGCAGTATCTGTCTCACATCTCGGCGGACACCTGAACCGCGCCGTAAGGGAAGGGATGAAGGGCGGACTGAGAGAAGAAAGGAAGAAAGGTGCCGCAGTGGAGGGCTTCGGAATAATTTCGACCACATGGTGATCTTTAACGTGCACTGACATCGCACAGGACACGGGCGCCTTTGCTTTTCGCCTCCATAGAAACGCTGCGGACGTGGTATGTGCGGAGTGTGTTTTCTGTAGCTGACGCTAAAGTGAATGAGAAACTGCTTCCTTTAATGAAGTGTGCACGCCGGCACCAGCAAGAAAGCTATCTGTCAAAGAAAAAAATGGCAAAGTACGAAGCAAAGGAGTCTGTGATATTCATATCCCCGAAAGCAGGGCAGACGCGAGCCATAAACTTGACAGTCCTTTAAATTTCAGATGTCGTGCCTCACCGATGTCTTTAATATTGCCTTTTTGAACTTAGTTTTAAAATGAAGTGTCCTGTTTTTACTCCCTGGGTGCCACAAGACATTCATATATAAATTGTGATTACACTGTGCTACATCCTGAAAGGTACTTGGCCAAATTGTTCACGTTGTTTTTTTTTATGTTCTTTTATCCAAGCCAGATGACATATATTACGCCTCCGAACTTAGTATTGCAAGGCTTGCACCTTTATCGATGGTCGCGAACCATTAAATTTGGTTTATTTGCTATAATGAGAACAAGAACAGTGTTTCCATGAATACTTTTTGAATGGAGGTTTATTCGCTTGTGCGTTTCATCGGACCCGAAAAAAGCTGCGTTATTGACACAACAGACTCGAGGAATTAGGTAGTCGTTGTGGTCTACGAGCAAGTTCACCTTACTATTAGAAAGGAATTCCTGATTACCATTTACGTGAGCGCAGCCAGACAGCTACAAACTATAACTGCGCGCAGGTTTATGCTAATGAGAAATCATTCTCGAATTGAAATCTGCTCTTCTTGGGTGCTTCTCCAAAATACATTGTGCATTCTCAGATTAGTTTGTGCATCTTGATATGTGCTCGCCTGAACCACGGGAAACAGCTCAGATTACTTATCCACGCATCCTTAAGCTACCAGCTTTGACGCCTCTGACCACTGGATAACATATTGCTACTGACGTATTCATAATACGCACCCCTGCACCAGTCAAAACAAGTATAAGTAAATCTGCCGCTTTTAACGTCGTCCTATATCTTTCTTTTATATTTTACTGTTGGTCGAGTTTCTTATCTCGTTGGCGAATGGGTAGTAATTTTGACAGGTTACTAATAATTTACGTTTCAGGAAAGCATCAAACTAGCTAGATTTTGGTCACGTATCCCCCGCTTTTACCCCATCACTCAAATACAGTGATGTAGCAAAATGCCATCACTCTGCCATGAAATGCGAGAGCCACTGTCGTATTCGAACTTGCTACTACGAACGCAACAAAGCCTCCAGCCGATTCGTAATGCCGCGTTATCGAACGCTTGTTTTTGAAGCACAAATGCAGCTTGCTGTGGCGGGAACACAAGACAGTAATCCTACAGAAAAGTGTTTAGAACTGTAGCAGATATTGTCCGGAAAGCGCTGTTGTGTTTTCTGGTTGTTAATGAGTTAGTGGAGGAATTTGTGTTGGAAGCCGCTAAAGAAAACTTGCGAATGAATCTAGTGCGAACATGAATAATATTACGATAGGCGACGAAAAGACATTAGATTTTACTATTGTTATTTTTTATCTCGTGGCTTTGACTTGCTTGAACTCGCGTGAGAAATGTTTATTTCTCCAAACCTTTATTTTGTCCATTTTTCGCTGACCCCTTTCCATGCTTGCATGTTTATTACTTCGTCTATTGGAAGCTTTTTTATATATGCATGTATTTTTTCTATTTTTTTATTTTTATTTCTTTCTTTATTGCTTATTACGCAACACACGCAAAACTGGGCAACGGTCTCGTTGCTGATTCGGTTGTAAGGAGTCACAGGGACGAGGAAGGGTGGAGACAAAATCGGGCGACCGATATGAACTAAACCAAGAAGAAGAAGAGGTTAATCAAACATGTCCATTTAGCTACGATACTTGGCGCAAAGTTCCATGCAGGAAGAAACTCGTACTTTTTTTTTCCGACAAGCATTGTGTTTGACTACAACTTTCTTCCCATGCGTTAGTTCCGCTCTCATCGGTTCACACGTGTACTGCCTCAGTTTTTCACTTTCATTTAAGTTTGTCAATAATTTAGACTTGACAGAAGGATAAAAAACACTGTTATTGCGTAAAAGTTTACGGGGAATAAACGTGTACGTTATATATATTGTACTTACCGTAATGTTGTAATGTGAAAAAGTCGCAATTTCCTTGCTCCACAATAGTCACTTCTTTAATAAAAAATGTGCAAAATTGCTTTGTTACAGCCATGATAAATATTTACTAGTTTACTTCATAGGTAATAATAAAAAACTTGCTTGCCTGTGTTTAAGAAAAAAAGCTAATAGGCTCAACTTTTGTCGCGTTTTTACCATTTTGATATCAACTTGGCTGTTGACTTGTGCATGCAGGCGATGTTTGTAAGACTCATTTCATTAGCATCTTTCGCTTCTTTATGCACGACAGCAGTGGTTACGCTAATCCAGGTTCTTCCTAAAGCTTACTAAACGGCAGATATCAAAAATAAGAACAATTTCTTATTCGTGCAAGTATTACATGGAGACCTTTCGCAACATTAAGCACAAATACACTGCCTTTATCTACGATGTTTTTCCCGGTGTATACATGTGCATATTACCAGAATTCCAAAATACGTATGTCAGCGGAGGGTACCGAAATTAATTTCACCTAATTGTTGTCTTTTTGTTTACTTACAGGAATGATGCAGTCCATCAATACTGCAAAGGTATGTATCGTCATAGAAAACTTATTTCAAGAAAATGGTATTGAGTGGTATTTGCGGGGAAAAAAAGAATTGCACATATCGCGCAGGATCAGAAGGTTGCTTCCGCTTTGGTGCTTGTCTAATATTAGTTCAGGTGCTGAAGTAATCTTGTATGAACCGTGAGGGGAAAATGTGGACATGTGGCACATGAACGTCAGCTGCGCTGAAATTCTTTGACAGCTATTTAACAAAATCAAACGAAAACACTGAGATCCATTAATCACTTCTGCCCCAGCTCAGCTATAATAAGACCTAGGACCGGAGTAGCCGCATCCCTGAGCCTGTTTTAAAGCATCCCGAACACAGAGTTGCCAAGTAACGGCCCTTGCCCCGCCTCCTTGTCCCAGCCTACTTTTCCTTTTGAGCCGTTTTGTTCGGTACGTTGCAAATTTCATTGCTATTTAGTGCTTCTAGGCGGTATCACTTCAGTGCTCGCAAGAATGGATGTACACAAGAGCTAGTGTTACGAATGTTGCGGCAATCAAGCGAACAAGAAAATATCTGTCAGGGCACCCCGCCCTCTTTTCTTTTTAACCCATTTTTCTCGCTCTCATCTTTCATTGCTGTGACTCTCTCACCAGCAGGAGAACGAACTTAACAAGATACACTATGTCAAAGGAAATGAGACATTTACAGCGACACATGCAAGGCGAACTGGTGGAGCTAGCGGGCGTCACAACGGTGCGCGACGCGGCGCGTTAAGAAAGAAAGCAATTCCCAACAATTGATTTAATTAGTGCTCCGACAATTACTTCCCACTGACAAGATTTCCAGAGACATTTGGAAGAATACAAGGCCACACAGCATGCGTCGGCGGCGCCGTCTTGTTGACGCTTTTGTAGCCGCCATTTTCTTTGCGAGAAGCCTCCCTGCTTTGTTCGGGCTCCGAGTTCTTCCGCGCATGCCTCCGGCTTCCAGCATTTTGCTTCTTTTTAAGCAGAGTAAAATGGCGCACATACGGGCCTTTGTTTCCGGGAACAACAGTGTCCAGAGCGGAGAAAGATAGCGAATGTAAGGCACAGATTCACGAAGGGCAATAACGGAGCGTGGACAGGCGGAGAGGTTCGAGGGAGACAGAGAGGAACTCTGACTCAGTGCTGGAAATCTGCGCATTATGTTGGGTATTGTCACCTCTCTGGGTCAGGGCTCTTTCAAACAAAAGTGAGCCGAATACGAGACAACATGCGGCAGCAGCGGCTCGCGACACAAAGAACGAAATGTAAAGCAATCTCCGAAAGTTTTTTTACGTTGTTTTGTGTAAAGACGAGGCGTGGCACGGCTTTCGTTTGCAGCCACGTTGTATTTGGCTGGTGGGGAACAGGAAAATGGCGCCCCAAAATAGAACTTCGAAATATCATGTCCTCTGAAGAGGGGTTCGCAACAGGTGAGGATATTATTTTCGGACATTAAAAAATATTTGTTTAATTTCTGCCGTTTATTTTTCACTCATGCGCTCATGAACATGTTTTATTTTTAGGCAGCCAACACCATTATTTTATGTATTAAAGGTTCATACCTTAGAGTTCAGGCTCATAAAGCGGAAGATTCTCTGAGCATGGTAACTACTACTTCTGGCTTTGCTTTCCTTTCTTGTTCTTGTTAATTTTCTTATTTTTTCCGCTTTTAGCGCGTTAGCTGTGTTTAGCTCGTTCCTGAGTTTCGCGCCATCGTTGTGCAGCATCGTCGACGAAGTGGGCTCGAAGTGAGGGCCTCTGTAGGTCTGATATGGGCAATGCAGGCGGGCTCCTGTCGGCTCAATGTGGGTTCTGCAACGGGGGCCCACATAGGTCTCAAGTGGGCTTACAATCATCCGGTAGGTCCCATTTTGGATGGGACCGATGTAGGGAGCCCTTGTGAGCTTACCTCAGTTGGGCTGCAATGCGCAATGCGGGCAGCCCACCCAGCTCCCCCATCGGTCGTACTTTGGACAGGTGTGGGCAGGTCATGAGGACCAAAAATTGTGTTTGATCTGCAGCCCCAGACCCAGTTGCTCCCACCGGACTCTCAGGCTCCAAAATCAAACACTATTTTTTTTATGTCAGCCCGATCCAAGTAGCTCAATGTATTAGGGCATATGGGCTGCCCGCACCGACTACATGTTGCGCTGGCAGCCCACGTATGTGTGTTTCGAAACCTAATGGTTTGGAGAGCCGTGTAATGTCCATTTAAACCTCTTCAGGTGGCACAGTTATTGCTGAGCATGTTCAGATTACTGTGCAGAATTTACGTGAGTGCAAGTGTTGTAACCTAGTAATTTTTGTAATCGAGTAAATATTCTCAGATTTTATATAAAAATCATCTATAAGAGCAGGTCATAAGCTTGTATAACAAAAATGAGGGAAAAGAAAGAATTCATGCGCGATAGCCTGTAGCCGAATCAATGTTCACAGCCCAGCTACGGTCAATGTGGGACCCGCCGCGCCATTGCATGGGCAGCCTAATGTAGGCTTGTCACCTCTCCTCCTGCATAGAGCCCGCATTTATGTTCCATCAGCCCTCGAATCCCCGACAAGACAGCTGCAGGCAGCACATGGGCACGCGTCTTTTGTACCCCCCAGCGGCCCATTTCGGACCTGTAGCGGTTCTATGCGGGCAGGCCCTTTTGGTCTCGGCGACGTTTTTCGCGGATAGAGAACAGTTTTGTTTTGCGCCTGCCTTCAAATAACTGACAAAGGACCAATGTAGGCAGCAGGTGGGCACCCCTGTTTTCCATCTCTACCACGGCCGATGTGGAACCCACGGCGGTTTATTGTGGGCTGCCTCATTCTGGTTTGATGAGGTTTTTTTGACATACAGCTCACATTTATCTGGCATCTGCCTTCAAATTCCCTACAAGGGACCGATCTGGGGTGGATACATAAATTGGTCTCAGTTAGCGCTGATATGGGACGCATGTAGCACCAAAAGTGGCAAGCCCAATTTGGTCTTGCCCATCTACCCATATAGGGGCCCAACGTAGGTATTGGGGGTTGCCCCATCCGTACTTGGACAAGTGGGACTCACAGTGGCCGCACATCGCCTGCTGCTTGGGTCGGTTGGCAAGTTGCAAAGTGGAAGAGCGGGAAATCCTCCTCTCCATTTTTATAGGGGAGGATGCACAGTAAATGTGGTAGAGCGTGGGAGGATTCGGCGGCAAGTTAGAGAATGATTATAAAGGGTTTTGTAGGGCTTTATGTTTCAAAACTACTCAGGCAATGAGGGACGCCGTAATGAAGGAGTCCGGAAATTTCGACCACTTAATTCCTAATTCGACTGCAGCGGCCGAGATTGAACTCGTGTCTTCCGGGTCAGCAGCCGAACGCCATAACCACTGAGCCACCGCGGCCACCCAGTTGGAGGATGAATTTTTGAATAAACATTTATTGGCAGAAGTAGTTGTTCAAACTGTTTTGGGACCCAGTAGCTTCTGCTCACTTTTTGGCTACGGTGAGCAGTTCCTCGCAGTTTTCCAGGGAGGCGCTGGCCAGCTTTACCTCCCACTGCTTCAAGGCCTCATCAGGCAGCTTAAAATGGTTGGGTTTATATGGACATGTCCATGTAATATGAGTGAAAGTAGGAAATCCCTTTCTAAAAAGAAGACGAGGGAGAGAGGGTAGGATGTGATGGGTGGCATAGTGTCCTGGACGTGCACCTAGGTTGCGGGAGTTGGTAGGTTCGAAATGCATCGATACCCTCTGCACAGTATCAGTGCAGTCTTGGGCGATTCCAGATTCACCTTCGGCTGTCTGACTTTTGTGTTATGTTGCGAAATATTCATTTCATTTCATTTATTTTACTCTCAGGGCTTTCCCATTACAAAGGAGGTGGGGCAGTGAAAAACAATACATAGGTAAAAAAAAAATGTCACACCGCAGCTACCGCTGAAACATTCGCGTTACTACCTTTAACCTTCCTGTGAGTTTTATCGAAGAATAAAAATGAGTCGTCTGCAGTGTGCGTTTCCAATCTGTGCACGAAATATCAGCGTGTAAACATACTGCGGTATGTGTCTGATTAGAGGCCTCAGCAAGAATTTGTAGTCGCTGCCAAATGCACCAGTTTCATAACAACACAGTGAAGGCTTGGTAACTTCTTCATATGACAGAGACAGCTTAGTAAAAGCCGCCAGGGAAGAACAGGCAATCTTCGTGAAAGGCACGACGAAAAATATATTGTTTTTCAATTTTTGCTGGACAGCATTTTGACATGCACAATTTTTAGCATCGTTTGTGACCTTGATCACTTTGTCTACCTGCATAAAGAGAAATTTTAAAACTCTTAGAATTTTTATTACCCAGACGTTCTCACTATGCAACCGTCTCTTCTTGAAGGATAAAACTTTAAGTGTTTAATCCACGCTGGTGAAATGTCTATCCACATTGGCTTCGAGATCATATAAATGTGCAGGCACACGCATACAAAGGTGCGACACACGTTCTTCTGGGTGCTCCTCTGCACATACGTCCGAGCGCACGATACAAAGAAAATGCGCAAAAGTGTACATAAATATAAGCGTACGTTTGAGTAATAGCATGCTTTTTAATATACTATAAAACTCAGGGCCAGACAAGAAATCGCTCAAGAGCCCAGATGTATTAAAGAGACGAAAAAGTTCTGTGCATTTCTGTGGCTCAAGGTGCTGGAGTACCTGTAACGGAAGAGAATTTTTTTGCTTCTTGGGGAGACCTGTTGTTATGTCGCTTGTTACTAGTATATCCTCGGTAGGTTCGAACAAATTGTGTTTTTAATTTTGGCCCTACCTATGAGAGTAAAATTTGGGCGTTCAATGGCAGGCGTTAGTATTGTTTTCCGATTTATGACGTTTTAGAATAGAAAAAAATACGCGCAACCGAATGGGCCGAAGAAAAGTACGCGATACAGAAGGCGCCTTCTCGCCTTTGCTCTGATGAGTTAAAGACGCATAGAAAAAAACACATAACACTAAAAAACTATGCCGCCACACGATGACGCACGTGCGCGAGCAGTACCACCTTTTAGAAAAGTTAGGCAACCCAAAGCCTCGCAATGTTTGAGCTTTCATCAGCTAGTTAACACCTAGCAAAGTGGTATGCGCTTGAGAAAAACAAGGAAGGCCCCGAGATAATATTTGCAAACTTTGTGCATTGCTTTACTGTCTGAATTTTGCCGAGAGGTCGTATCACGTACGCGTGTCTGCTGTCCAGCAGTGGCGTCTCCTTTACGATTTTTCTGCTGTTTTGCTTGCTATGGGAACAAAATTTTGGTGAAGCGTGTGGTCGTAATGAAACCGTCTGAGCAAGGATATTTCTTTCTTTGTCACTTCGAAATGCGATGACCATTTACAGCGTGAGCTGTTAACTCAAAGGTCTCTATGAATCCTGTAGTCGGCGTGATCCTCCAAGCGTCCAAGGAGGACGAGGTTGGCAGTGCGAGAGAGAGAGCTCTAGCGCAGGTGCGGCGCTGAGATGCACGTGCGATGGAGAGAGCCAAAGCCCGTGCCTGGCACGTCGTACTACCCTCGCTGTCGCCAAGTAGGGTACGCAGTCTCCCGTAATCACGTGACTCGGTTGGGCAAGCAACCCATGCTTCGCTCCCCCGGTTATCTTCATCGTTATTGCGGGGAGGGGTGGGAGAGGGGGCATGCAACCGCCAGAAGACGTGGCAATACTTGACGAAAAGCATCTCAGGGAAAGAACGAAACTGATAAAGTCCCCCGTCACCGGTTTCAATCGTTGTTCATGAATCGTTCTTGCTGACAGATTCAAGGTCATTGTCGTGAACTATGAGCAATCCGTCACGGGCGTTGATTCAGACGATTTCGTTCTCGCAACTAATCCGACACACCCAGCAAATCACGGAACTGATGCATCTATCTGGTGGTCTACATGTAGTGCAGTGTAAAAGCGATTACGCGTCTAAACATAAATTCCCGCGACCACAAAGCGGGCATATAATGAGAAGCGGTTAGAAATGCATTGAGTAGATGCAAAATACACATTGCAGTCATGTAATATTTAATCATAAACTTTTTACAACAAATGAACAACAAACATTACGTAGCTATGCGAATGCCTTGTGGTAGCTGCGTATATATCTGTTGGCATTCCTAGAGCTATTTTTTAGGATGATCGTTGCTACTTTTGTTACTTCAAAATTTATAACTAAAAAAAATCTACGCTTAAAATGTCTAATATACGACGTAATTGTCAATTTACATTTTGCATGCTCCATGCGCTGCGTCTTCATGTTCTTCGCATTGTTTGAACCGTGGTGCACTTTTCAGAAAATCTACCCGTATTCGTGAAGTTTGCTTTACCTTGAGCACGAAAGTGCTCCATGCAAAGCACGCTTTACAGAGTTTGTGTACTACAAGCAGAGCATTTTGATAGAAGCCGGCTGTTGCGCAGCTAGTGGTGTTCGACTTGCGATTTTTCCCATTTTCAGGGAGATTTAGGAGTATTTTCCCATTTTCAGGGAGATTTAGGAGTATAACTTGGCGAAAAGAGAATCTCCATGGGCTTCTGTAGAATTGTAGAGACTGAAAATTCCTCGTATTGCTGGACATTTCAAACTGTTGCAGGGAAGAAATGCTGGAAATGCAGCTTTTTTGCATCTGTAACCCGCCGCGGTGGCTCAGTAGTTAGGGCGCTCGGCTACTGATCCGGAGTTCTCGGGTTCGAACCCGACCGCGGCGGCTGCGGTTTTATTGAGGCAAAACGCTAAGGAGCCGTGGGGCTGTGCCATGTCAGTTCACGTTAAAGATCCCAGGTGGTCGAAATTATTCCGGAGCCCTCCACTACGGCAACCTCTCTCTTCCCTTTCTTCTTTCACTCTCTCCTTTATCCCTTTCCTACGCGCAGTTCAGGTGTCCAACGATATGTGAGACAGATACTGCGCCATTTCCTTCCCCAAAAATCAATTATTATTATTATTATTATTATTATTATTATTATTATTATTATTATTATTATTATTATTATTATTATTATTATTATTATTATTATTAATTATTATTATTATTATTATTATTATTATTATTATTATTATCATTATTATTATTATTATTATTATTATTATTATTATCTGGCAAAAGGATTTTTGGCTACGGTATGAAACTCCGCAAGTGCACAGCTCATAAGCAAAAATATTTAAAGAAGAAGAAAATATTTTTTTATTATTCGAAAAGTGTGCCATGAGGCATAAGTTGTAGAAAGGGGGAGAAATGCGGCAGATTGAAAGTTGAAAGGAGTGAAGTACCGTTGCGCTGAGGTAGTCGCAGAGGTTGCTGATGAAACGATAACTAGCCTTCCTAAACTAAACCTGTTCCTAAAGCGGCGCCGACCTTGCATAGTCAAGGCTTAAATTGTCATGCCATGCTATACTGACAATATTAACTTTGCAGACTGGTCGACTATTCTTAGAGGAGTTGGATGAGAATGCCAGCCTTCAACTGAAAATGAACAAGCATGAGGCGATCTTAACATTTTGACGAACCGTGATACAAACGCAGTGCGAAAGACATGGACTAGATTGTTGGGTATGAGCAGTGAACTGATCACGCGGTGACGAACACGACGCGCTGGAAAAAATAGACATTAGCAGATGAGACATCAGCTTAGTCAGCGCGACTTTTGCCAAGAGAGCAAGGGCTACAGTCAGAGATTTATACTCGCGAGCTGGTATGCTCTGTTTACTCAAGAGTTCTTTTAGAGCGCGCGCGTGGCGAAATAACAGCCTTTCATCATGACCCAGGTAGTCCATGCTACAACGACAAAATAGTGACGCCATTTCTCTCACAGAGAGAGCACAGTTATATATATCGCTGACGCAGAGCTTTTGGACCCGTTACGGTGACGCTTCGGTCGTTTCCATGCTGTATTTTACTTCTGCAAAAATATCAGCAGCATTGGCTGAAGTACGAATGGATACTTTACGGTCATGCCAAAACAGGCCGAAGTTCTCTGGAGACCCGATCACTGTGTTTTGTATGCAATTCTTTTTTTCCTACTTGGAAGAAATAAAGTGATAAAAAGCTACCACCGAGAGAAGAGGACACGACACGTCTTCTCTTCTGCGCGTAGTTTTTTTTTTTTTGCGCTGTCTTCGTTCCAAGTATGAATCACCAACTTGCCCAGCACCATGTTTTATTGAGGCAACCCTTTTCTACATAACTTACCCACTGATATTCTCTTACACACATTTAGAATTTCCCTTGGATCTGATGCGTCATTCGCAATTAGGGTATAATTAATATGAGGTGTTGTCTTCCGCATTAAGTTGCTGTTCTTGTTAATTCAGAAAAATCTTCTGCAGTTTGCCAAAAGACCGGTTTTCCACGACCGAATGGGGGCTAAAAATTTGCTGTACCCATATGTTTGAGGCAACTGATGCATAAAATCGCTTGAAATGCATGTCATACATGGTGATGTTGGTGCTCTTGTGACAGCTTTGCTTGCTGGCGTCCACCTAGTAAATCGACATACTATTGCTATTCTGTTGTTCATCTTAGAAAAAGTCAATTAGCCTTACGAACCTAGTGTGAGACTACTTCCCCCCATGTTTTTGTACTTGCATCGCCATAAATTTCGCGTTACCGAATTTATTGTATCCTTCCTGACAGCTTGGTTAATATTCTCTACATGAAAACAACTTCATGCACTTCAGAAGCAATTAGTGCCAGAAAGAGGACATTAGTGAGATTTCGACTCTCTTATATATATATATATATATATATATATATATATATATATATATATATATATATATATATATATATATATATATATATATATATATATATATATATATATATATATATATATATATATATATATCAGGAAAGTCGCTGCTCAATCCCAGTGAGAGAAAGGCGAAATAGTGGAATACTTATTCCCTATACGAGAAAGAAAAATAAAAGTCTGCTAGAATGCAGCAGCTACGAAGGCTTTTCCTCTTTGAAATATAAAAAACGCGCATATTTCCCATCCTATAGCGGCTGCCTTTCTTGATGACTCTTCTTTGAGGCCTGAGCTAAACTGAAAAAAAGTAAATAGGCGAATAAAGGCTTTGACGAAAGGATCAGCGTTATTAATCACTCCGTTCTTGTCCCACGAAGGCTAAAAATTAGGCCGCAAGAGCCACCTCTATGTTACCGCGTTCCAGCGCCTCTAAAACAAAGGGTTGGCAAACAAAGACCATCCTTCTCCCTCTATCCTTGACTTTCATTACCAGTTTCCTCCTCCCCTTTCTCACCCCTCTCTCTCTCTCTCTTTGGGACGGCCTTGGGCGCCGCATCGCTGCGGTAGCAAAGCCCCTTCGTGGCCTCGATATGCCGGCCCAGGCGGTTGGAAGAGGCAGCCACCGCTGCAAGCTGGCGCTGCCGTTGCTACGCCGGGGCCATAAAGCCCGCGTGCCTTGTTGGGATTTCGGCGGGTTGTGTTCAATGTCCGGGAACAAGCTCCATCGATCAGGCGAATCGATTAAAGACGGGGCTAATTACCCGCGCGCTCGCGGCAGGAGCGAAAGGGGCTGCGCGCCATGCTGGCCAGGCTCTCCTCAACCCGCCCGCTGCATGCTAACGTCTTGATAAAGTACGCTCTGGTGGCAGCGCCCACCAAAGCCCGATGCGGGTCTGCTGCGGGAAGAACCCGCCCTGGTAAAGATGACCTGAACTGCTCCGGTTTTCTTCCCCTTTCTCGGTTTTGCGGTGTCTTCTGTTTTATTTTTTCTTCTTTTTTTGTCGTTATCGGCATCCCGTTATTTTACAGCCTGGATTCCTTATACCAGTGGTGCCGAATATTAGTTCCCGCCACCCACTGAAAACTTAGCTATTAATTTATTTCATTTTTTGATGGAATTCACTTCTTGGTTTTCCTGTTCTTCAGTGTAACCCACTGATCCATAAACACTGCGTAAAGTGCAACGGAAGACCGTTAATATTAAAATAGACAAGATTAAGCAGCTTTTAGTTGTAAGTTTTCACTCAATCGAAATGAAGAGGAAGAAATGGGCTTTGGCAGAGCATGTAAGGCGAAGGCAAGATAACCGCTGGTCCTTAAGGGTAGCTGGCTGGATTACAAGAGAATATTTCCGCAATAAACCTTGCTCTCGAAGTTTTCTTGGCCATTTTATTGACAAATTTGAGGAGCGATCGGTTAATGAGAACTCGATGATAATCAAAAATAAGCTTCTAGACCTAGTAAACCTACATATTCTTCGTAAAACTGTAGTTAGTAATCGGCATGCCCCTTGGTACAACCAGACGCTGAAACGTCTCCCAAACAGAAAGAGAAGGCTCTCATCGAAAGCAAAATATTCCAGCAGGAGCTGTGGTCAGCTCTAAAGACAGTCGTCTGTTCTCATATGAAAGCACTGAAGTAGGCGAAACAATTTTTTTTAAACGTAACACTGCCATCTATCCTATGAAACAATCCTAAAAAATTCTGGAGCATTATCAAGGAACCACACAACTCGGCAGTATCACTCCTCGACTCACAGTTCAAAATTATGTCTACGAATGAATGCGCCAACATTCTAAATGAGACCTTCGCCGAAGCCTCTTTTATGACACTAATTCCCCTCTTCTCATCTATAACAGCGCTTCTGAATTTCCAATGGATACAATAATATTTTACTATGATGGTTTGCTGAACGAAATAGATCACTTAAAATTGTCCTCTTCTTGTGGCCCAGACAATATTAGTAGCAAAATGCTAAAAAGCACGAAGACATATTCAGGGATTGCATTATCCAAGATATTTGAAGAATCACTTCTGCTTCGGATGTTGCCTGACGACTGGAAGATTGGCAGCGTTGTTCCGCTTCATAAATCCAGTGACAAACACGTGGAAACTAACTATCGACCAATATCTTTAACATCTACGTCGTGAAATACCATGAAACACGTCATCTTCTCTCACTTAGCAAGCTTTCTAGAATCGATGTCATTCTTCTCTTCCTGTCAGCATGGTTTTAGGAAACATTTCTCCTGCGAAACTCAATTAGTTGCGCTTACAATTGAGATTAATTATTTAATTGATGAGGGGCTCAAAATTGATTGCATATATTTAGATTTTCGGCGAGCTTTTGATAAAGTATCCCACATACTTCTTTATAAAATGGGTAAACTAAATATTGACCAGTAAGTACTAGCCTGGATTGAATGCTTTTTAACAAACCGCTCCCAGTTCGTGCGCGCTAATGGGTACATGTCGTCGTCATTCCCTGTAACCTCAGGTGTCCCACAGGGGTCCGTGCTCGGCCCTCCTTCAATTCTCACCTACATTAACGATCTACCAAACAATCTTAAATCTTCAGTCGACTTTTTGCTGATGATTGTGTCGTCTACCGGGTTGATAAGGACTGCTAACGATATAGCTGTACTTCGAGGTGATCTTAATGCTATTTCCGATTGGTGCTTGGCATGGAATATGACACTTATCTCGACAAAATGTAAACTAATGTGTTTTTCACTCCCAGAATTATACGCCCTCCCTCTTACTGCCTTAATCATGCTTCACTAACATCAGTAAAACCTTATAAGTCCCTTGACGTTATTCTAACATCGAACCTGACCTGGAATGAACACATTTTCTATTATCGCAAACGCTAACGGCATGCTAGGCTATATTAAGCGGAACTTTTCTATGGCACCGTCATCTGTGAAACTAATTCTTTATAAAACACTTGTTCGCTCTAAACTCGAATACGCCTCATCAGTATGGGACCCATATACCGACGGATTAACCAATGCCCTCGAAGCAGTCCAAAATCGGTCCGCACGTTTTATTCTTGGAGACTATGGTCGTCTATCGAGCATAACACTCATTAAAGAAACTTTATCAATAGCACCTTTGTCGATGTGCAGAAAAATTTCCCGTTTGTGCCTTTTCTTTAAAATCTACCACATCAATCCAATTCTAAAAAATGAACTGATCACGTCATCCACATATGCATCGTTGCGCATCGATAATCCGTGCAATGTGGGCATTCCCCACACCCGCCACACTACATCCTATCAGTATTCATTCATTTCTAAAACGGCAACAGAGCGGAATCGTCTGCCTGCCGCGCTGGTGCTTACAAACAATATCGAAGTATTCAGGAGAAACCTATTTTTGCATTATAACGCGTAGAAGTTTCTTTCTTCTAACTCCTTTAGTTTGACAGTCTTGAGTTATATTGCGTATTTTATGTGGTTTCATATTGTGTTCTACTTTCGTCTTTTTTAACGACAAACATTGCCGAGTTTTGCCACTTATTAGCTACGTTTCCCATGTGATGTTAGTACTTAGTACCTTTTGATACCCCGCTTTACCGTGTGCTTTTCAGACGAGAAAAATCCCCGGTTCACTCGTGTATTCCGTTTTGCCTGTTCCTTTCTTTCTTTTTTTGTTTTGCACTGTATCACTTCCCTCTATAATTCCCTCTGAGCCAAGACGGTAACTGAAAAATAAAATAAATAAAACGCAACAGGGAGCGACAGAAAGTTGGGTGGGCGGATGAGACTAAGAAGTTTGCGTGAATACGGTGGGCGCAGCTGGCAAAGGGCCGGTTTAATTGGAGAGACATGGGAGAGGCCTTTGCCCTGCAGTGGGTGCAGTCAGGCTGACGATGATGATGGTGCCTCAGTCTGTTTGCGAGAAGCGAGTGTTAGTGCTCTGCTACCTGGAGAACCCTGACAAAGGGAACCTGAGAACAAAGATGTGAAACGCTGGCTACCCACAGTGATTCCTCCCGTCGCTGTCTCTTTTCATTGCAGGCAAAAACTGCAGTGCACTGTAAAGTCGCCTCTCGTCACGATAAGGCTGCCTTGTTTTCAATCAGGCTTTGCCGTGGCGCGCTTCTTTTACTCATCGCCACTCGAACTGCTGTGACGAACGACTGGCGAGGGCTTGCGTAGCGTGATGCGTTCCGCTTTTTGTCAGTGGCTCACACGAGCTCACTTCTCATGGTGGCGTGCGTTGTCGGTGTTAGCGAAGACAAATGGAAGCGCGGGGACTGAGCGCCCGAGAACACGGCACTCAAATGGAGCGCGGATTCTCAGAAGCCGGCCCTACGCGCTTGTGTGACTTATGTTGTTCGCTTCACTGCTTCAATGAGCGATCTAGAATTGAGGGTGGCACGGAAAAGCGGGTTTCAGCTAACTTATTTGGCAGCATGAGTGATGAAATAAAGGAGTGTTTTAAAACTGGGCTGACTCCTGCGGGTAACTGTTAATGTGGCAAATATTTTTGGCGCTTTTGTTATACCGTTCGTATATCGGGATGCGTTGATTCTATCGGTGAACGGTTTCATCTGCAATCTCTTTCCTCTTTTTAATATTTCTGTTCCTTGGTTTGACTCCGAAATTTATTCTATTACAGTAACACACGTTGTTGGGCTAGCTGGTGCGTTGTATTCAGAAAAAAAATAAACCAGCCAAACGACGCACACAGGAAAACTGAGGAGCAGGAAAACTGCTCAGTTTTCCTGTGTGCGTCTTTTGGCTGGTTTATTTTTTCCGAATTATTCTATTACCTTTACTTACCCTTACGTTTATAAATTGCCGCTGCCGCGGACGCCGAAACCGAGCGCTTGAGTCGGCCTAGTCACGTGACAACCATGACTTACGTGGCTCAACCGCAGCTACGCCGGAGCTGTGCGCTCGCTCTGTCTAGATAGCCTCCGCTGCCTCTAGGCTGGTGCCAACGGATTGCAACAGCTCTCGACAATTTAACGGCAGCATTCGTCATGGATGACCCAGGCGAGACGCCTCGTGAACTGCCTGCGTCTCAGACGTTGCGAAGACGAGAGGCCGAATCTGATCATCCAGCCGAGAGGCTGCCGCACAGACACGAAGAGAGTAACCTAAGCGAAACCTTTAACCTCGTAAACGTTGGCTAAACGTCAGTGATTACTACCAAGCAACAGCAAAGTCTAGCCAAGCTTTTCCAAGTTTCGCTTTGGTTACTTAGGTTTAGCCAGGTTAAACCTGTGCCTAATTTTTTTTTCCGTGAAATTACCTTTATTTCGGGCCCCAACTGCTCCGAGAACAACGTTGCGAGATAGGTTTGAGACTCACCGTATAGAATAATATTACACAGTGCGCACGCCGAGGGTTTTGAAATGGGGGATAGTGGCGATTAGGCTAGAATTACACGTGGGTGCATTTTGGCATATAACAAGGGCGCCGTGCTGTTATCTGTATCTGATTTCAGCCAGCTGGGCATGTGTAATGTTTCCTGACAAATGGCCCTAATTTATAGCTAGATGGTGCATAGCCCTCCTCTACAAGCGTGATCGTTCAAGCTGCAGCTCAATTTGTTTTTGTAGGGGTAGCTACGTTACGCTAGCATTTCGAGTCTTCAGAGTGGCGACGCCGTGGCCCGCCACGTGGTCACGTGGTTACTCACGTGGTGCATGGTTCGTCACGTGGTCGGTCAGGTGGTGCTGAGCAGCTGCCGGCGGCGCGGCGCGCCGGCGAAACCGAGTGAGGGGGGGGAGTGAATCAAGTCTAGGGACGAAGCGTAGAAGGAACGCCCAGCGAAACGAAGCGGTGAAAGACTGACTTCGCAATTCGACTAAGCGAGTTCCACTCGGCCAGCTGTAGCTATCGCGGCATTCCAGTTTTACCCAGAGCTAAATTTCTGTTTGCTATGAAGTGTGACCAAAGCATGACAACGGCGATTGCAGAAACGCCGCTGAAGCAAATGTTATGAGCTTGTCTGTCATTTATCATCAGCCACGGGTCTGCAAGAAAGTGGGGACTACATGCCAGCCGGTGGTCTATTTGTTAGATGGGCTAAGTATACTGTCCTAATGCGGCGCAGAACGCCCTCTCTCTCAAAAACGCTCCAGGCTGACCTTCGTCGGCTTCTACTAGGTATAAATTTCTTAACGCCTGGAAAGATGAATGTGTATGGCGCACGCCATGCTCTGTAATGAAAAATTATTTTTACTGATTCAGTTTATCTATATCAACGCGTAGGACGAGTTCACAGTGATTTGAGCTGTGCACGTCCATAAAGGCCCGTCGTGTGTATTTCTTTAATGTTACTGGCTATGTGCCTGCCTAATTTGTGGTAAATTTTTATTCGGACCTTGGCCGACATTTCACTTTTGGTACTCCGGCCCCGTTGTTTTCGGAGATTTAAAACAGAGCTAAAAGGAAATAATTGACTTGAAATATCGCTGACTGACACCTAACAGTGGGTGCACAACCGCAGTACAGGTTTTTGTGCCCGTCAACTAGGCGAATAAAGATAACTTGGAGTGACTTGATACGTGGCTCTGGCAAGCAGCAAAGTAATTTTTTTTTACTGGATAGGGTTAAGAGGATTACAAGTAGTGACGTCACAGATGCCATAGCTGAAAAGCAGGCAATTGTAAGGATAAGCTTGTATGCCGGGTTCATGTAGTGATTGCACGACCAGTCCATTCCTTTTCGCTCTGTGTCGTCGGACGACGTTCAGCCACGACTTCGTTCGTACTAACAGCAGTCAGTTGGCGCCACAGATGTTACAAATAAAACACACTCGAGGGAAGCGAAATATTATTTCGTTCGCAGTGCCGCCAAACGCAGTGACGAGTTGTGTACACGCAACACAAGGAAGCCAGAAAACCAGCTTAAATGTCTTTACAATACTGATATTCCCATTCCTGCGGTCAATTGCGCGCACTAACGTGAAAAAAAGAATTGTCAAGCAATTTTTCTGTTTGTTACGTAGGAAGCCTGAAATTTAGGAAATTTCAATACATAACGAAGCAAACCGAATGTTTCCATGGTCGTCCGTGCAGGACACATATGCTACAAATCTCGGATCCGAGTCGGAAGATATATTGCATCCCATTGAGGTTGGGAAAGCTGCACCAGTTTTTCGTTGACCTAAAGGGGCGGCTTCTCTACCACGCTTGGTTCTATCGTCGATAGGTGTCTCGCTTCAAACTGTTAGCGCGAAAAGGTACACATATCACGATGCTGACAGCGACGGCAGAACGCGTCCCCTCGCAAACCCATCGCAACAAGAAGGATATTTTCAGAAATCTGCACTGACCACACCTACACCAGCAAGTCCTGCGCATTCAGCATTGCAGTTGTTTCCTGTCGTCTACATTCATGACCATTCTGCATCATTCAACGACGAGATTGATCGGTAAGAGAAACTTTCGGTGGCTTAAATAGAGCAAGTGTGTATGTTCTTTTTTCCGCCGTATATGTCTGTCACTTCTTGGGCACTTCAGACACAAGTGTGTCAGCGTGGTTTATGCGATTTTGCTTCTGTAGGATGGGTTCAAAGGAGTCTCATTGCAAACGGCACCCACGTCGAGGGTCACCTATCAGTCTTTCAGCAATATTAGTTCGATTACCTTTCTCCTCTGGGCACTTTCGCATGAAAAAGAAAAGCGCGCTTTCTGCTTCTTTTTGATGCACCGCTCAATGCTTGTTTTTTTTTTTTGACACCATAAAGGCATGTCCAGCTTCTCCTTGTAACATGACAAGACGATGCAATGGGTAGAACACAAAATACAATCCTTGCTTTTTGAGGTATTCCAACATTACTGTGCACGTCAGCGACTGTGTGTTGAGAATAAGTTTACTTTAACACAACTGCAGACACTAATGTACTAAACAGTGAATATACAGAACATAGGAACCTGTAGACATGAAAAAGAAAAAAAACTACTCCAACGCAAAATAGTGGTTTCAGTAAGTACGAACTGTTCTCATGCCTGCGCGCACAGCGAACGCTGTTCTGTGCACACGCCATCTTTGCTTTCGTCAGGAGATGCGAAGTTTTTGACCTCCGTCGAAAGGCATGTCCCCACCGCCCATTACATTCCTGTCGTCCCAAGAGTAAAAAGCTGTGCCCAGCATGTCAGCAACGAGAATAACGTAGGTGCTGACCCCTGGGACTAATTATAGGTGAATGTGCGCGAAACTTCCCTCCCTTCCTCTTTTTCTTTCTTTCTTTCTTTCTTTCTTTCTTTCTTTCTTTCTTTCTTTCTTTCTTTCTTTCTTTCTTTCTTTCTTTCTTTCTTTCTTTCGCAAGACCTTGAATGCATTCATTGTCTTACGCAGTTGCCCTTGAACGGTCACGTCGCAGTTAGAGCTGCTCCCAAAACGATGATGTGCGAAATCAGAAAGGCAACAATAGCGACTGTGGTGATCGTACTACCGAAGGCGCTTCCCTGCGAAGCACGTCGGCATGAAATACGCCAGCGGCCTGTTGCATGAAGAAGGCAAAAAGGCACGTGGGTGCGCGCCGCTGTTTTAACGAAGTCCATAAAGAGTGGCACCGTCGCGTGACGACCATTTGTGTGTCGCGAATTGCACGGCGCTGTTGCTATTATATCGCCGTCTTGCCACCAGCTACGCCCTTTGTTGTCTTAAACTGCGCAGCCGGGCGTCATATGCCTGCCATGCGTGGTCACATGGCGATTCACTCTTCGACACAGCGCCTCCATCGCAAATGTGAAGTACAGGACGACGAAGATTTTAAGAGCGTTAGCTCTTACTCATCACGTTTCGAGATTTTCGTGGGGTCTGCTACAGCCCTTCATCACAGCGTCATCTGTGGCAGCAACTACTCGCCACGTTTCAAGATTAAGTGGTCTCCTACCGATGGATGGAAGGTAGGAGCGTCCCCTTTGAAACGGGCAGTGGTAGTTGCCACATTGCTCAGTTTTTTCTCCTTTATTTTTGTTTAACTGTGCTGTAAGTTGTTAATTAAATTCGCCATTTTCTTTAAAATACGTCTTCCTACACTTTAAAACTTATGTCACCTCTCTGCTTTTGAGCCACGCTTCACCCCGAGATCAAAGCGCCATCTGTGGCTGCAACCAGAAGACAGCGCATCTCGCATTGAGAGTTGTAGCGGCATCACAATAGAATTGTAGATCGCAACCACCTGCCGCGTACCAATGATGACGTTACGGTCCAATATGATGGACAGAGGTGGAACTATGCGAGTATGACGTCAGGGGACGAAATGACGGCATAGTTTCGGTTTCTTGAATCTAAGATGGCGGCAATTAAAATTGATCGTGGCCTCTCATCTCTTTCTCTCCCCCTCACCAAAAAATATACTAAAATGGGTAGGAAAACTGTCTTGTTACGGGACCGATATACACGTATACATTCGTTCCGCTATATATACTCCGACAACAACAGGCACCCATCCGGGGACAGTTGTATACCGAATTTGGTTGGCAAATAAAGCCCAATTGGTTGCGGTATAAAAATAAAACCACAAGAAATAATAGGTAAGAATTGTATACATGCAATTACTAATTGAAGCGTTACCATATCTCACCGCAAGCCGAATTCTAGGTCCACCTTGACCCCCCAGACGAAGAAAACTTCGTTTGGGACTTATCTTGAGGGGGTGCCACTCGACAATGGGGTAGACGTGCATCGTAATTTCTCTGATAGATGGCGCTAGGCTGCGATCGTTCCACATGGCGGCGTGTGTGCACGTGTAGCCGAGCATGGTGGCAATCCACCCCGTTTTCAAGGGTATTACATTCGGTTTCTCGAGACGAGGGGTGCGTTCTTCTTCGCTTTCTTCATCTAATAAACAAAACAGCTAACGCTCGTTACTTCAACGTCTTCCAAACGGCGGCGGCCTTCTTTTTTTTTCTTTTGTCAATGCGTTCACAAGATCACCTCGCATAATGGTGATTACATGAGCACACTGGCTATTGGACATATCCTCACAATGAATTGTTTGACCGGGGCATTGGAACTAAATGACAGTAGCGGACATCAATCTGAACAGCCTTGTAGGATGTCAGCAATGCCTGTTCTGAGCAATCAACAGCAACAAAAAATGTATCCGATATAACACGAAGCAGGCTATAGAAACAGTTGGAAAACACGCTGATTAAGGGCTGTTAGGAAGCGTTTTGCCGGTAGCTCGAACTCAAGCTACGTTTGCCGAATCTCATTGTTCTCTACACCTCGCATCAAAAATTATTGCAAAAGCGAAGCCTTGTTGACCCTTGGTTTGAAAACTAGCGCCGAACAGTTATGCTGCAATAATTTCCCCACAATAAAACAGGACGTTGAACGAAGGGGCCTCTGGGATAAGCCTTTTATGTTCCGTACGATTCGCACTGCAACGTTGCAGAGAGTCGTTCTGAAGACCGCCGCTTTTTCTATTGATGAAACCTTGAACTAGGGGTGCATGACCAAAGCACTGAATCGTTACCGTGTCTCCGCCTTTGCTCTTACTCTGAATTAGTTTAGTCTCCTAATCCTGAACGCGGTGTAGGAAATAGAGGTGAGGAGAGAACACAGGAAATGCTTTTTATGCCAGCGGCCAGAAGTACCAATGACACAGCTTCAACCTGGCATGCGATCACAGCGTCATCTACCAGCCGAGCGGTGAAACTTTACCTTCAGAAGCAAAATCATGCATCAACTGTATAGTTGGTGTAGAAACCGGTCGCTATCCGGTGGTGCTTGTTTCTTGCGTGCGGCCGGCCTGGTGCTTGAAACGCAACGGTAAGCTTTTTTATTGTGTATATTCTTTTGCGATATGGCCAAAACACCAAGCGCGCAGTAACTTACTGTCAAGGGGCGACAACGGCTTTCAGTACTGAGCCGTGCCCGCATGGAGCGTGTGTAGCACGCAAAAACGCGCCGCGTGTGAAACGCACGCGGCTGCGCCGCCTAATGTGGCCGACCATGGCCGTTTATCACACCCGCTTATTGCGCACATGACGCTGACAATTTGACGGCACGGCCATGGGCGTATCACGCGAGCCTCGGTTTTGCGTGCAGAAAACGTTCCATGCGCGCCGTGCTATCCTGCCTTGTCATCAAGGTGAAGGCACTTACCCGCGTGACAGGTTACAATTACGTGCCAATTCGGGCCGCTTAGCAAATAGTCATCTTATGGCGCCTAAAGGAAATACGCCACTTTATTTTCCTGCGGCGCGGGCCACTGTGTCCTCAAATATATCTATATCTTATGCTGTGACCTTGAGTGAAAAGAATCAGTGACGATGCGTACGTAAGGTGCTGCACATCTTCGCAACCAACCGGCTTTACAGCTTCTGACGGAATTACATGAAAGAAATTGCAGATTTTATTAACAATGAATCATCTGAGGAAGTCTGTTGTTACGCTGGCCGTGCCTATAACGTGCGGTGCTTATGTTGACCCTTCGTTCGCTGCCAACAAAGGTAACTGAAGCCCCGCGACTTGAATTCTTTCCTTCTTTGACATAGTGAATTCAGCGAAAAAAAAAACTCTCAGTGTCCAGTGTTTTAATAATGTCGAGAAAACCAAAGCTATGCTTGATATAGCAGTGTATTTTTTCGACAGCACTCATTAGCAGGGAGCTTCATGGCCTGACAAATACTGAGTTCCTAGTGTGGCGTACTGCTAGTGCAGTCGTGTCTTGCTCTGTAGACGCAGCGCTTTTATTCGTATCACGGAATATTTATGACACCATTTGAGCTTGACCAAAATAATTCAAAGCAGTTACCACATGAACTCTGGAAGTGGGTTTAAAACTGTTTTCAAAGTGGCGTTCAAAGCGGGTACCGAGTCAAGATGGGAGCAGTTTCCAATCTACGCTTTAAAGCGGCCATATAATAAAAGGGAAGGCTGGGAAGAGGCTGCATGCGCTGGGTGAATAAAAACCGTATCATACCAAGTACGCTGCTTGGCAACTCTTCTACCTCCGCACGTGAAGCAAATCACCAAACTTTTGCTTTTAAGAAGAGCAAGTTCCCGGGCCGATCGCTTCATTGCCACGAAATAAGCACCTAGAAAAAAAAATGAATTTCAAGAGATCTCATATCAGGCAGTGTGGTCGCAAAACAACTTTATTTCTCCACAAAGCATGCACAAAAGTGATTTTTTTAATACAACTGAAAAACAAATTTTTTGGCTTGGTCCCCGTTCATTTCTCTTGCTTGTGTTTCCTCTTACCTGAACACAGCCATGTCGCTTCCAATCTGGTCCTTGGTTGTACATAAACAGGGAACTCGTTGGAGGATCGCGTGGGGCTAACCGGATCAATCTCTTTTCTTTTGTTCTTGTTTTTTTTTCTTTGAGCAAGAAGTGGATGCCGTCGAAAAGGGTTCTAAGGCCCGTCCTTATCCCGAGTTCTCTCCTCTTCCTGCCCCCGAGTGCAAACAAGTAGTTTTTTTTTTGTTTTCCTACTGAACATTGCTTGTTTTTGTCGTACCTATTTTCGTCGCTGGGGAAGGATTTAGAGCTCGGAGCAGCAGTGACCCTTCTGTTTAGAAAAAGAGCAATTGGTTTCGGTGTTGGCTTGAGGATGTAAACTCTGATGTCGGGTTGGCCTCTGTCCTATTTATGTTTGAGGCTCCATTCCCTTTGTTCCTTTTTTGCTGATCTTGCTGAGTCAAAAAATAAAGGAAGGCCAATGAATGCCAACAGGGCTCCTTCCTTTGCGCATTTATTCTTGACGAGTTTTGCAGCGGCGTTTTTGTTTTTGTTTTTTGCCGAGGGTGGCGGTTGTGTCAACAATAAAAATCCTAAGCAATATTTTTATTCTTATAAACTACGTGGGACGCCCTCTGTCTCTCTTAAAACTTGTGTTCAGTAGGCTTATCTGCGCTACTTGAGCCGAGTTTACAAGGCAAGCAGCCAGAAAGCGGGAGGAAAAGCCTATAGAAAAGCGGGCGAGTCAGCACGGTTTTGTGGCTTTCGTCTTTGTCCGCCAGTCTACCGGGAGATTGGCTGGGCACGTGTGGCAGGTTCGCCGACGGTCTGGTTGTTTACTTCGCCGCGATCGCGTCTTTTCATTCGGTTCAAATTGAGGGCGCGCGTGGCGGCAGGAGCGCGTGCTATGGTCCACGTGATAGGACACCGCGGTTCTTCCGCGGATGTGACCTCGCCAACGTATACTATCGAAGTACGCTCATCAGGATTGAAGGAAAAAGGCGCGTGGGACGAAGAAAATGGAGCTTCGCGTGCGGGTGCTTGCGCACTCGGCTCGCCGCAAACTTCTAGGTTGAGAAAACAAGGTGACTCTCGTTCTCCTTTATTGATCGATTGATTGAAAAAAGTGGGAATGCGTGGGAATGTGAAAGCATTACTGTAACTGGGTGCGTTGGCACCCCCCCCCCCCCCCCACACACACACACGCACGCACGCGTATGAAACAAACCGAAGCGCTGCACGACGTGGACATCACTGCTGTCAGGGTGGTGGCTGTTGCATTTGGGTTGCAAGCCCCAAGGGTAGCGTTGGCCTGGCGGCCTGGGGCAAAGCTGGAAACATCCGAAGGTGCCGGCAAATTATGAGTCGACTGGCAACAGAACAACTTGTTTATTCTGGCATCTCAAAAGAGCAGCCGGTCAGGGCGACCACGTTACTCGAAGGGCGAAATCGAAGTCTCTCGTTGGCGTCCGGGGCAGCTCTCTTTATATACCCTCGGAGTCGAGGGCAAGAAGGAGCGGCTTGGGATGAGTCGCACAAGACGGCGACGCATGAACATGTTCAGGCGTGACGGACGCGTCCGCCAGGCCGGCGCCGGTCAGACCTCCTCGCCTCCCAGTTGGGGAGCTCCTCTCCCCGGCTGCCGCGCTTTGACAAGCGTGGGCAAAACATGCACACACACACACACGCACGCACGACGACACGTGGCACGGAAACCTGTCTGGACGCGCTTGGCGGGAGGCGTTGCGGCCGCGATGAACGAAGCCGCGGCGTCCGTTGCATCCGCGCCGGCTATACCGCGCGTCGAAGGCGAGACGTAACAGACCGCCCCGCCGGGAGAAGGAGATCCCGATGGTCAGGGGACTGCATCCGCTGTCCAGAGGGATGTCGCTCGATGATGCTCGTAATCGAAACCGATCGTCCCTCGACGTTGCTTGAGCGCAGCGCACAGAGAAGGCCTCGTTCTCGGGTTCAGGATCACATAGGACACTGCAAAGTCACTTCGGGAGAGTTGCCATTTTTGTGCTCGTTCCCAGCAAGCGTTAGAACTACGCCGAAACGCAACCGCTCAGTCAGCAAGCACGAGACAACCCTCACTAAGCTCTGCCAGGCTCTTTCCCCTTTTATACTACTGCCTAGTTCCTTACAGTAGTCAAGCAGCACTCAGAACGCGTCCACAAATTGGAAAATTGCACTAGAAAGCACATAATCACTTTGAAACACTAAACAAAAGCAATATGTTAAAAATCCTGCCTCAGGAAGAAAACATCAGTAACCAACAACTTTGAGGCGGATTCCCACGTTAGGGGCTTCGACTTAAGCCATCGGCGTTACCGTTGAGACTCCCCTTTTTGTAACGCACCTCAAAGGAATATTGTTGCAAAGCGAGGCTCCAGCGCAGGAGGCGGCCATTTTTGGGAGATATGGTCTGCAGCCCTTGGAGAGGGCAGTGATCCGTCTCAATGATAAACCTCGAGCCGGCTAGGTAGCATGACAATTTCTGAACGGCCCACACGAGACACGCACACTCTTTCTCGGTGGCGCTGTACGCCTGCTCACGACAGGTCAGCTTACGACTAGCATACAGGACGGGGTGTTCCACTTCTCCATTGTCCCTTTGGCACAGTACAACGCCCATGCCTCGCTCACTAGCATCGCACTGAACAACGAACCCTTTGGTATAGTCTGGCGATCGTAGCACAGGCTGGCTTGTTAGGGCGCTCTTTAGGGCGCTAAAAGCTCTCTCCTTTGTCTCGCTCCAGACGACTGTTTGGGGCTCTGTTTTTCTTAGAGCATCCGTCAGGGGAGCCGCGATATCGGAGTACCTGGGGATGTACCTCTGATAGTAGCCGGCGACACCCAAGAACGACCGAATATCGGTCTTCGTGCGCGGTTGCGGGAAGTCTCGCACAGCGGCCACCTTTATTTCAGAGGGGCGGCGACGACCCTGTCCAATCACGTGACCGAGGTAGACAACCTCGGCCTGTGCTAATTGGCACTTGGGAGCCTTGACTGTCAAGCCCGCTTCGCGCAGGCGGGTTAGCACTGCCCGCAAGTGTGCCATATGCTCAGACCAGGATGCGGAGAATATCGCTACGTCGTCTAAATACGGTAAAGCAAATTCTTCCTGTCCCCGCAACACTTTGTCCATGAGGCTTGAAAAGCAGTATGGCGCGTTCTTCAAACCAAAACTCAAAACTTTAGGACGGAATGTTCCCATTGGTGAAATGAACGCCGCATACCTACTAGCCTCCTCTGTAAGTGGAACCTGCCAATAACCCCTGACAAGATCTAGGGTGGAAATAAACTGAGCGCTACTAACTTTCTCAAGGCGCTCCTCGATGTTAGGGATCGGATAAATTTGATCCTTAGTGATAGAATTAAGCCTGCGGTAGTCGACGCAAGGACGAGGTTCCTTGCCCGGTACCTCAACTAAAATCAAAGGGGAGGTATAATCACTCTCACCCGCCTCAATAACACCGAGCTGTAGCATTTTCTTTACCTCAGCCTCCATAATATCGCGCTGGCGGGGTGACACCCGGTACGCCTTGGATCGTACTGGCTCTGGGGAGGTAAGTTCTATATCATGAGTAAGGACAGAAGTCCTACCAGGCCTCTCAGAGAACTGACCTTGAAACTCTTGTAAGAGTTGGTGTAGTTCGGTTTTCTGCTCAGCCGACAGCGGTGATTTAATGATTAAGTCACTAATGACCTGATCGGTGTCTTCCCTGTTCGTTACTGAGCTTAGTCCCGGAAGCTCGACCGGAAGCTCTTCTAACTTTCCCTTGTCGGGCATTTCCTCTCCAGTACCTGGTGCCTTCAACGCTACAGGCTCAATTTTATCCAGTTCTGACGTGCTCGGAATATCCGCTTGCTGCGCCTCCGACCCTTTTTCATTGTTCGACAACGTCGGCCCCGCAACTACCGCCTTTGCAGCGAGCTCCCGAACTCTCGATCTGGTTAAGGCCTGAACGCTAGCCTCACCAAACAAAAGCCCCTTCTCGCGCAGGAGGTGATCGGACCTGTTCGAAAATAGGTACGGGTACTGGGGGGGCAGCCTAGATGACACTACGGCCTCAGTCTCAAGTGCTCCGAAAGGTCCTTCAATAAGCACTTTTGCTACGGGCAGACACACGCTATGAGCTTCCACGGCTTGCTTGATCCATGCGCACTCGCCCGTGAACATATCGGGTTCTACGTAAGAGGGGTGAACTACATCCATTGTAGCTGCGGAATCACGAAGCACTCGGCACTCTTTCCCGTTCACGAGGAAGTCTCGCATGTAAGGCTCGAGAAGCTTCATGTTCTCGTCAGTGCTACATAATGACAAACACACGACTTCTCTTTTTGTTTCTGGACACTGCGCCGAAAAGTGACCCGGCTTCTGGCACGTATAACACACGCGCGCTTGCCTCGCCTCGAACCGCTTTCTGCGTTCGGCTTCGGCTGCCGCCGTCTCCTTACGTTCGGTCGGACTGCTTTCACTCGCATCCGCACTACGCGTGTCCCCCCTTGCTCTCATGGGTGTGAACTTCGGCCTCTCAGACTTGGAGCCAAGTTCACCCTTTTGACCGTCCTTAGCTCCGCGAGCCCGACGCGTCACAAACTCCTCGGCTAGCTCGGCGGCTTTAGCCACTGTACTAACGTCTGGCCTATCCAAGACCCAGTACCGCACGTTCTCAGGTAACCGACTATAAAACTGTTCCAGCCCAAAACACTGCAGAATTTTCTCGTGGTCACCAAACGCTTTCTCTTCTTTGAGCCACTCCTGCATGTTTGACATAAGCCTGTAGGCAAACTCTGTATATGACTCATTTCTGCCTTTTTCATTTTCCCGAAACTTCCGACGGAACGCCTCCGCTGACAGCCTGTACTTTTTTAGCAGACTCGATTTCACTTGGTCGAAATCCTCTGCCTCCTCTCTCTTCAAGCGAGCGACTACGTCGGCCGCCTCGGCGGGTAACAAAGTGAGCAAGCGCTGTGGCCACGTTTCCCGAGAGAACCCCTGCTTCTCGCACGTTCGCTCAAAGTTAACCAGGAACAAACCAATGTCCTCTCCAAGCTTAAACGGCCGCATCAGGTCAGTCATTTTGAACGCTACCCGTTCTCCTGCACCGTGTGCCTGACTTCCATTACGAGCGCGTTCCATCTCTACCTCGAGACGCTTCATTTCCAAAGCGCGCTCTTCTTTCTCTTTATCTTTTTGATCTTTACGTTCGCGCTCGTCTTTCTCTTTTTGCTCTTTACGCTCGCGCTCCTCTTTTTGCTCCCTCTCCTCAATGGTCTCAAGGCATTCCGACAGCTCGTCATCCTCAGCCTCCAACTCCAGAATAGCCCTTAGCAGTTCTGGTTTTCTGAGTTTGTCTGAGACATCCAGACCCAACTCTCTTGCAAGCTCCAGCAATTTCGGTTTGCGCAACGACTTCAAATCCATGGCTGCTCCGAATGCTGCTTTCTCTACTGCCTACTATTGTCTTGCCGCAAACTAACCCGGCAGCAACGACAACCACAATTACCAGCTCTGTTTCTGACACTAACAAAAGCCTGGCAAAACTCAGAAGAAGAAAGTCCCGCACTCACCAAACCTCGCAGCCAAGAATTCAGCGCAGTCGTTCCGCTGCAGGCAACCAGTCATCACACAGGGCTCGTTGCACTGCTCCCGGATGGTCGTTGAGCTGCTCAGCATACAGTTGACCGCATATCTTCGCTGCTGGCCTCCGTTGTCGGGATCTCACCGCTGGCAACCAGTTGTTGCATTTGGGTTGCAAGCCCCAAGGGTAGCGTTGGCCTGGCGGCCTGGGGCAGAGCTGGAAACATCCGAAGGTGCCGGCAAAGGATGAGTCGACTGGCAACAGAACAACTTGTTTATTCTGGCATCTCAAAAGAGCAGCCGGTCAGGGCGACCACGTTACTCGAAGGGCGAAATCGAAGTCTCTCGTTGGCGTCCGGGGCAGCTCTCTTTATATACCCTCGGAGTCGAGGGCAAGAAGGAGCGGCTTGGGATGAGTCGCACAAGACGGCGACGCATGAACATGTTCAGGCGTGACGGACGCGTCCGCCAGGCCGGCGCCGGTCAGACCTCCTCGCCTCCCAGTTGGGGAGCTCCTCTCCCCGGCTGCCGCGCTTTGACAAGCGTGGGCAAAACATGCACACACACACACACGCACGCACGACGACACGTGGCACGGAAACCTGTCTGGACGCGCTTGGCGGGAGGCGTTGCGGCCGCGATGAACGAAGCCGCGGCGTCCGTTGCATCCGCGCCGGCTATACCGCGCGTCGAAGGCGAGACGTAACATGGCCTAGACGGATGCTGATTTGTTTCGTCCATATGTGTGACACTTCTCAGGCTTATTTTTAGTCAGGGTGGCTAGACTGTACCCCAGCCTGAAGTTCAGTGGTCGAACTTAATTCAACCCGTATCGCACCCCTGCATGGTTCCAAAACTGGTTGTATCTGAACTGGCTGGTACATAGATTGGTACATAGCACTCTGGCATCAATGTACCTACGTTGGTCTCGCTTCCCACTCTTTTAGTCGCTCGCTAAGAGCTAACTCCACGCACAGGAGATGAATCGCGGGGTACAAAGGTGTTCGGCCACGAATGTGGCGACGTGCTACATCCTTCTCTTACTCCATGTACATGCTGCTGAGGGTGAGGAAGAACACTCATGATAACTTTATCCTAACTGCTTCTTACAACAACACATTCTGGCAAAAATTTTCGAGCCACCGCGGTGGCCCAGAGTTTGTGCTGCTCGGCTGCTGGCCCGAAATACGTGGTTTGGACCCCGGACGCGGCGGTCGCATTTCGATAGAGGCGAAATGCTAGAGGCTTGTGTACTGTGCCATGTCAGTGCATGAATCCCACGTGGTCGAAATTATCCGGAGGCCTCCACTGCGGCGTCCCTCATAGCCTGCGTCGCTTTGGGACACTAAACCACATAAGACAAATCAAACCAAAAATGTTTGCTGCAATGATGTGCTGCTCATGACACGACAAATTGTTGCTTTGTCACCGAACGGGTGGTTGCTGCAGTCGCTCTACTCCTTCGAAGACGCTACTCGCTACGTTATCAATATATTAGCTAAAGTAATAATTGGTTTTGGGGGAAAGGACATGGCGCAGTATCTGTCTCATATATCGCTGGACACCTGAACCGCGCCGTAAGGGAAGGGATAAGGGAGGGAGTGAAAGAAGAAAGGAAGAGAGAGGTGCCGTAGTGGAGGGCTCCGGAATAATTTCGACCACCTGGGGATCTTTAACGTGCACTGACATCGCACAGCACACGGGCGCCTTAGCGTTTTTCCTCCATAAAAACGCAGCCGCCACGGTCGGGTTCGAACCCGGTACTAGCTAAAGTACACATTCAAACTCCGCCGAAAAAAATTTAATTAGAGGAAGGCTAGAACGTGCGGTCACGGAGAGTTCTTATATTTAGGGCTCAGCAGCTTCAGCTTTACTATTTCCGCTGCTAAAGTATGCTGCGACATAATATTTGACCTCCGTCAGCGCGTGGAAAGAACTCCTCTTCGTTGCTTTAGAAAGCAAGAGAGTCGACTCGATGGAGTGCATTTCAAGCCTTTGCATTTTTTTCTGAACCAGTTGAAGATTCTTCTGCAAGTTGAAGTTCACTGACCATGTCAAGGTTACATTTCGACGTTTCGGAACACGTACAGGTTCCTAGTCACTGCGCTGGACAAGGTTCAGTCGTCTTTTAAGTAAAGCTGCGAACTGGGCGAGTTGGTATTGATTCATATTTGAACAGCGCAATAAAACAACGGGACACAACGAAGAAAGGACACCACAAGCGCTGACTCGCAACTAGATTTTAATTCACGTCCAAGCATCCTAAATACTAAGAAAGCCAAACACTTGGACGTGAATTAAAATCTAGTTGCGAGTCAGCGCTTGTGGTGTCCTTTCTTCGTTGTGTCCCGTTGTTTTATTGCGCTGTTCAAATATGAATCAATACCAACTCGCCCAGTTCGCAGCTTTAATGAATGTAATTTCTAGTACCGTGGGCTCCCCTCTTTTCAATCTTTGTAATCTTTCTAACCAGCTCTCGGTAGGCAATCCTGCTGTCATTGTGTCGATCATCGCTGTGTGTGTGTGCAGGGCCAGAGTTCTCTCTTGGCATGTCAGGTACGGGCTTTGCCCTCCTGACGTTCAAATGGTGTGTGGTTTTTTGGAGCCGTCAAGAGGACACACCAGGCGAATTTGCAAGATCATGAAGTCCGAATTGTGGCGTCAAGCACGGTTCTTCAAAGACCATCTACGGGTTATTTGTGGCAGGACCGATCGGCAGCAAGGCTTCTCGGAGTGGTGTGGGACGATGGATTTTATTACAGAGTTCCTCTGGAACTCAGTCCGGACAGGCTTGCCGAGAAAGAAGAAGGACGCTGCGGAGCAAGGAAAGGTTGTTGTCCTGGGCGAATGCGACGTGCCGGAAGAACATCTAGCAACTCTCAGGTTGGGACCGAAGTTTGCATATGACCCACGGTTGAAAGCTACCGAGAAACTTGCCTTGTCAAAGAAAATATCCCGGTTGGCAGGCAAAGATAGTCAGTTTCAATGCATCTCGGAATGTGTCGAAGTTTTCGAAAGAACAAAAGAGAAACCACGGAATTACCACCGCATGAAAAAGCTCGTTGACTTTGCTGCATCTAGTGGTCTCAGGATAATGGTCGCCGACAAGGAAGGGTGCTTCGTCGTTCTCCCTGCTGGCACCTTTGAAGAAAAAGCGCATCAAGCCTTAACGAAGAACTTCAAGTCCGTAACTTTCAGAGCTAACAAAGTCAAGGCAAGTGCCCTTCGTCTTTCGGAGGAGAACAACTTGCAACGCCTCGCGGCTTCTGTGAAGAGCGCAAAAGGATCACACCTTCAGGTTTTCTTTTCTGCAAAGACGCATAAGGACAATGTTCCCTTCAGATCTATCGTGTCTGAGCACGGCACTTGGCAGTTCTTCGTGTCTAGCTATCTTCAAAAGCATTTGTCGTGTATGATAATTGAGGATCCTTTTCACTTCTCTAATTCTGGTGCTTTGGTTGACTTCCTAAAATCCAATAACCCGGGAAGGTGTGATGCTTTCAGCATTGATGTGCAAGACCTATATTATTCTCTACCTCATGATGACCTCATGAAAAGTGTAAAAATGTGCATCGCTGATTACAACAATGAAACTGATTTTATTGCTAGATGTGGTGTGTCCCTTGAGAGCTTCTTAGAGATTCTGTCTTTTTACCTCCGTTCAACTGTCATTGAATGGAAAGGGAAATCGTTTGCGCAGAATGATGGAGTGTGCATAGGATCTAAAGTAGCCAATATCTTCCTTGCCAGGGTAGACAGATCCATAGACAGGAGATGTGACGGGTTGGTTCTGAGGATTTTTCGGTATGTCGATGATTATATTGTTTTTGTTAAGAAGGGTTACTTGACGCGTAGCGTGGTAGATGTACTGAAGGTTTTCAGAGAATGCGCGATGGGACTAACTTTCACGACTGAACTTCCTAAACAAGATGTACTTCAATTTCTGGACTTAAGACTGTTGTTGGAAGAGCGTCATTTGTGTTGGGAATATTTCCCTCGCTCTACCAAGTCTTTTCTAAATTACCAATCAAGCCACACAAAACTGGTAAAAAATGGCATTGTTTTTTCTAGCCTGAAATCTGCCATGAACAAGTCATGTCTTGAAAGAATCAATGAAAGTATTTTGCGTCAAGTTGGCCGATTAAAATCTAGTGGTTACCCTTCTCATGTGATTTCCAGGGAATGCGATAAGCTTCTTAGATGGATCAAGAGCGGGGATAAGCCAAAAAGGGAAAAAAAGAAGTTTGTGGTGGTGCCTTACACGCATGGTGTGGGACATGGTTTGAAGAATGTTGCGGCGAGATACGATGTTGATGTGGTCTTTTCAGCGCCTAAAAAACTTAGAGGTGTTTGCAGGCAGGTGGAAGAGAAGGCTAAGGCAACAACCGCGAAGAAAAAGACTGGGGGTTGTCAGACCAACCATAAGAACCCTTTTGTGCCCTGTAATGTGGGGGTTGTCTACAGGATTCCGTGCACTTGCGGGTTGAGTTATATTGGCCAGACAGGACGTTGCATCAACGCTCGTCTTAGTGAGCACCACAGGTCCCGAGGTAATGGGTCTTCTTGTAACCTTGCCCGCCACTGGAGAGAAGGTACTTGCACCCCTCTGTTGTCTAACACCGTCATCCTAGGAAAACATAATGACAGCCTAAGGCGGGAAATTTTGGAGGCTTTTCACATCCGCTTGGAACCTGATAGCTGTATTAGTGATCCTTCTGTCACACTAACTGATAAAGAGATGATGTTTTTATCCGGCCAAGATGTGTAGTCTCGCGCTCGTGCTGATTGTCACCTTTGTGGGCATGATTAGCAGCTTTGTATCGTTTTTCTTTTGGTTTTTCCCTCTTGTTTGTGTTTGGCGTTCTTAGTATTTAGGATGCTTGGACGTGAATTAAAATCTAGTTGCGAGTCAGCGCTTGTGGTGTCCTTTCTTCGTTGTGTCCCGTTGTTTTATTGCGCTGTTCAAATATGAGTCTTTTAAGTATGCAGCAGGTGTCATAATGAGCGTGAGTAGATTGCAGGAAGATTTTTATTTTTTTCTATTCATAGCGTTAGTGATTGCCTGAATCATGAATTATTCCAGAAGCAGCCTTGATCACACGCTTTTCTCTTCGACAATGTCTGTGGCGTTGTCCCAGTCGATGTTCTGATGATGTGTTTCAGCGTGTTCATCAACAGCGTTCGGGGATTGATTGCCATTCGCCAGGTCAAGTCTTAGCTCTTGCAGGCATATTGGAATCTTGCCGCTTACGACGACGTAAACATCGTTGCAGGCAGCGCATGGGATTCCCTATATCAAACTACGATACACATCGTCGGACCTGCGATCTTTCACGTTTGTCAACTTGCTTCTAAGCTTGCTTGAAGGGATAAGCGCGGCACGTTGATCGTACTTTGAAAATACTTTTTTCCTGTAAAGCTCGAATTTTGGCCTTTAAGAAATGTAACTGCATTATAATTGTGGGAGACTTTAACCTAGTTCTTTCGGGAGACGCAAACAACTACGCTTTACTTTTAAGATCATATAACATGTGTAATCTTATAACAGAACCCACACGTGTAATTGGCAATTCCAGTACTTTAATATATCATGCATTTACCCATATTACGAGTGACAGATGGGCCGGAACATTACCTAGATCCAATAGCTGATCATATACCAATATTTATTATTCTTAAAATCTAAGAAAGCATTAATCCTAAATTGTCTGCTCACGGGCCACAAAAAATTGACTATCGATTACTCCGTGAGATCCTGCAGCAAACAGACTTCTCCTTTCGCTATGATAGTGATATAAACAAAGAATGTATAAATTTCTTTGCAACAGTTCAGGCTGCCGTTTTTCAGAGTTCCGCAGTGATTACATCGGGTAAATATAACGTTTCTATATGCGCATGGATGACTAACGGCATCCTAGACATACTGAAAGAGAAATAAAAATGGCACCACAAATGGAAACAGGGTAAAACTAATTATTTTTAAGCCAGTTTCAGCGCTTTCCGAACCTGTTAGTATCTTTGCTACGCAAAAGAAAACGAGAATATTATTCATCTCTCATTTCAAATGCTAATGGCAACATGAATACAGTCTGGAACTGTCGTGTCCGGTAGTTGTCAATGCAGCAAAAGACAAGCGGTAATTTTTCACTGTTTATTTACTACTAAAGAGGGTGCGACCAGCGTCGACCGAGGTGGAAGCCGAACTCGCCGCCCGAAGGACAGAGGGGGCCGGTGGGGCGTCCACAGGAGGGAGTGGCTTCCCAGAACAAGAGGGCGCGGGGGTGGGGGGCATCTTGCGACGGCGCGCGAAGAGGGGCAAGTGGCCGTTAGAAAAGAACACTGGTGACACAGAACAGAACGAAAGAAGGGGACACAGCACAGGGGACACAACACGAACATTGCAAGAGGTGCAATAGGACTTCGTTCAGAGCAGCGTATATGGCCTGGTTTAATTGATCAAGAAACTGCTGATGAGTTTAATGACTATTTTATAGTCATTATAAACCTGGCAAGTGAGCTGCCTCCAGTTATTGATCCTATGCCCTCAATCAAATCAGTTGTGAATAGTTCTTTAATATATGATATAAAGATAGATGAAATAATAACAATAGTTAAAAAGTTAGGAAGAAATAAGGAAGCAGGCCTCGATCAATTTCCTGTTAAATTAATTAAGGATAATATTGATATATTAGTCGATATTCTTGTTTATCTATTTAATCACTGTTTAAATGCGAAATATATGCTATTGTATTAAATATAGCACTGATCGTTCCAGTTTTTAAGAAAGGAGATCGCTCTCATCTATCAAGTTATAGACCAATATTAATTATTAAGGTTATCAATACAGTTCTCGAGAGGATACTCAGTACATGTATAAACAAATTTATATTCGAATACAATGTGCTTAGCCCCGACCAACACGGTGTCGGACCTCATAAGTCTAGTTCCTCTGCGGTTCTCAACCAAGCACAAATGCTAAATACAGCTCTCCCCGAGAATAGAATTGCCATCGTTGTGTATATTGATATAAAAAAGGCCTTTGACACAGTTAACCACAAGATTTTATTAAACAAAGTTAGCAATTATGGATTCAGAGTTAAGTTCCTGAACTTACTCAAAAGCTAACCTAGCGACCGCAAGCAGCATACAGTAATTAAAAAATATAGATCCACTTCACAAACCATACTAACTGGCATGCCGCAAGGATCGGTTCGTGGGCCCATGCTATTCTCAATGCATATAAATGATCTTCCTGCAATCCTTAAGTATTCGCAACCTTTAATATATGCTGACGATACCGCTCATGTATTCATGGGAAAGAATTTGGACTAATTACAGGATAAAATAAATGCAGAGGTAGACAATGGTTTTACGTAGTTAACGTCCAATCAATTAACCCTTAATCTCGGTGAGGCAAAGAATACAATGTTTTATTCCCGAAAAAAGGCAACTGAACACTTAGAAGCTGCACATATCATTACGCGGCACAAAACTGGAACAAGTTGGCTCTTACAAATATTTAGACATTTTATTTGAATCAGACATGCACAGGAAAAACACACATTAGACACCTTTTTAGAAGCTCGCATACGCATGATATGTTCTACTTAAAGCTAGCGAATGTTTCGCATATCCCATTATACACATTCCTTACTTTTCCTTCTTTCATAGTCACCTCTTTCACTGCATTGACTTGGGGTGCCACTTTCACAACTTATCTCGAACCTGCTATCCATCGGAAAAAATGTGCATTACGAATTATTTTATTTTCAAGTCACGGTCAGTCCAATAGATCCCTGTATAATTCTGTCCATGTGCTGCCGTTCAATGCGTCAAACGAATTGAAAAAATGCACAAGCTATACACAGAATCTTAGAGACCAATGATCATCTTCCCATAGATCTCTTTAACTCCCATTACGAAATACAAGAGCTGCAACTAATTATAATTTCAACCTTTCTCCATCTCAGAATGTGTACCGGAAAAGGCTCATAGAATTTAACGGAGCATTGATCTAGAGCTCCTTGCCACTACACATAAAGGAAGCCTATAACTTTAGTTCAGCTCTGAAGAAATACTTTTTTGAAAACTATTGTGATGTTTAAATGAAATTGTAACTGGATAAGATTGCATTGCCTATGCTGTGTGCGTCATTAGTAATTTTTTGTATCTGTTAATTTCTTTCCTCCTCTGCTCTGTTAGAATTTCCATTTTACGTCGTCACTGGACCCTTTACTAGCCAATGGCTATGGGTCCAGCAACTGTTTTGCATTTTGAAAGAAATTCTGAAAATAAACAATGAATGAATGAAAGGTCCCAACATGATTCAAACGTCACTAGGACATGTAAGCATATAAAGTAAATAATTGCGCTGAAATGAAAAATGGGTATTAAGTCGGGCATCGAGCCCCTGACTTTTGGCTTGCGAGTCAGACAGGCTACCTCTAAGCCACGCAAGAAAGTTGGTATGGCTTGATATAACGGGTCCTAATATGTGTGTTGTGTGGTATTTCACATAATATAAAGAAGTGTGTCTTTGTCTTCGTGGGCATGAGGAGCCCCTGACGGGACACATTAACGTTATCGCATCCTGCCCTTGAAAGTGGAGAACTTTTTGTACGCATTGTACGTTGCTTCCAGCCGCACATGGCGGGTATAGGCACATGCACCGAATGTTACCAACTAACAACTTCGACCAGACTGGAACTGGCTGACAATGTTTAATTACTGCTGAGATGCTGACTCACGTAAATTCCTTGGTCATCACAAAGCAGAATATTTTCCTTACTTAATGCGCCGTACGCTTTTAATTGGTCAGTCTGTGGTGTGTACCTGACATCTCGAAAAGAACCAGTGGTGAAGACGACTGAAAGTTTGTCTCCGAGGTGTCAATTTTAACTGTTCTGACATGATCAGTTGCTGTATTTCTTCCTTTCTATTATGACATCCGAAGAGACATATTTGTCAAACTGATGGCTGCGAAATTAGCAAAGCACCTAAACCAAGCACCGTCTAAGCTGTCTTACCTCTTTTTCTGCTCGGAAATTTACAGCATGTTCTAACCTTCGATTTCGTCAGCTACGCGTCCGTGGCGCACGCTTAGAGCGCAGGAAAAAATTAAACTCAGAAGTAACTAAATCACTCATACCAGCCCTGTATATTTACAATTCTGCGAGTGCCTGTACAAATCAGGACTGTTTTTTCTGGGTCCCCTGCGGCGTCTCAACTCCCGACCGCGTCGTGGATACGTCTAGATTGCAGCCACCGGTGCCGCGAATAGCACACCCATGCGAGAAATGGTGTAAACAATCTTCAGTGTCCCGCATTAGCTGGCCCTGCTGGGTTTCTGACAGCGCAGAGTGCGCTCTGCCAATGGCTTTACTATTTCTTGCTTTTTTGGCTTCTTTTCCCCCCTTCTCTTGGTAGGAGCTCATTTCCTGTGCCTCCTTCTGAAGGCCGTGTGTTATGATTCCGAACACTGGATCTTCTGCATCTATTCCTTGAATGCAGCCTTGTTGGCTCCCGCCGTGGATGACACCTTTTCCTGCGTCTCAGGCTTTGTTTTCTCTTTTCTTTATTTTTTTGCTTTTCCGGCCCACGTTTGGATTAGATCAACAAAAGCCCTCTTCTCTGTGTGCTCCTCTGTGCTAGAAGATGACCGCACATGAAGCCACTCCCATTGCAACGAAAAAAAATTGGAAAAGAGGACTAGACGGATAATCAGAGCGCAGGAGATGGAGAGTTATTGGCCAGAAATAAGCATCACTTCACGAACAGAACAACAAAATTTAATACTGCGCAAACCAGAAGTCGGTGATAGAGAGAGGAGCCTCTGGGATGCATTTCCCAAAGCAGCGTCGGGAAGTGTTCTCTCTTTTCGGGCCGTGGGCGCGGAGGAGCTCTCCAACGTTCTTCTGCTTGGACTCCCGCTTCCCGGATTCGTCTCCTTCGCACTCCATCTCCTGCTGCCTGTACCGGCGACGTCAAGGATTGGGCGGCGCCCCGTTTTCTCCAATTTCCGATAGATCTTGTCCTATCCCTATTCTCCACCCTCTCGCATTTTTTTTTGCGCTTCTTCCCTGCTTCAAGAAGCCAGACATTGGATACCCAAGCCAAGTGCGTGGCTGCTCTTGGCCATCAGTTCGCTGCTAAGCAAGGATAAAAGGCGAAAGGTCGCTGAAAAGAAAGACTCTTGTGGCTGCATCTTCGCCCTCTCGGTAGTGTTTGCGGTGCCTCTGTGTTTCTGTCTCGCTTCGATCCTCACCTTCCCTCGGCTTGTAGGGTACCTAGAGCACTACCTGGCGCACTTTGCAAGCATACACGATGCATTCTGCAAAAAAAGAAAAAATAATAGAAATGTCTTGAATACGAAACGCCCGTGGCAATACGACGCATTCGTTTCTTTTTATTTGTTTGTTTCTGGCCTTTTTTCCTCGCTTGTGAATTCTATACCGTGATCGAGATATGAGAGGCCCAAATTTCTTTAGTCTAGGGCTGTGGAACTCGCGTTAGACACTTGTCGAAAAACATTCTATGTTAAGTTTTTGGGGCTGCTTAGAGCACACTTGTGCGCGAAATTTGGTATAATGCTTGCATTCGGTGTCGTTACCTCTTTATACTCTCTTTCCTGGAGCTTAAAACAGCTCCAACTGCTCGAGAGTTGCCCCAACGTGTAATGTACAGCAGTGTAATCAAATAGTACGATGCAAGTAACTGAGTTGCATGGTGGTATTCCGTTTGCGCTTCCAGAATGTGCGATATCATATTACAAAATACATTTGGCGTACGCAGGGTGAGTTCCTAATTAGAAGATGGGCTAAAAGTGAGCGCACGACGTAGTATCGCAGCGTATACTGCACGTGAATCTGTTGAACCTCCTTGGATTTCATCCTTCTCCGGTCTTGTTTCTGGGGCCATCCTACGTAAACAGTGAAATTGAAATGCTTGCTTTGCATAAAGTTGATTTCCGAATTAATTGATATTTGTGGCTAACTCGGCCAGAAGCCCAAGGCAATTGTGAATACCGCATAGTGCATGATGATTTCGGCAAGAATATAAAAAACTTCTCGTTGTTTTGGGGGGCATACTATTTGATAGAGACTTGCGCCTGCTCTGATATCACCGGGATAAAGCAGAAGTATGTCTTTGCATGATTTTGGTTGTGTGCACGACTGCGCCAAAATCAGTGCAGAGTGGATGCTAGCGCGAGCTCTCAATTGAGTCATAGATACGTTCCCAAAAATGGTTTGTTGTTGAAGCAGTCGAAGAATGTTTTACTCTGATTTGTGCTGAGACGGTATTTTAAACAGTGATTATGTGCAAACATTGAGCAGTTGCTCAAATCGCAGTAATTCGTGTTTAAAAAAAAAAGCTTTCCTAGTTGCAGTGAAGGGGTTTAATTTAAAGCGCATTTGTCATCTAAAGCCTCTGAGAATTTTCTAGTTATTTCGCGCTTTATAAAAATCGTGTCGTCATTGAATTCATCAGCGCTCTCACCTACTAGGACCTTCGTAAGTAGCTGCTCGTCCGCAACGGTGAGCGCCTCTGTGCTTGTCGATATCGAAAATCAGCTTGATAACAGGTGCCGTATGTGCATATAGATATATAGATGCCGTATGCGTACACCTATATATATCTAAGCCTTACACGGCTTGGTAATATATATATATATATATATATATATATATATATATATATATATATATATATATATATATATATATATATATATATATATATATATATATATATATATATATATATGCAAAGTTAAGAAATGCTTCATTTAGATAGATATTTATTTTCAGTTGACGTTTCGGACAGAACCTGTCCTTTCTCAAGACTGAAGACTGTAACTTCAGTCTTGAGAAAGGACGGGCTCTGTCCGAAACGTCGACTCAAAATAAATCTCTTTCTTAATGAAGCGTTTCTCAACTTTGCATTTTACCTCTAGCAACCAAATACGTTTATCTTTCTATATATATACAAAAAATTTTGAAAACGTAGGACCCTGAGTCACTCCATAACGTTACGAAACTGCTCGGCCATTGAGACATTGAGATCGCTTTTATACCCCGGCTCCTATTGGTTGCTGTCGGCCGGTGGCCTATAGCATTAGGGCTTTTAGATCAATCTTAATTGTAGAGCGGTTTCGTCATACGGCCCCAGTAACGTTTAAAGCATAGAAGATGGTAGCGACGGTTTAGAAATACAGACAACTTAGTAACAATCCTGAAAGCAGTGGTCAGCTACAACCTCTAGAACGGGACGAGGCATAGGATAAAAACTTCTCACGCGTCTAAGTATTTTTGCATGAGGATGGAAGAATGGGCACGGCGTAAACTTTGGGCATCTTGATCTATTCTGTGGTCGAATTTGCAAAATCCTCGAAGGCATCCTCAAGAATCCTTTCGTCTCGCTATCTTCTAGTAGACACCACTATCATTGGACACTAACTACAAGTGAGTTGTCATACACGTACCACATTTATTTAGAAATCAATGCTTAAAGTAATGCTTTTTGATTTCTTCGTCTGTCTTTTTCTTCTAGTAGCCAATTTCAAAGGTCAAGTAGGCGTAAGCTTTGGCGCTGTAGTATTCTTACAGAAGACCACGAGCTTCAAAAGCAAAACAGACGGAGTAGTTATTTATTCTGTCCACTGAATCAAGACCAAAGACTGTTATTGCGTGACCTGCATATATTTAGCCAACATTGCCACTACTGGGACATTCTGTAAGCAAATGCGCTTCCGTCTAGAAAAACTAATTTGCGAACCTTGTTACGAGAGCATAGTCTACAAAATTATTTAACACGCTTCCGTCTTAACTTTTTTTTCCATAAAACCAGAATGCATTTGATAATTCAAAATACAGACTAAATAGTGTCTAATAATGCATTTCTCGTAGCCCGTATATACAAAGTGGCCAAAAAAAATGTAAAATAAATATTCCGTACGGTGAAAATTATAAAGACAAAAAAGGGTCAAAAATTAGCAAAAACCAATCGGAACTTTGGGAAGGCAACTACAGAATACTGGGACAGTTACTAGTACCTTGAAATGTTTAATCAGCTTACCGGCGGCGTGAAAAGTAATCGAGTTAAGTGCACGTCCCTCGACCACCGAAAAAGAGTGAGCTAATTCAAGAGCTTCAAAGCGTGCCGCAGACCACTTTACAGGAACTCAACCAAAGTGAAGAAAAAAAAGTGAAACTGCTCCGAAGAAAAACCAAGTACACGAACGTGACTCATAATCAAAACTACAGCGTAACGGCAAGAAAAAGTTTCGATCGAAAACCATTACACTCCACCCCCTCACACACACTTCCCATTCTTTTGTGCGCTTCAAAAAAATAGATATATAAGCACTGAGGTATGTCACGGCTTCAAACTTTATTAACCCTTTGAAACTTTAGCTGCGTCATATTTGTGGACACGACTGCCAGACATTCGTATGCATGGTGAAACTGCCTACCAACTGATAATGCGCTGAAAAGGAAAAATTTGGCAATACAACCTTTTCATGCCAAGATACAAAATGTATGCCAGAAATCGCTCATAAAAATAACACTTTTGCGTTTTCAGGTAGCTCTGGTACAGCTCAGCGATCGCGCTTGTCTGTTTTATTTGTTTTGCGCGCATGAGTGCCTTAAAGTGCCTAAAATGTAGTGAATTGTTTACTTCACAAATTCTTACGACATAAATTACTTATAAGTGATTTCGGGGCGTCTTTTTAGTTTCAAACTCGATATGTGAGGGCCCTACAGAATATCCGGAATCAATCACGTGGGAGGGGAGATTTTTTTTTTTTTTTTTTGCTGGCTTGGCATGCTCAAAAAAAGTTAGAAATATGAAAGCCTAAAGTTCTGGGCTTTCAAACACGCGAAGAAATATTGACGATAGAAGATGCATCCGGCTCTATAGGCAAGTCCAGAGGCAGTAGACGCAACTGACGCGTTCGTATTCAGCGTCTTCGTGGCGGATATAGTTCGTCGAGCTCAAATTCCTGCAAGCAAGCAATAGCGCATTTAACCAGAGGATTCAATCTGACGAGGAACACGAAGTACAGTGGTCGGCTAAGTGAGAAAAGTGGTACCCGCCCTATATTTCTGCCTGCCTAGGACAGTGAAACTCAAATGCAGCACAGATAAAAACGAATAGTGTCCATCACGGTTTTACATTCTTCGTTTATGTTCTGCCTTGCTGCCACCTAACACCATCAAAAGGTCTCTGTAAGTCCCCTGAAACTGCACTCGCCACCTCCATGGTTAGGGCGCTCGACTACTGATCCGGAGTTCCCGAGTTCGAACCCGACCGCGGCGGCTGCGTTTTTATGGAGGAAAAACGCTAAGGCGCCCGTGTGCTGTGCGATGTCAGTGCACGTTAAAGATCCCCAGGTGGTCGAAATTATTCCGGAGCCCTCCACTACGGCACCTATTCCTTTCTTCTTTCACTCCCTCTTTTATTCCTTCCCTTACGGCGCGGTTCAGGTGTCCAACAATATATGAGACAGATACTGCGCCATTTCCTTTCCCCAAAAAACCAATTATTAATATTATTATTACTCCATGACCCAAGACTTGGACGCATCTTCAGGAATAATACAAAAAAAATAATAAAATCTCGCCACTTTTCTTTAAGCGCAGCGAATTCTCCTGTTTTTATCGGATACAGCGCCCAATCCCACGGCAGCCTCGTCACTCAGCTACGCTTTTTGGAATGCATTTACGCAGAACTATGTCCCCTTATCTATTCCAGGGCGACACGGGTATCGTACCTGTTCGACGGCATCAGCCTATGCGGGGCGCTGTTATTATGCGCAGTTCTCCAAAGGCCGTTCCTAAGGCTTCGTTCACAAGCGGCGGGCAGCGGATCTGAAGCTTTCCCTTTTAAGTGGCAGGAGTGCTTGCGTTTGCATAGCAGTCGACCAAGGCGTTTTCATGTGCCACCGTCGCGAGGATGAAGCTTTAGAACTAGACGAGGCCACAAACGCATGCCTAAAATGCATGCACCTAGACCGGCCTCTTAAAAATAAAGGTCCGAAGGATGAAGTCGTATCGGGAGAGCCTTTTTAAAAACAGCACACATGTGGTCCTTCGAGCTTTTCGGAAATAAAAAACTATCGCCGTTCAAAGGTGCTAAGTTCATATATACGCACGCTTTATTTATTTATTTTTTGGATGTGTGTTAGACTGTTTAGTAAATCATGATGCTAACGTAGTGATGCTTAACTACCGTGTCGTCTGCTGCAGAAGCTCATGAATTTTTGATATTTTATTGACAGAAAAAAACTCTTTTAGAAAGCTAGTGTTAAGAAGACCATGTGCTTACGGCCGTAGCTTAGGACGCTTTGAACTTATCATTCGCAGCTGACCTGTCATGCTCAGCAACAACGGTGAAAAAAAAATTCGTTTTATAAAATAATAATCCTACTTTTACAGCCGACCAGATGACGTTCAATTATGCACGGCAAAGAACTCATAATATAAAAAATATAATTTAATCGAAACAGCAGTGCTTTTGAAAGAGAAACTGCGTTCGCAGACTACTGAATAAGAATCCATTTTTAATAACAACGATAACAGGCCCAGGCTAATTTTTGACCAGAACATCTACTGGCTACGCTCTAAAGCTGGTGTCTGTTCAAAACGTCTTACGAAAGAGGGGTAAGATATCAACTCGACTGGACACAGATCTTATATTCATAGATTTCAGCTGTCCTCTTCCGTTTACTGTGGTCGTGGCACTAAAAAATAAATAAAAATAAATTGGCCGTCTAACACGCATACTGTGTTTCATCATCAGCGTATGTTTTTTTTTTAATCAAGTTAAGTTGAGATTTATGAGGCCTGGATGAATGATGGTGTTCTCTTTGAGAACATAATTCCGCCACTTGTCATCCTTGTGCTTTGCGGACTCCGAAGTTTTTCTCCGAAAGTTTATATTTTCGCGAGTACTTTACTGCCATCGAAGAAAACAAGTCACAGTGAAATTTCAATACCAGCGCTGATCTTTATAAAAAATTTTGCTGATAAGATAGACGTAGAACTGAACAAAAACCACCAGTATAAGCCAGGAGTCTTGAAAGGTAGCGTTGCTATGGGACAATAAGTATACCCATCTTACAGATTAACAGCGCCAAGACGGCAGAAAAGAAGAGGAAGACACAACTGCGCTGACTGTCAACTAAATTTTATTCGAGGACCAGCATGATTTTATACCATCTGGCGACCAGAAAGGAAACAAAAACACAAGAACAAAACCAAAGACAAGCGCGAAAGGTAGAAGCGCCGGCGGTTAGCTGGTACGTGTAAAATTTCACACTCTAGGTGTTTGATTTCTTTTTGGGATAGTGCCACTGATGGCGCACTTATGCAGCCACTTTGCAATCTTACAATCATAAGAGCCTCTAGTATTTCTTTTGCTAGTGTGTCTCGGTGTTTTTCCATGACACTTCGTTTTGTTTACATCGATTCACAATTAGCTTCGCTGTCATCTTCTGCGTTGTAGTCCCTGCAGTGCTTGGCTACGTGGCCTGAAGTAGCTAGCTACACGTGCGACATTTTCACTGTGCTCTTTTAACCTTTTACTGAGACAGTAGCCAATCTGTCCAATGTAGTTTTTTCCCACAAGACATGGGCAGAGAATCCATTACACCTTCTTGGCACAGGAGAAAACTATCTCCGTGTCTAAATGAACACCCGCGCGGTTCGTAATTCCTGCAGTGGACTTTTTTGCACATGTTGGAAAGTTTTCTCGACGCTGAAAAAACAACACCGACACCTGCCCTGCTTCTAATCTTTCTGAGGTTGTGCGAAACCTGATAGAGGTAAGGCAAAACAACAACCTTTCTTTTTTATTTTTGCAAACCCGGGTCGGTAGTGTTCCGAAGTTTCATGCTTTTCTGCTTTTTGCTGCTTTGCTGCCACTGAGATTAGGACTTCAGACAGGTAACCAGCCTTCGTAAGGCGATCGACTTGTTTCCCAAAGCTTTCTTCCATACTGTGCTCACAACACTTTTTTAAACTTTATTATAAACTGAATGAACAATGCCTCTTTTCACAAGTTTAGAATGAGCTGATGCGTACGATGGGGTAGGTTTTTGAGCTCGAGGCTCGCAAGACCAACACACATGGGATGGACTAAAGTGCAGGGCCAGATCTAAGGGCTCGCGTCTCCTAAAAGTTTTCTTTTATATGTCACGAAAGCTTTGCGATGTCAGCCTTTAATATTATTGGTGTTAACCTCATACCCACTGTGCAAGAAAACTGGTTTTGAGAAAGGAAAGGCTCAGTCACTGTCTCACTCCAGGTTCGCACTTCAGCCGCGCTGTAAGGAAGGATTGAAGGAGCGAGTGATAGAAAGAAAAGGAAGATGATGGTGAAAAGGGTTAGTGAAGCAAAAAGGAGAGAGAGAAATAGGGGGAAGGTTGTCGGGTTGAAAATTGAAAATTGGTTTTTGGGGACCAGTTCAGGATTCTGTTGACAAAGACTGCCGTCCGTGCTCTTTAGACGAAAGCTGGTTGATTCTCGAGGTACGAGCCGGGCAGCTGCCTGCCATCCGTCCCACGTGGGCTTTTCTATTAAATCTATAGTACTTTCCTCCTGGCATGCCCATATCATATGATACAGATATGCGTATTGGCCACTCCAAAGTGCACTTGCCCCAATTATTACGGAGTCACCGCATCCAGTGCTTACTCACCGGAGCAAGCCGGTCACGCCGACGCCACCAGAACGTGCTCGCCCAGGTTGGCAGGTCGACCTTGACGCCAAGGTGCACTCCAAAGCTGGCGCCAACCGAAACCGAAACTGCCGCTACAAATATTTGGAGGGGGACACTTAAGCTCCGCCTGAAGCGTACGACGCGATGGCGTTAATGGGTTAATGCCCATATATGCGGAATTTGCTCATTGTCTACTTTATATTCATAGATCCCTGATAGTCTTCATACCGCTCCTGACACAGGGATGCAGAGGTTAAGCAATGTGCCACCGCCCTGGGATGGCACGTGCTGCCACCGGCGGGGCTTGTGAAACACAGGTTGCTCTTCCCGGGCAACCTCTCGTGACGGATCATTAACTTAGCTTCCACCTGCAGCGGTGGTCAGTTCAGTTTGACGAAATTCATCGTGAACTTTACACTGCGATAGACGTGCTAGGAATCCTCCTTGCCTATAGAAATTTGTGCTTATTTTCATGAACTCGAATATTCAAGCTGAAGGTGACTGTGCTCTGTAATTCGGCAATGGAAAGAAAATACAATCCCGCGATCTCCTGTGCCATGCTGGCTATCTGAAATATCGGGGACATTTTGTTCACGTCTGCCAAACCGCCTCAATATGAGAGCCGTGCGCTCATTAGGCTGGAGAAAACCAGCGTACGGTGAGGAAATTCTTGCTTCCTGCCCACGCCCGTAATTCAACCGCCTTTTTTTCTGTTTTATTAATGGCCCAAAGCACGAGGATATTCTTCAGAGATTCAGCGCAAGCTAAATTCCTGCGCAGAGCGTCGATCTGAGACAAATGCCAAAGCTCATCACTGCTTCCGCTAGCATTCCACCCCGTTGGCCTTCTCACCCCTGCAGAGGCTGGCGCGTGATTTTCGAAGCGCACTGAGTGGGAGGGAGAGCGCCGCTCACAGGCCCGCCCCACCTTTCCTGCCGCGCTGATACATCGCCGGTGTTCGCAGAGCGCTTCTCTTTCCAGGTCCCCGGTCCTCACGCCGCTTCGGCGGCGGCGTTCCTCCACCCGGAGCCATCGCTCAGCGTCGCCTAATTTGCCAGGTGCTGGCTGCGCTGCGCAAGCCTTCGCACGAATTCATTGTTCCGGACACGAACGGTTGGCTTGAAAAATGCCCCACATTCGGATCCGCGGCGCGAGGGTGAGGGTGCGCGGGCGGGCACTCTTGAGTTCCTTCTTGTTCCGATCCTAATTCTCCTCCTCATCCTCTTCCTAATGACGTCGCCACGATAGAGGCACGTAAACACATGAACGCCGCTCGCTGGAAGAGAGAGACAAAAGACGGCAGCCGCAGCGACTTCCGCCTGAATATTTGATTCGCCCGGATTAACCCACACACGCCCTCGCGGACCCAGGTCGCGAGAGGCTGTGCTCGAGCCTCCCTCCACCACAGCCGCCTCCCCGCGAGAATCTCTCTGTGCGTCCCCCGGTGTGCGGCTTTTTCTCGCTCGAGTGTCTCCTAAAGGGAGCCCTTTGTTTCGCCGCTGCCTCGGGCCGCGCTCTGTCGTGCTCTGTCGCTGTGAAGAACAGGCACGTTTTTCAGCGTGGACGTACGCCCGGCGCGCACGCTAACCCCGCCACCGGCAGCGGTGGTGGCCTGCCTTGCTAGCGTTAACCCCCTCTTCCCCACAGCCCGCTTCCTCTCTCACCTTCCTGTGCGAGACGCAGAAAAAAAAAATAAACTTAATGATTCCCCGTAGCAAAGGACCTGCCGCCATACTCAAGGCGGTTTTGTTGTCCCGACAGAGCTTCTCGCACTAGCAGCGGCTCGGTTTGCAGCGTTTCTGAAGCGAACAGCGAGTAAGACGCTTAAAGCCCGGTTTTCTCCTCTTGGCATTGTACTCATTGGCATTGACGAAACATAAAAGAAGCCAAGATATGTCTCCAAGCCGTAAAGGGTAACCACCTCTGCTTCTCCCTTCGCGAATGTCTACTCGGCAGATTTTTTTACCCGAGCTGAGAAAAAATAATGTTGCCTAAGGTACTTCTAAGACCCGTAGCATTCTAAGAGAGTAAAGAGTCCAAGTAATGTAGAGGAGGAGGCTTTTTTGCTACATCCTGTAGAAAAAAATTGCTTTGCAGATGAAAAAAGAAATATGCTGTTTCCGTTCGCGTTCATGCATGCGATGGAGGATATAGGCTTGCTAGTTTCAGCTATCAACAAGGTGGCCAGCGTTTCTTCTGCTTGTATGATGCTGGTAAAAAGAATAAAATAAAATTGTATCCGGGTGCCTTGCCCTGGAGCGATATAGTTAGGTTACTATATCGCCTTGTGCTTCCATCTCACGCATTGCCAGACTTCACCGTTGAATCCGGCGCAAAGCGAGAGTTCGGCTTGAGGAGGATTTGTTTTTACGTTTTGCTGTCTTTAGAGCACCTCTTTATCCAGTTTGTGCTATGCACAGGCAGACGTTGCAGTGTGCAAAAACTACTAGATCTCGAAGACGTGACCCAGGATGTCGTTGTTCTGCATAACTTTTATTTGCAATCCTGCCTTGCTCTTTTTTTCTTTTCATTGCTCGCTCTTTTCCTCTCTGACGATTTATTTCGCCTTCATGATTCTGGTTACCAAATTTCAATAAACGCTTGTCGTGACCAATTTACACACTGGTATTAGCAGGCATAAAAACCTACATTGAAACCCGCGGTGGGCAAAACTGCTTAGTCCACAATATAGGGCGTGAGTGTTCTTTTTAATTTTCCTTTCTTTGCCAGATGACCGCACAAGCCGAAGCCAATCTGCGCGCACTCAAATTTTCCACACCATCAATGCCTCTGATACGCCAGTCTCCTTGAAACTCTAAAACAAGAGAAGATGGCGCATCATGACACTTGTCTCGATAACCATTTTGGTGTTTGAACGGCACTGATGAGCTCGCAGCTCCGCGGCAGCATTTTGCGTGCGCTGCTCATAAATCTGCCCCGCTCTCGTTTGTCGGCTTTTACCGGATGAAAGCAGGCGTTAAGCCGACTGCAGCCGGGTGAAATCCGTTTCCAGGGCTACTACGGGAATGCGGAGAGTTGCGCCGATAAGGTGGCGAAATTGGGCGCGCCGTGTATCGTGTCCTGGGTGCGTCGGGAGCGTGGGGAGGCAGCGGAGAGGGAAGAGTTGTGCTGATCCGGACTCCCGTAATCGGTTTCGCCCGAGAAAAGACGGAAGGAAAAGAGGCGTGGTAGCACCGGCACCTGCTCGCTGTACGCTATCAGCGAGCCCCATTTCCCGGCAGCGGCGATAAGCGCCAAATCGTTCTCTCCCCGTGTCAGGACGTAGATGCGCTGATCGGAGACGCCGAAGCATTCGTTGACCCGCCCTCTGGTTCCCGTGATATTCGACGGTATATAGGTGATGCTGTTAGGTGCTCGGCTACAACCAGCACCGAGGGGTCTTCCAGCGAATTTTTCGTTTGTGCCGCCATTAAACTGCTACCACGCTGCTCAGTAGAAGCACGGTAAGCTGCTTTTACCGTCTAAGAGCACACATAGGCTATGAGGGACGCCGTAGTGGAGGCTTCCGCATTAATTTAGACCCCTTCGTACTACTTGAAGTGCCATGATACACCACAAAATGCAGAATGTTTTTTTTTGCATTTAGCCTCAATTTAAATGTAGTCCTCATAAATGGAATTCAGTCCTGCATTCATGGTCTCGGCAACCGAATGCAGTAGCAACTCAGCCAAAGCGATGTGTCTTTGCTGCTTATTATTATCGAATATTCTTTCCATGAGAACTGAATGGCGCTGAAACTCAGTCAGATGGTTGTTGTAGTCGGATAGAAGTGAACGATAAAGCGGCAAATGCTCCTGATAGGAGGCCCTCCAGCCTTTGACATCGACCGATTTTCTTGCCGTCGTGGTTAACCCGATGTTAATCCCCTTTCATACTATCGTGACAGGGATTAACGAAGACTTCGTGAAAATAGCCCGACGCCATAAGTGAGATGCCCTCCTATGAGGGCTTTTTACTGCTTCATTTTTGAGTTGTATCTGACTATACTAAAAATTGTGCAGACACCAATCAGCCTATTTGAACGGACAGACACTGTTACAGTGACAGCTCTTTATGAGCAGCACCGGCAAATAAATTTTACCGGTAAAGTAAACTTTTGAATTTTATATTGTAACGGCCACTAATCATGGCCTAAAAGAAACCGTAACGTTGACAAGAGAAATCATTTTCTGAGAAATTGCGTATATTCTCATCACGTACTCCGAACATCAAACTTTTCACACGATTAGTTTTTCAGCCACCGCCAATTGCAGTCGCTGTATGCGTGCACCACCACGTAGTATAACTGATAGGGCTGACCCCTAATGAATGGACGAGGGATGATTTTTTACCGCTCTTCAGTCTGCAACGCAGAATAATATATTAACTCGGGACCGTTCTTGCGCCCCGACCTCATTGAAAAGCGGTCGCCGCTGGCTTCAGCCTAGCTGACACTGGTCGATCACTTTTGTACTCGCTCACCGCCTGCACTGGGCATTTCTTTAGACACGAGAGTGATGCAACAAAGAGCGCATTGATTGGGTCAGAGCCTGTTAAGCTACATGTGGTTACCATGTCTGTGGAGTTTCTTCATGCCGAGGAAATATTCAGTGGGAACGCTAGCGTGATGTCAACATTCCCTGGGTCGCACTCGCGAAATTCTGTGTGCGTGCGTGCGTGTGTGTGTGTGTGTGAGAGAGAGAGATAACAGCGGTCACCGAGGTCTCGTGACCAGTTTTTGTTTTCAATAAAATTTTTATACGTAATGGGCAAATCTGTAGACACACGGAAATCGTGTTTTTTTTTTTCTTTCGCACACTTGCCATAAAGGAATAATTTGGGTGTCGCTCTACACTAAAGTAAAACATTCAGGTGTTTTCATGCATGCAGGAACAGGAGAAAGCTCCTGCTCGTATTGTTTTCGGTCAGCCACTTGTAGAAATCCTCCTGCCTTGTCGCCGTTAGTCTCACTTCCATTAAAATGCGTGTCTTTGAAGCCCTTGTCCCTGCACAATTAAGTCCACAACAAGTGGCGAACATCCACCTCTCTGCAGCCGGTGTGGAACACCTCGGGCAGGGAGTGTGTCCTGCGTACGTCTTCAGAGCTCCATCGGCGCGTGACCGACGGGGTAAGGGCCGGCCCAGCCCTGATATCCTTCTAATGGATACCTCCTCCAATCTCATTAGATTATGCGGGAGGGGGAAAGTGCACGGGGGAATGTAATAATAATAATAATAATAATAATAATAATAATAATAATAATAATAATAATAATAATAATAATAATAATAATAATAATAATAATAATAATAATAATAATAATAATAATAATAATAATAATAATAATTGGTTTTGGGGGAAAGGAAATGGCGCAGTATCTGTCTCGTATATCGTCGGACACCAGAACCGCGCCGTAAGGGAAGGGATAAAGGAGGGAGTGAAAAAATAAAGGAAGAAATAGGTGCTGTAGTGTTGGGCTCCGGAATAATTTTGACCACCTGGGGATCTCTAACGTGCACTGACATCGTACAGCACACGGGCGCCTTAGCGTTTTTCCTCCATAAAAACGCAGCGGCCACGGTCGGGTTCGAACCCGGGAACTCCGGATCAGCAGCCGAGCGCCCTAACGACTTAGCCACCGCGGCGGGTGGGGGAATGAGGGCACGCGTCCTTTTCTTTAAAGGGGGTGCTAAGATGGGGAGAGCGGAGTGCGCGTCAAAAGGGAGCCTGGTGGGGGGTGCATTAGTGTTTGGAAGATTGCGAGTTAGTCTTTCTACTTTTCTATGCTCAGCGTTTTCGTCGTCGTCTTCTGTCCGTGTGTCTGAATGCGTATCTTTTTTTCCTATTGAGTGCATGGATCTCCTGATTGATACAGAGTGTCTTTGTCACTCTTTTCTGTTGTTTTATGACGGCTAAGGAATCTGTATAGGTATGGGCTTCTTTTATTGACTTTTATATATGGCCTCGATAGTTTTGCAAGAAATGCTGTAGTTGTTTTAGAAGAAAACTCGTAATTCAACGACGTGGAAAACGCCGCTATTGCGATTAATGCAAAGCCGTTAGTTTGGATCCCCACAGAAAATAAAATAAATTTTGTGGAACTTTATTATTTTTTCAGTAGCCGTATGCAAACTTTTCTGTTGGAAGCAATCCAAGATATTTTTTCGCTCCTAAGATTTCGCAGCAAAAATATCGCAAACATTGTTTTAGGTAAATAATGGGACAAGAAGCAGTAAGAATATGCGGCTGAAATTTTTTTCACAGTATTAACCGGTTCTTTTTACTGTCGTGGGACAATATTTGTACCTTTATAACGGGCAAATAATTTTTAATTAGGCATTTAAATGATCTAGAATTAAAAATTTGAAAAATTCAAACGAAGGTAGACATTAATGGATATTTAAAGAAAAACATCCAATTTCCGTGTAAATTTTTCGCGAAGACCTCTGTTAGCTGATAATTCTAAATCATGAAAAAAATGTTGCGCTATGTTGTTTTGAAATATAATTCAAAGGCCTAAGACAGGCCATATTTCGTTGAGTTACCAACAAGTTACAAGTCGAAATTTTCAAACCCGCATTTAAAAGGTGTGGAGAGTGCTCATGCAAGACATTGAGACCAGCGAATTCTTAAGCATGATGCTTTTTGAGTCCATGTAATTGATGTGAGGCAAAAAAAAAATAGAGCTACTATTGGCAGTCCGTCTACCTGGGCCAGTCGATATGAGTGAGACTTACATAGAAAAACGCCAAGGTCGGACTGAACGATTCCCTGGCAGCACAGGTAATCGGCCTAATATTGCAAACGGATGGTTTCACTTTGGTCCTTTGTAGCACCAGCGTCGCCAATACGTTTCCAATATTGGGCCGATTACATGTGTTGCTTGGGTTATCATCGGACCTGGTTCTCTGCACTAGGAAACGAAAAGAGGAGAAGAAAGCGAACAGTGAAGGGCAAAGACGCAGACATAAGAGAGACTTGAATATGCGTTCAAAGAAAGAATCGCCGCTAGGTACAAAGCGCATCCTGTAAGGTTGATTGGTTTGGTTTATGGGGGTATTAACGTCGCAAAGCGACTCAGGCTATGAGAGACGCCGTAGTGAAGGGCTCCGGGAACTTCGACCACCTGGGGTTCTTTAACGTGCACTGGCATCACACAATACACGGGATTCTAGAATTTCGCCTCCATCGAAATTCGACCGCCGCGGTCGGGATCGAACCCGCGTCTTTCGGGCCAGCAGCCGAGCGCCATAACCACTCAGCCACCGCGGTGGCTCCCCCTATTAAGTTTAATATCCCTGTTCCACGCTAAAGGTATTCCACATTTTTCTCGATTCTCATTTCCATGAAAACGTATGCTGTTCTCTCTATCCGCCACGAGGAACTGCGAGGAGCTACCAGGAACAGCGAGGAATTACGAGGAACTGCGAACTACCAGGAATAGCGAGGAGTTACGCGGAGAAGTGAAGAACTGCCAGGAGCTACCAGGAACAGCGAGGAACTACGAGGAGCAGCGAGGAACTACGAGAAACTGAGGAATTAGGAGGAGCAGTGAGGGAATGCGAGGAACAGCGAGGAATTACGAGCAGCAGTGAAGAAGTGCGAGGAACTACCAGGAATAGCGAGGAACTGCGAGGAACTACGAGAAACAGCGATGAATTACGAGGAGCAGCGAGGAAATGCCAGGAACTACCAGGAACAGTGAGGAATTGCGAGGAGCAGGGAGGAATTATCAGGAATAGCGAGGAATTACGATCAGCAGCGAAGAAGTGCGAGGAACTACCAGGAACAGCGAGGAACTGCGAGGAACTACTAGAGACAGCGATGAGTTACCAGTAGCAGCGAGAAAATGCGAGGAACTACCGATAATAGCGAGTAATTACGTGGAATTACAAGGAACTGCGAGGAATTACTAGGAACAGTCAGGAATTATGAGGAGCAGCGAGGAACTGCGAGGAACTATCAGGGACAGCGATGAATCACAAGGGGCAACGAGGAACTGCGAGGAAATATCAGGAACAGCGATGAATTACGAGGAGCAGAGAGGAACTGCGAGGAACTACCAGGAACAGCGAGGAATTCCGAGGACCAGCGAGGAACTGCGAGGAACTATCAGGAACAGCGAGGGGCTGCGAGGAACTACGAAAAACCGCGAGCAACTGGAATCAATGGCGGGAACTCGAGAAACTACGAGGAGCAGCGAGGAACTACTACTGTAGAATGCAAGTGCAGGAGTCTTTTTTTCGATGTTGTTTTCTTTTTATGAGCACTGTGTCTGCAAAATACTTTCTGCGAACTTAGAGTCGCCTGAGGCAACCGGTACACCAACGCCATTTGGTCTGTTCTTGGAGTCAGTGCAGCTTTTGTGTAGGGCTTCTTGTCACGCGCGCAGAACTACAAAAGCATGCTCCCATTCCGTCTTCCTCACATTTGGATGTAAAACAAAGAGCTGCAGCTAACCTATATACTCAGTGCAGAATAAGCATGATCCTCTGAAAGACAAATGTCCCTCCTATAATGAAGCAGAATGCAGTACTAACGCATTCCGCGTGCTGTGGATTCTTGACGTGCCGATCTTATTTTCTCATATCTTCTATGGCGACAGTGCAGAACGGATGCTCATTCGGACACGTCTCGAGATATCATTACACGTACACGCGAAGCCTTCCGACAGGGAGGTTTCTGCCACTCACGCAGACACGGTACTCGCAAGATTTCTAACGTGTCTACCATCGTCGCGAATAAATTACGCTGGACGAACACCGCTGGTAGCCGTCGGCGTAAGCAGCCATGTAGTATTTTTTCCATCGTGTCAAAAACGGGCCCTACCTCGCTGCCTCTTTCGCCTAGAGACGCAGTGACACCTTGAGACGCAGAGCCGGGATAGCGAGACCTGAGGGCCGCGCAAGCTCCAGAATAAAACCGACAGGGCCGTCATCCAGCCAAGTATGGCCCAACAGCCGAACCTTTGCCTAGCCCAGGATGGCCGTCTGAGCGATGATATCCCCAGGAGAATCTATTCCGGGCCATAGAGTGCCGAGAAAGGTTAAGGAGAAAACGGTGCGAGGAAGGGCAGAAAAGACGGCGGCGTCCCGTATGACTCCTTCCATCCCGTCACGGGGTTGGGGGGAGGGGGGGGGGGGGGGTGCTTAGCGAGGCAGCCATTAGCTGCAAAGCGACGCTGCAGCAGTCAGTGTTTTAGGCCCGCGAGTCGCCTTTCATCTTCTTAGGTCGTAGCGCCACCCCCTGTTTCTCCTGTTCTGACCCCCCACATTCGGCTGCTGCTTTATGGAAGTCTCCTACAGCCCTCCAGCCGGCCTTACAGCTAGGCATGTTGATGCACACGTGCGCGCGCGAAAAGACAGATAAAATGCGATATAGAGGTCTTCGCCTTGGCTCGTTCATCCAGCGCTCTCATGATGCTCCTCTTTGCCTGAGCTGCTTCCTGCCTTGAAATCCTCTGAGCGCCAGAGAGCCCGGCTACTTTCTGCTTAGTTTTTCTTTTTCCTTTCTCTCTACCTCGGCCGATGCCTGGGCGCTTTGCTCAGAGTGCGACGAGGATTTCGGGCATCGATTTTGGAATCATCGTTCACGATAAGCCCCGGGCACTTAGCGTTTGTTTTGAGATAATATTTGCGCATTCCTTACGCGTAGGCGAAAGTCTTTTGTGCTCTTCCCTCCAGCTGAGCTGCCGCCTTCTGCTCTCGTCGTGCGGGGTTCACTGTCGTGGAGGAAACGGTAGCTCGGGGGACTTAACGGCGGAGGCAGTCACGATAAACTGGGAACGGTGAAAAACGGGATTACATGCTGAACTAGCCTTAAAGCTTGGCAGTATTCCGTGCCGAGCGCGCTCTTTATATTGTTTTTGTTACCTTATTATTTTTTGCTACGTATGCCAGGCTCTTCATTCACGTATTCTTGCTCGAAAGGCTGTTCATTGCTGAAGGAGTGGAGGAGTCGTCATCACGTTACACACAGACCGCCGCGGTGGCTGAGTGGTTATGGTGCTCGGCTGCTGGCTCGAAAAACGTGGGTTCGATCCCGGCCGCGGTGGTCGAATTTCGATGGAGGCGAAATTCTAGAGGCCCGTGTGTTGTTCGATGTCAGTGCACGTTAAAGAACCCCAGGTGGTCGAAATTTTCGGAGCCCTTCACTACGGCGTCTCTCATAGCCTGAGCCGCTTTGGGACGTTAAACCCCCATAAACTATCACGTTACACACGTGTACGTGCAGTGCCGAATCCCGAATTTCGGTTCCACTGGAAAAAGATGGAAAAGGAATATTTCATGCTTTTGTTTTTGTCTTTTCTTTTAATATGAGGCATCCTAATTGTGAGTGCTCTACAATTTGGAGAAAAAGCTGAAAAATTATTGTATAGTTTAAGTATCGAGACCCTCTAAGAACCCCTGAAACTTCCTAGGCAGTTGTAGCTCAGTGTTTACGAGATCCGCACCGCTTTTACGCTAAGCGAGCGCTCAAATGCGCATGCGCAAAACGTTCTGCTGCGGACGGCTGAGTGGAGCGGCGCCATTGCCTTGCCGATCGCATGGTGAAACGGTCGAGAGTTTTTCCGCTCTTTGTGGTTTCAAGGCTGCTGCCGCAGGTACATCCTGCATGGCGGCAAGCGTAGGAGGAAATTATACGGTCGGCTCTCCTGTTTAAGAGTCGTGAATTTGCACTTACAAAAAAAACTGTCGAGGTCGCCAAGTCAGAGCATCAACTTCTCACGGAAAGTTCTGCGAAACGCGGCCCGGTCGCCTCGACAAAACATAAAAAAAGAATGTGTTCTTGCTACATTCACTGATCGACAGGACGGGCGTAGATATGGATTGCACAAATAAGACTGGCGTTAAACTCGAACTGTTAGCTGAGCGAATCCATGCCTGCAAAGAGAACTCTGCGGCGGCGACAGTAGCCTAGCAAGTGTGACGGCGGTCGTCGACGGTCACAATCACCGTGTATCTCTGTCGCGAGAAATTTAAAAGCTATGACGAACATTCCACATGAGGCGCCTGTAACACAGACAATAGTCTCGAGCATTGTAGACACATTCAGGTTAGGCTACAACCGTTCCTGATAGTTTTGTCGCCTTTAGCTAAGCAAAAAAAAAAAGTTAGGTCTTGACCAATTAACATGCAAAAAAACAAACAATAACTTCGCGGCAAAGCACGCCGTAATGAACGTTTAAAAATAAACAACCGTTACAGCCTGGAAAATAATTCGTACTTACACTTTAAAACTGCGAATTTTCATTCACCTTTTTTTGAAAACATAGAGGAAAAAGGCACGGACGGCACAGATGCGGACGGGTCAGACGCTACTATTGTACCAAATTTCTCCTACATTGGGCTCTTTTCTATCCTCACCTGCCACGGTTCATTCTGTGATAAAAAAAAAGCATCTGTGTCGTCCGTGTCTTTTCTGCGCTATTTTTTCAGATAACTGTTACCGACTAGCCCAAACCAAGCTGCTGTTCAATCACCCATCGCTATTCTGCGCATAAATGGCTACTACTGAAATGAAACTATTGATTATTTGGTTTTTTTTTTTCATGACCAAAAGGAAATCGTAGTTTCTGCAATGTCTCAGCCTTTTCTAAAAACGGATACAGGGTAGCTTACATAAAACTGGAGGGGCTTGTTTCCCAGCTTCTCGCTCTAGGCCCCTCGGGCGGCCCCATCGCAAGAGAGCACACGCCAACTCGTCCTGGTTAAGGACCGCGTTATTTAGAGATCCTATCGCCGCCACCGACACTCGTCGTGATCCACTTATAACAGTTGCGTAACCACGTGGCGCCCCTTTTTATGCTCCAATCGGCCCCTTTCAGAGCCTGGGATGAAGAAGAAGCGTCCACTTTAGGCCAGCTGCAGAGACCCAGCGAGTCTGTGACGATTTCGCAAGATACCGCCTTACTCACCCGATCCCCCTTCCCTAAACCCTCGTCTGTGGCGAATCCACCCGCTCTCATTTCCGCTCACTGTTCTTGCGCGCTGCACTTTCGTGACACCTCCCCTTCGCATGCTACCTCTCCACGCTCAGTTGCGTGCTGCCCTTGCGAAGCTAACTGGGTGTTCCGAACGACGATTCGGAGCGTCTTTGAATCCGCGAAGCAGCATCGTGGCAGTCCAATCAGAACTCGGGATCTCAATCCAAATCGACCGTTGAAACACGCTCTTCTGTTTAATGGAGCAAGAAAAACTTGCTCCACATCGACGATAGGATTACGCCATAAGTTTCTGAAGAAGCCGTCTAGGTGCTCGCGCGCTTCAAGAATGGTGCCCGCGACTACCGTCGCTTAAAAGCCAAAGCACGCACTGTCAGCGACCATCAATGGCTGTATATGGCGGCCATGCGCATCAACTTCGTCTGTTCGAAGGTTAGCGAATGCGCTTGGCCACCAGCGTCACTATTCAGCAGAGTTATCCCCGCTTCATAAAGAGGGCAGGCGGTTCGAATCCTGTAGAGTGCCGCCTGGTACTAATGCTCTTCACAAGTGGCACAATTCTTTTGCCTTCGCGCAGTACAAGGGGCGTTCACGAGCGCACCTAGACAGGCGCCTGGGGAGTCCGAAGTGTGAACTGTTAGCTACTGACCACACTTGTGCCATTTTCTGAACACGCTTCCGCAATGTACCATCGGAGTCAAAAGAAACAGACCCCCCCTTCCAAGTTCCTACCCGTGCCACTCTGCGTACGGGCGCCATTTGACAAAGCACTTCCGGGGTCGAAACGGATTCATTGCGCCGGTCTCGACACCAGAAGTGTTTTGTCAGGTGGCGCCCCCGCGAAGAGTGGCACGGACAGGAACTTGGAGTGGGGGGAGGGGGGTATGTTACTTTTCCCCCCATGGTACATGAGGTGACGTCCTTAGCAGCTCTTTTACTGCATAGGCGTGGCCCGCTAAGGGTGTCGCTGGCGTGACGCATGTCGGCGTTAACGCTCGCATGCTCGGGTGCTTGCTTGACGCCTTACGACACCGCAGACGACAACCGGTAGTAAACTACCGTTACTTTTCAGCATTCCCTGAAACAGAGCCAAATGTTGGGTTTCTTTTATTCTTGCATAGTCCTGGGTTTATTATTAGAACCTACATGCCCGGACACGAGCATCAGCTTGTGTCATCGCCTTAGAAATCTAGTTCTTGACGTCTAGCTCAAGTAGTGGCTTGATAATATGGGGCTCCAACTTCGCAGGAAGCACACAACTCCAGTGCAGGACTGTTTTACGCGTGTTGCGTTTTTACGAGGTTCTTCACTGTCGTACCTTCGCCAACGCCGGCCCTTGACCACAGTGGGTCCACGTTTACTAGCCGGAATCGTCTTTAACACTCAAAGGCAAAGAAGAGTTCACGCAGCGGTGCACGCAACTGTGGTCGCGAGCAGTTTAGTCAACGCAGTCACTCTCGCGCCCACGTTCGTTTTTGAAGAGGGCTGCTGCGTCTCATATCGGGACTTTATGGTTCGTTTACGACCTGAGCGCCGCTGGGTTATCGCCCGGCAGAGAAACAAAGCGGCACACGCTTCTGCTGCTGTTCTTCGCCACACCGATGTTATAGCGGCCGACACGCGCGCGCTTCAGCTGTGGCGGTGTTGGGCGCGATGACGGCCCGAGGAGCACGAGGATGAAGGCGGGGGAGAAGGCTCTCCTGCATTATGCCGAGCGGCACCGCGTTTAATGGTGGTAAGGCCCGTTGCGGTAATGACACCGCTCGCCTGGCTTGTTCACCGAATCTACATTTTGAACGCTTCTCGCGCAGCTCCGCTTTCGCCCCCCTTCTCGCGCACGCCAGCGCCGGGTAACGCGCGCGGTAACGTGCCCCGTCGTCCGTGGCGTTTGATCGAGCAAGCGGGGCGGTGCTCTGGCGCAGGGAATGCCCGGCCGTAACAACCCTTATCGGAGCTGCCGCCGCTGGCGCCGGCAAAAAAACGCGCCGTTCGCGCTCCGTCGTGTGTGTGTGCGTGCGTTGCAGGTATAATGGGACGGAGGAAGGGCCACGTAACGCCGCGATGGGAGCCGATCTGTGCGGCAGAAGGGTGGGTGAGCATTCTGCTCTTGCAGCTCCGACAGCGGGGATGGAACCTGGTGCCTGCCGACTGTTCATTCTTGTTTTACCTCACACTTGGCTTTATGCTTGCAGCAACTGTGCTTCAGCGTTACAGGGCAGACGCCTCACAGTCACGCTGGCGTGAAGCCTATTGCAAGAGCGCGCAGTCATATGTTGCAGGCCGTGGTATGCATGGCGTTGCCTTTTTTTTTTTTCATAATGCCATCGGCTGTTGACGTACACGGCCCTGGAGCAACACGCGAGAGCGCATACCTCTCTATGCGCCGCGCTGGGCCAGAAAACCGCTGCTGCTTGTGTACTCGAGATGCGTGGCGAGGAAAACGGAGAAAATAAGCTGGAATCGAGCGGGCGTGTGCATTTTTATTGGGAAGGGGCCTTGTTGACTGGATTGCACCCCTGATACGAGCACTACCGGGGGCTTCTTCTCTCTTCTCTTTAAAAGACAAGCGGAGAAGGGTGCATGCTGTGGAATATACCGTCAGCCTTTTCCTCATTTAACAATCGCTAACGTTGATGTTGCTGCCAGGCATTGCGTCTCGCCTGAAAGCGTATCGCAATAACTGGACGGGTGCATTTATCTTCGCTTGTTCGCTAGAGTCGCTGGGCTTGCGGTCTAATGCTGCCGGCTAATACTCCACGCAGTGTTACGAAACAAATAAGCTTGTCTGCACCTTTCGAAATGAGCCGACTCAGCTGCTGTATGAGCTCGGAGTGCTGCAATAAAAAATGTGAACATAGCTTATAAAGACTGCATGAAGTTGATACCTAATAAATTGGAGAACAAATGGCAGAAAGAGGGGGATAATGAACTGAACTACGAACTACACCTCATAAAGCCCAACTCGGGGGAACAAAAATCATGCCGACATCAGGAACGTTTCACTTAAGTAATCTTATGTCGCCTTCGCACGGGACACACACTCATGACACGTAACCACTTACTGATGAAACAAGAAAAACCTGTTTTTTAAAGATGTGGAGACGAGCTCGCACTAGACCATATTTTATTCACATGCTCAAAACTAGAAAAACTAAGAAAGAACCATTTTACTCACTATTATGATGAATGCATTTTTTTCACCCAGCGCTTCTCTTAAGTGATAATTGAATGGTTGGCATGTCATACGTTGTTAGCTTTCTAAGAGAAGCACGTTTTCCTCAGAAATTGTGAGTTCTTACCCAATGCTTCGCTTAATTTTACAATACAGCTCAGCCACTTTCTCACTCCTGAGAAGAAGGCTGAGGTCTTTATTTGATTTGCTGGGAGCCTCGAGATCCTTGCCTAGCCAAGTTTGGTCACTGAGGTTACCTGACCCTCTTCAAAACTTGTACTAGTGACCATATTTAAAATGTCTTTCTTAATCATCAGTAGGCAGTTTTATAAAAGTAACGTTTTAAGCCCTCTACACCACCGATCACTATTCCACTTTTTTTTTAATGAAATCCTCTAAAAACTTTTCTATGCCTTGTAATTGCTGCCTGATGGCCTTAGGTGCCTATGTGCCATTAAACCCAACAAAACACAACACACATCTTTCCAAGTCCAGGATTCTCGGACGTCAGTTTTAACTGTGAGGAAACTGCGGAAAATTGCAAGGTGCTGATATCTAAAAATGGAAGTAATGGTACATTCTTCCGATGCGAAGCAAAATGTTGCTTTTCAAAAATTTCTATCACCCGCATCGAGTAAAGTCTGCCATAGAAAACCAATGAGGAAGGTTTTCGAATGTAGCTGAGGTGCAGCAAGGAGTCCTTACCTCTTTCGGACTCACCTACTTTATATATATATATATATATATAAGCAGACAAGGTAAAGGAAATGAGGGGCTCGTTTCACAAACATATTAAGGAAGCCAACAGTCACCGAAACCAAGATGCATAGGGGAATGTTTTTTTATTATTTTTTAATTTGTAGTGCCAATCAATCGGTTTAAAGAAAATTACTTATAACGCAGCAGAAAAAAAAACCATGCCGCCGGTGGGATCCGAACCCACGACCTCCGAATATCGCGTCCGGTGTTCTTACCAACTGAGATTTATTTATTGAGCATAATTTATTGAGCATAAGCGTAGGGGATTGAGGCAAGTTAGTTGACGTCCCACAGGCCGAAGAGACCTTTGGCGACGCCGGTCCATTCGACGGCCTTGGACTTAATGCGGCGGTCATCGCTGGACCTTAGCTTATCATAACCGAGCTTCTTTAGAGAGTTCAGGCTAGAGTTCTGAGGGGAGCTTACGGACTTCGCACTGCCAGATCGTATGGTCAAAGTTATCTTTTTCACAAAAAAGCTTCCTCCTCCACAGTCATTTGCTCACAATTTGTTCTTTCTTCTGCCCGCGTAAGTTGACAGCAGATAAACCTTCGGAGGTGGAGTTAATGTGTGAACAAGCTCGTATTAAGAAGTGCTTGTGATTGGGCTCGCTGGAGCATGCTGGCACGGTCTCATGCACTTTGCTACTAAAGAAGGCAATTTCGCGAAACATTGCTTGCAATTTCAAAGATAAAAATTCTCTCTGAACGGATCACTAAATTATCTAAAAATATCCGCATTTAATTCTGGTAAAATCCACGAAACGCGTCTGCAGAATATTTTAACGCAGCAGCTGATTCTTCTCTTATAGATACTCAGTTTAACACCCCGTTTACGCAAAAGCTGCTGCAGTGTTGGCTCCGAAGCGCCGACTCTTAGTGCCGGTTTTGCCGTTAATGCAGCTACTCCTTGGCGCTCTTCATATAATGTCTGAAGATAGATGCATTTATTTGGAAACCTTAATTCGTTTACCTGTCTTGTAAAACTGCCCTTAAGGCTCCCAGGTTTACGCAACCCTCCAGGAAACACGACCTCTTACCTCCCACCCATCGCCGCAATGCCCGCTCTACGTGCGAGTGAGATCGGTGATAGTTGCACTATCGGTGACAAAAGTTTACGGGATGCGAGTTCTAGGAAATACGTTTATTGTAGCTCCATCTCTCTATCCAGTCGCCTGATATAATATTAAGTTATTAGAGGCCTAAATAATACTTCCTCTGGCAACAATACCAGGCAACTGGGTTGCGTGGTGGTGCTATAATAAACGGTTTTTCAAGAACTCTGTCTCGCAGACCTTTCGCCTAATTCATCGCATTGCTAATAAACATAAAGGCATGCGAGAGGCTGACCTCCGACGTCTTGTTCAGGCGTTTATCAGTCGCCTCACATGTACCCTCCCTTACCTCTACCTTAGCTGCCAGGAACGGGACCGCGTTGCCTGCCTTATTAGACAGGCATACAAGGTGGCTCTAAATCTCCCCCACCGGACCCCCACGTATAAACTACTGGCATTAGGGGTCTACAACACTGTGACGGAGCTCTCAGAAGCTCATCTCACTTCTCAGTACGAGCGTCTCACCCACACCTCCACGGGACGTCACTTACTCGACAAGCTTGGAATAAGCTTCGAAACGACCGTCGCTGACAAGGCCCAGCTTTCGTCCCATATCCACAGCAATCTTATCGTTACCCCTCTCCTTAAAAACATGAACCCAGAGTATCATGTCGCTCGCCGCAAAAACAGGGCTAAGTCTCTGCATAAAAAGTATTTAACAGATCACATAGCGGTCTACGGCGACGCCGCCGAATACTCTGATCGCGATGCTTTTTCGCCCGCGGTTGTAAACTACTCTGGACGGCCGTTGGTTGCGTGCTCTATTCCCGTCAGATCGTCTGAAGAGGCCGAGGAGGCGGCCATTGGCGATGGTCTCCATCTCTGCAGAAACCATCTTCAGCGACTCTAAATCTGCGATTCGTAATTTCGCCACAAGCCGGGTCCCCCCGTCACCCTATCTCTCCTCCCCTCCACCAAGGACCAACTCCGCCCGATCCAATTGATCTGGGTCCCTGCGCACTGTTACAGCCCTGCTGGGGGCACGTTGTTTCACCCCTCGTTAACCCCACGAAACGAAAAAAAGATGTCTCGGGGAAGCTACCTGTTGAATCTTTCCCACGCACGCTCCCCTTGTGTCGGACTGCGAGACGCGACCCACGATGGACAAGACGACGAAAGGAAGCGGGCAAAAGCGCATTCCCGAAACTACCGTGACTGACTGCTTCGGACGAAGTAGCAGCGGACCTCCGTACCCTCCTCGCCCATTCCCACTGGGCTCAGTGTGCTATGTGCGGCTACTCTTCCCATCTGTGAATCGTGTGGTGAAAGAGGCGGAGCCTAAGCGTATTTAACGGCGTTCTGAGTACGATCGATCGCTCTGGGCCTTAGCGAGAAGGCTCATCAAATGGCTCTAGGCCTTGGCGACAAGAGTCATCCAGTCACTCGACGCAACGAACTTTTAATTCTGGGCTGTTTGATCTTTCTGTTTCCTTCTAAATTATGTAATCAAGTTTCTTGAAAAGTGTCAGTAAACGCCTTTGTTTTTCGTTTTCCCAAGCTTCAAGTTCCATATTTCTTCAACCCGAAGGCTCGGACACGCTACCCAATGGAGAACGAGGCGGCCCACAATCATGCCCGTGGATTCGTCGACCGGGATGTGGTGTCGCCCATCCTGTGGACGGCGAAAAATCGTATGGTTACATGTAATGACATAACCATGCACTACCGCTTCTATATCCCCCCGCACATATTTCTCTAACCAAACCCCAAGCGGTTGCGTGGAGGCAACTCCAAACGAACTCCTACCCCAACCGCGCGATATATGCCTCCTGTCAACTATGTGGCCAACATGTCACTCTATCCCACACACTCTGGGCTTGCTCTCAGGACTCCCCTCCGCGGGGTTTTCAGCTCTCGAATCCAGACCAGTGGGAGGCCACATTGCTCAGTTCCGATTCGGACACACAGATCCGGGTTGTGACAAGAGTCCTAGAAGTAGCCGAACGCCACGGGCTGATGGCCACTTGATGGGGCTATAACCCCACACCATTTGCTACTTTTCTCGACTAAAATAAAGTTTATGCACCTCCTCCTCCTGCAAGAACTCGCGCCCCAAAAACTTTATTCCCCAATAGTACATCCCCGCCTCACTGCCCTCGTCCAAACACCCCAAAAGAGTGCACGCAGTAAGACCTACATGCGGCGCACCTGCTTCGATCCCGCGACCACACCATTAAAATTTCGAATGCGCAAATCTCTCGTCCGCTACAGGTATCCTTCTCGTTGGCAGGCAGATTAACGCTGCTGTTTTTCTTTCAGGCGTACTAAACATGGACGCCGACGGCGAGGCCTTTTCAACGAAGCCGCTGTGAAGTGTCCATTGCTCGATATAGAGGCGCCAGGCAAGCGCACAGCCATCACGATGCGGCTTCTTTCTATCCCCACCGTCGTTCCGTGCCGCGACCCGGGCGTCAGCACCATCCGCGGCAGCCGACGAGGGACGGCGCGATGCGGGTAATGGGAGCAAGCGGCCTGACAAACAGACGGGACCATTTCATTTGTTGCACCTGGGCGGTGGCCGGAGAGGGACGGGAGGGAACGCAGCCGGGGGCTGGAGGGTCACCCCGGAGAAAGACGGCCTCAAGTAAACACAAGAGAATCAAGAATGATCCCGCCGCAAGGAGAGTGGCCCTGCCGCAGCCTCCGTCGCCGTGGTTTGTGGGTGCGGGCTGCCGAGACTAGAGAGGACGGGGGGCGGTGCTGTTCGCGAGCGCGTGGCCAGTTGATAAATTCGGCGGCGGGAGCCAGCAGCGTATAAATCTTCATTACTTCGAGAGCAGGGACAGGGAGGTCTGGTCCATTTGCGGGGCCTCCTTCCTCGCCCGGCCGCCAGTGAGACCCGCCGGGACGCCGGCTTGGAGCTAGAAGGGAAGAGAGTTGTTGGGGAAGAGGAGAAGGATGCAAAGGAGATGAAAAGGGGGAGGGGCGTTCATACAGCTGGACGAAAACGTGGCCACTGTGCCCGCCGTTGCTCGAAAGACTCTCCTTTAGAGGGTATGTCGCTAGAACGGTGCAGCATTGCGGAAAATTCAACCGACGTCAGCACTTAACCAAGGGAAGAATTTTGAAAGTAACCTCAAAGTAGGAGCACTGCGTGATTGGCTTGTCACCATGCGCAAATCTATCGGGGCACCTGGCGACACGGAAGCCAAATATTCCGCCCTTAGTCAGCCTTGGATATCTCTAGGAAAGAATTTGTGAATTAGGTCGCACATCAGTTGAGGCCAACTTTTGCTCCTCCATTGCCGCACGGTTTCAGTGGCACAGACTGTGTCAGTGACATGGCGGGGGTCCGGCCTGGAAGACTGATGCGGCTGTGGTCCTTCGGCAAAGAGTGTGGCCTGAAAAGCCCATTAGTAATGCCTCCTTTAGTTTTCTTTTTCTCCTTTGCTACTTTCGTTCTCTGCTGCGTTCCTCAGCCCGTGCGCCTGCGCATTCGAACACGCGGCAACCGCTCCTTCGTCTGCGCGTCCGCGCCTTTTGTTCACAATTAACAGAGGGCCGTCTTTAAAACGGCTGTGGTAGTATTGTACCAGCGAACTAATTAGACTGAAAACCGCACTTTAGGAAAATTTAATTTTTAATGTATGGTGCACACTGTGCATACCCTGATGTCTAGATTGGAAGCTGAGCCGTACGGCTATAGCGAGATCTGGATGTCAGCGAGCATGGCGCTTGAAAACCCAGTTTGTAATAAAGAGGGAGAGCTTGGTAGCGGCGACACCGATTGTGGCGAGCTGATTGAACACGAATGTTTTAAACTGGCCATCGAAAGCTCCTTTCAGATACACCACAACACAGGCCCAATTGTGCTTGTGGTGATGAAAGATTTTCTGTGCAGAGGTTTATTGTAAGAAAGCATAGAGCTTGTTTGCAATGGTGTTTTTTCTAGATAAGAATTTTTGAAGTCTGAGCTGCGCGACCTTTCTGAGGCACTTCAGACAATGCATCCATCATCGAGGGAGAGCCTGGTCCTGTTTCGGGATGACCACGTACGCGCGCGACTTTCTTCTGCTACGCGTAAGGTGAACAGTCTCCCGCACGTCATTGAAGGAGACCACGAGGCATGTTAGCCAAGCTCCTTTCTTTGTTTTAATATGAGGCGCAAAGGAGGCGCCAGCTCAGAATGACGTAACATTACGCGCGCTCATGGACACACCGGACTCACCGGGAACCATTCGAAGACGCCACGGATTGCGGCCACACTAACCAAGCGGCTGTCGACGACATAGGAACCGATACGATATCGCGAACGTACATACGGCGGCATACTGGAGCTCCTCTGCTGCTACTGCAGTTGCTGATAGGAAGAAAAGGAAAGTGCACGGGCCTGCCTACTGGCTCAAGCAGAGCCACGCTCGCTGCCGCGTGCTGAAAGTAGGAGAGTTCAAGTATAGGAGAGCAAAGATGGAAAGAAAAAGACCTCAGCGGCACCAGAAGCCGTCCCCCCCCTCCCCACCCCCCACCCCCATCCATAACTAGGCAGGGTACAGCCGGTCTGCTGGAATCAACTGCAGACAAAAAACCTTCACAAACCTCCATATTTTTAATAATATCTACACAACTACATACCGAGACACATGTAATTGATGCGGAGACAGGCCAGCACTAGGCCACACAGCATGGGGCTGTTAGAAAATCACAGCACGTAATCCCACTCAGGAGCATTGGGAGGCCGCGCTGTCCATTGAAGACAAACAGTAGAGTCCAGTTGGTAGGCCCGGGCATGCTCCGCAGCCGCTGGAGCCCTGGACTAGGGACCCGCCCACTGAACTCAACGTCGAATACTCTAAGGAGTAATAATGTTTTTGATTTAACTATTCACTTTCCTTTTGGTATTTTTCCACGCCTGCCCACTTCATTTCGTATGCCTGCGTTTTGGAGAATGACGAAAAAGCACTACCTCGTCGGCGCGTGTGCACTTTTTGCAGAATTAACAAAACACTCTTTTTGATGCGACGGTATTGTTTCGGGGAACTTATTCAGCTGAGGAGCATGATTTCAAATAATCTCTGTGCATGATACATGACTTCAAGTAAGCTGGCTCTTCGAAGGCTTTCCGTACAGGGAATTTCAGGCGATGTTAAACTCAACTACTTGAATAGATATCTCGATCATTTTATTAACACCGATCCATGAAATGTGCTTTCAGGCGTCATAACTTTTTCCGAGAAAGCTTGCAGAAAGTGATTTTCGAATGTTGCGGCTATAACTAGATAAAAAGAAAACTCTGGATTTTTAATTTAAAGCGTGTGCATAACTCAGCCGCACTTAAAGGAAAATAAATGCTGGATGGCTTGGCGAAATAGGAAATTTTGAATTTCTGATGATAAATAAAGAAAACAATAGTAGACAGGTGCGATTTAGGCACGACGGGGGCCTTGTGAAGTGCAACAAGAAGTGAATGATTTATTAAAGTTACTTGATTTGATGAGCTTAAAATCTGCATCGTCTTTGCCTACTACACAGTACTTGAATAAGCAACTTACGGTATTCCTTTGTGAACATCAGAAACAGCAGCAATACATTGTATGAAAGCGTCGAAAAAACTCGGAGTGAGTTATTTTTTTAGATTAAAAAGACGTTTCTACCACAGCCTTCTTAACGATGAAAACAGCTGTAGTAGGATGGCAAGGTGGGTGAGTTAGGTGACGTTCACTTTGGAGGAAAAAACCCAGCGCGAACGAGGACGAAGGACCGAGAAGAGTGTACAATAGAGCGCCTGTGCTGTGTAGTTTTCTTCTTTCTGCATCCTTGTTCGCTCTGAGTTTTATTAATGCAGAAAAGAGAAGACATCTTCAGAAATTACCTTCGCACTTAACACCAACCTTGACGTTATATGCACTGCCAAGTAGGTCAGGATTTAATGGTCTTTTATGAAGTGGAGTAAAAGGAGCGTTCTTGGATCCACAGAATGCCTGTGAATTTGCGGAGAAGGTTTGTTGAGTTAAATTCATAGCACTCACGTACCCAAATTTATTGGGAGACTTTACCAGCGTACTCAGCCATTACTGGGCTTACGAAAATAAGAGATAATTCGCGTTCGTTTCGAGCATGTCAAACGTTAGGGACACTAAATTATGCAAAAGCACGTATTCAGACAAGTATTCAGTATGACTGACCCTCAGCATATATTCCACTGAATGAGGGCTGCATTTTTTTACAGCTTTTGCAGCAATTCTCTGTGTGCTTTAGTCGATGCCACACTTAAAATGAAAGTGCGATTCCTGTGACTGGGAAAAAAATCAGAAATACGCTTTCAACAAGCAAAATTGTTTTAAATAAAACAATCGGCGACCTTTCTTGTCAGCGAGAGCTCGTCCCACGACTCGGTTCCAGCTTTGGTGTTCGGCCAACGGAGCACTGCTTGCTGCACGGCCTCGTCGCCAAGCTGAGATCCGGTAGTTCCAAAGGCGGAAGCCAGCGAGGCGCCGCCCGCCTTAGTCGTGTTTCCGTGACAGAGACAAGGCCGCGTGGCAGCCATTAGGCCTTCCACTTCACCGACCTGTCATCATGGAATGCCACTTGACCCAGTCGACCAATGAATGGGTCCTTCGCATAGCAGCCAGGTGGGCTCTCCTTATCAGATTTCAATCCTGCTCAAACCCACCGTCACCTTTGTCGAGCTCGACTACGATATCCTTTCTCCTTGCAATCGTTGCTTCTGTCGATGTTGGTGCTTCGCTCTCTTTATATTTTCTCTCACGCTAGGAGGCAGAATGGCTTCTCTCGATGCAATGAGACGACTCTCTATCGCAGCAATTTTTTCCCCAAGGGTGCGGCTTCTTGATAGAGCTGCCACTTGTTCTGTTAGAATAAGCCCTGCGGTGTGCTACAATGAGGCTTCAACCAGAACTCTTTCATTAAACTTCTCGTGAAACTCCACGTAGTGGCTGTGTTTGAAAATCTGGCATTATTACTGGGCGAAACTTTGACGTCTGCAAATTGTCACGCCACTATGGCTGTCAAACGAACCGCTCAGCGCTGCAGAAGTTCACAGTACAGTGCGAACAAACAAGAGCGCCAATAGACGCAGCCAATAGCCCTCGGTCCAGCTCATAGAGGACTCCATCGTCCGTTGACCTCCGCGAAGTGGCCAGGGGAATAGAAGGGTTTAGGGCTGGCCTTTCTTAACCTGCATATTATCAAAGAGCTCTGGCTTTAGCGGTCAACGGCAGGCCACATTTCATGGCCGAAGCTGCGCTCTGCGTGAATTTGAAAACAGAAAATGCTGTAACCTGTTGTCCTTAAAAGATATAAATAAATAAAATGCTGCCTTCTCGCAACTTCCTCGTAGTAATTATGTTGTGGGCCCCCGGATAGCAGGGACCTCATGCTACTGCGCGTACATCGGTTACCAGAGGAGCAGAGAGCGTGGTGAAATTGAAAATTTAAAATTGGTGTTTTGTGGAAAGGAAATGGCGCAGTATCTGTCACATCTCGGCGGACACCTGAACCGTGCCAAGGGAAGGGATAAAGGAGGGAGTTACCCACCGCGGTGGCTCAGTGATTGGAGCGCTCGGCTACTGATCCGGAGTACCCGGGTTCGAACCCGACCGCGGTGGCTGCGTTTCGATGCAGGCGAAACGCTAAGGCGCACGTGTGCTGTGTGATGTCAGTTCACGTTAAAGTTTCCCAGCTGGTAGAAATTATTTCGGAGCCCTCCACTACGGCATTTCTTTCTTCTGTCGTGAAGGGAACGATTCTTTTACCGTCAAACACGTCACAGGTGCACAGTACTCAGCAGTGTTGGTTACGGTGGCATCTTCTATACATATTTCGAAGACGACACAACAGCTTCCCCTTTAGTGTGGATCTAAGGATGGATGCAGTTCAATTTTTGCTGAGGCTAACTGCAGATGTGGCGGGCATTGAAATTCTCTAAGTGCACAAAGGAATGAAAACTGAGAAACAGTGCACAGTTTAAATGGTAAGCCTGAAGCGCAGGAACAATACATAGTACCGATCCTAAGGTTTATGGTTTATAGAAGTTTAACGTCCCAAAGCGACTCAGGCTATGAGGGATGCAGTAGTGAAGGGGTCCGGAAATTTCAACCACCTGGGGTTCCTTAACGTGCCCTGACATTGCACAGCACAGGGGCCTCTGGAATTTCGCCTCCATTGAAATTCGACCGCCGCGGCCAGGATCGAACTCGCGTCTTTCGGGTCAGCAGCCGAGCGCCGAAACTACTGAGCCACCGCGGCGGCTATTACGGATCCTAAGCTGCTGATTTCGCTTCAGGTTCCAAGAATTCAAGGCTGGTTTAGGTAATAACCTTCCGGTAATGACTGCTACATCCGCGCAAGCGCAGGCCACCGTTATGCCTGTCGAGAGCTTAACTAGCTTACGAGCATGAGGAAAAACAACTGGAGGAAAATTATTTGGAGTGGGACGAATTTCGCGCTTTCGTTCTTTGTTCGGGTTCTCTCGACACCGAGGAAAACTGTACGTCCGCGGCTGCATGCAATCATTAATATTCATTAGGGGTGCAAAAGCTCCCGCTACAGCGCTCTGGGAGGGGACAATGTTGTCGGCGAACATTCTCTGGCTGTCCGCACCCCTAGAGACATTGTTCGAACCGGTCTGCATTGCATCTATTTCTTTGTATTATTATTTCGGGCCCCGAGCATATTCGCTCACTTTCTTCTGCAGACGGTCCTTCGTGCTCGCAGCGCTTGTGCCATGCATTTAGTGAGATGGTGTAAATACTTCGGGTTCGGAATTTCTATTTAATTATTTGTTTCACCTCGAAGTCTTTGCGTATGATTTACGCACGAACCTTTTGTTAGATAAAATGGAAATTTTCGCTTTTTGGAACAGATAAAAATTTAACTTCTGCATGTTGAATGAACATCGAAGAACTTTTCTTATGCATACAACTAGAAATGAAATGTGGTTTTGTTCTCAACATTAGGACACAAATGCGCATAACCGACCCTTGCCGGCATTTAGTTAATGCCGACGTTAATTAGTAGAGGCTTTCTTCCTTAATGCTTTGAAATTTAATTTTGTGCGTGAAGATGGTTCAGGCAGGATCCCCAAATACATGTTGTAATAAAATTCACATTAGTTTAGCTTCGAAGTGAAAATGAACGAAGATATAAATGAATTTAGGACCATTGAAATCTGACAAAAGTAGAGTTCATGGATGTTTTAGCATTTTGCCTGGTTTTATGTGCGGCCTTCCCTTATAAGAGTGATATATAGAATGTATAGACTTCTTATACACTGTAATGGCTTCCTGTAGGTATTTCCTTCTGTCTATTTATAGTCTATAGACTTTCTATAGACAAAAGTCGACTAAATGTTTATGGCCATAAATCTACAGATTGTTCATAGACTTTCTATAGGATCTGTATTGCTTATAGACTCGTCAATAACATTTACCTATAGAAAGTGTATAGACTTTATAGACAAAAGTCTGTAGACAGTCTATAGACTGTTTGAAACAATTTTGTAAGGGTTCGCAGCTGACAGGTAATCCTGCGATCTTTCTTCTGGCTTTCTTCTGCATGCCAGCGCAAAGATATAACCAGTCGGCGACCGCGCCAGGTAATGTGTTAGCCTGTGTGAATTTTAAATCATAAGTAATATTCATGCGCGAGTTAGAGGCCTTTTCAAAGTTTCACTACCATTAAATCCATTTCAATTGTCTGACAGCAATTCGAACATGCCCACGATTGTATGCGAGGATGTACCCAGCCTTTTCACTATAAAGAGCCCTACAATATTGATATAAGGATCATTCCATAAAGTTCTTTAAACACAAATATTTATCAGTGATATTGCAGCATGTTTCTCTCGCCGCATGACGGGTATATCCATAAAAAGGAAAGATAAATGCAGACTCATTACATAAAATTATAAAAATCTGCGTGATGAAGCTCTGCGTGTTCACAGGCATGATTTATTTAACGCATTACTGGCACTTATGTGTGGCGTACATGGAGGTCCTTCACCTCTTTCACAACCGGAGTGCATCCGTTATACAAATATTGTGTCCTGGCATCACGGAGTCGCACACGGAGGGGCGTTTATCTCGGACACTTTGTACTTTCTTTTTTTTTCCCCTCTGTCATATCTAGCCGTATTTGGTGCCGCCCACGAGGAGCAAGAAGCGGCCACCTCATAGAGCCTGCTGCTGGCGCTTGGATCTCCCTCTTTGGGGCCTTTACCCCTGACGCTTTCTGTCTACCTAATTTGCATAAATTTGAAAGGTTTTATGCGAATTTGCATAAATAAAAGACTTCAGCGGGAGCCGCCATCAAAGGGCGACCTAATCGCGTCTACTCCTTCCAAGATTACGACGTCCTCCTCAGTGCGCCGGTTTTGTTTCTGCATTTTGTTTGACGATTGCGTCTTATTGGGGATTCTCTTGGAGAGCGTCATCTCGCGCTTGACGAGCGCTTCCGAAGTAACGAGTTCTTCGGTCGGCTCACTGAGCCGTTCCGTGCGCCAGCCGCCAGATACTTATACGGCGTTCCGTTTGGCGGCCTGGCGTGATTTGATCTTCGCCGAAGCTAGGAGCGCTGCTTCTGCGTGTGTTTGCGGGGCGCGTGCGCTCTCGTGAACTGACCGGTGTTGCCGAGCTCCGCCTCGGCGCACGTGTCGTCGTCGTTATTCTAACTCATTTCTTTTTTGTGCTCCCCTTTTTTCCCCCTTCTCTCTGTTTCTCGCAGACTGGCGAATCTGCACCGAGGGAGGACATCTCGAGCCCGATCGTCCAGCCTAAGTGAGATCACGCGAACCGCGAGAGAGCTCAGCGGCGGTGGAGATGGTCGGTTTCGCCTGTCTTGCGTTTCTGCTGCCCGTCTGTGTCTCAGGTGAGCTCCTCCCTTTCCCCTCTCCCACTTCCCTCCTCTACCGCAGTGCGCTACCTAGCGGTGGTGCGCGCTCCCGCGTTCTGTGTTTTCGCATAGATTTCGGGATTAGGCGTATGTGAGCGGGTCCTTAAACCTATTTTAACGCGATGGCGTTAAACGCCCTGTTCACCAGAAAGCCCGCTATCGGCGTTGTCAGCGTCGGCCTCTTTGTCGGCGTTGTAAGCGAAAAATCACAGGCGTGGCTCTGGCAGGCTCTGGCATTTCCTTTCCTCAAAAACCGATTTAAAATTCGAAAGCAAAGTATCTGTCTCGCATCTCGGCGGACACCTGAATCGCGCCGTAAGGAAAGGGATAATGGAGGGAGTGAAAGAAGAAAGGAAGGAAAAGGTGCCGTAATGAAGGCTCCGGAATAATTTCGACCACCTGGATAGAGTGTACTGGAATGTTTTGAGTGGCGCGACCAGCCGCCGCGGAGAGGGCCGGTGAGCGTGGAAGTTGGCGGTGGCGCTGCAGTCAACCGCACTTGAATGCGTCTTCGCTGTCAGCCTGCCGTTTGCTGCCGCGCACGGAAGTCGCTGCGTAATGCCCGCGTGATGTTCAAATTAATGCATCGTTCCTCTTTAGTAAAATTAATTATGCAAATGCTCTATGACCTCACGCACCCCATAAAAAACTCCAAAACAATGCATAGCAGTAAGTGAAATTTACACAGGAGCTCCCTCCCCCGTGTACATCCACGATCTTGTTTAGTTTGCACGACGCTCCGACACGGAATTCCGTAAGAGCCTATAGCGGAATGCAGTGACTGCGATGTTGTTGCGTTAATGATATGGCACACAACCACGACGGGGAATAAGCCAGGGTTGGGCGAGGAGCGTGCCGCGGTTACATGAAACACTTTCGTTGTCGTCGTTTAAAGCACGTAGTTTTTTAGAAGGGCGAGCTAGTGCACTTACTCGCAGCATCAGTGCAAGTAGAGCCTTTGTAAAAAATTTAGAGCCGACGGAGTTCACTTCCGAGCCACACTGCATAGCTCGTAATTAATGCATTTCCAGCGTTCCATATCTCCGGAAGGTAAGATTTTTGTCCCGTTACCTCCAATGGGCTGAACGCCCAAATGTGCTACAGGAGCCCCACTATACACCCTAGAAGCAAACCCCGTGAGCTCTGAGCTCTTGACAAAGGCTGTACCAAGTAAAAGTGCAGTTCAATTTCATGTATCTAAATCCAACTTTCCAGGAACTTGAAAGAAGCGCCAAAAATTGTTCCGGAACTCATTGTGCACGGCGACCCAGTCTTACGGCAACAGTAGCCGCACCCCACCCCTCCCCCCACTTAGAAAAAAAATACACGAATATGCATGACACAACTAATTTTATTTACATATACTGTGCCCCACTCAGTCCTCAACAAAATCTTCCATCTCAATTTGCTACACACGGTTAAACTTTATAAATGCTGCTGTGCTTTCCTTCGGGCGAAGTCACAAGACATGTTGAGACCTTTGACAAAAAAAATGTATTCTGGTTACAAGATAAAACCCAGTCACATTTGAGGCGAGCTCCTTGAAGTGTTGATCGCATTCAATACGGTTCATGCCCGTCGTGTTCAGAAGAGCAAGCACAATCATGATGCTGTCGTGATGCAGTTCTCCATAGCTAAAACAACCTGTGAAAACGTCCTCAAGCTGACTCATGAACTTGAACACGCTCAGTGCGGGGTTGAGCAAGCCACCAAAATCGCATGCTTTTGTAAATGTGGCAGCATTCAAATTTTTGCCACCGGGAGCTGGTAAAAGAAGCTGATCCATGCACACACGACATTTTGTTTTCAAGATACACCTTCTTTCAACACACCCCGCAATGTAGTAAGTGAGCCTTGAGTCACTCCTCTGATTGTTATAAGAATTTTCTGTCATAGCTTCTTTGTTGTTAAGAGCTCTTTCTGCTTCATCAAGATTACCCGTGTGGATCAGCATATCAAGAAGTTTCTGCTACTTGTGAGAACCTGCCGCCGGGTCCTTGCATGATAGAAGCGAGCTAACCACGACCTCAGGAACATTTGACACAGCCAGGCTCTTTACCAGATTGTAATAATTGAGGAACTTGAAGTTATGGTTTAGACGTTAGAGTACACGGTTCACAACGTGGTATTCGCCTGCAACAGCTAAATAATTTATTATCGCATTTCTTCGTCATGCTGTTCCGGTATCTGTTTCATCAACCGAAGGATGGCTGTGAGGCGTTGGAAGTATTGAGGTGACGTAAAGAATGAAAAAAAAACTGCAATATAAACGCTCATACGTCTTTTGTGGTCATTCCAGCTTTTGAACGAGGCTGGCGTGAGCGTTGTAGTTAATTAGAAGTGTGTATAAACAATTGCAGTTTTTTTGCGCCTTGTGACCTAAACACTATATACGCGCCGTGGCCATCGTTCCACTGTTCAAACCGAAATAGCAACAAGGAGAAATTTACTTGTCAATTAAATAGCTGTCGTAGGCGAGTACCACGTGGTGGACCATGTATTCTAATGTCTAATGCATAATTCTAAACCAGAAAATAGGCTGCTAAATTTATGAACCCACGCCCCTTCAAAAAAATAATTTCGGAGGATACCACTACTTCTATATGAGACATACTCCACTTGTTCTGTTTTAGTGCTACAACTCTATTTGTGTGCACGCGATCTAGTTTTCAACAATTCTCATAGCACAAATCCCGGGTTTCAACATTGATTAGATTAACTCAACAAACAGACTGAGCTAATGTATAAAATATTTTACTGCTGTTTCCACGAATACATCTTTAGTAATATCACTTGAGTGTTATGACAGTAACATTCAGCAGTTTTTTTTTTTTCAACCGTATTCAACAGAGCGTGGAAGCCCTGGCGAATGCAAGCCGTTCTATTGAACTTGCGCAGTCCTTCGCAAACTTAAACACGGAAGGATTATATTGTTTGAAATATTTTTTGTAAGGACTATCAGCCGCTCAGTCACTGTTTTTCGTACGCAAAGGCCGGAACGAAAAGCGTTTACGTATTTTAAGCACGCGGGCATCAGATTTTCGATCCTTTTTGCGTTACATGTAATCATAACATTTACGCCCCCTAAATAACCCGAATGATGAACTTCCTTTGTCACTTAGGGCGGGTGAGTTTACGTCCAAAACGTGGAGATTATATAATTCCTATGTGGGGAGAACCGCTGTGGCTTTCCTTAGGCTAAATGTACGAATCTGCCCCGCTATATTTGCCAGGGTAAGCTGCTTTTGCTATTCCCCTGTGAAACGATCATCTAAAACCAATAACGTTCAGCGTGTTAGTGTCACACGAGATCCCATTCGACAAAGAACTTGGTGCGTTAATGGGCTTGTTAAACTCCTAAGTTTTCGTCTTGCCCTTTAGCGGTGTCGCATGTGTTGTGGTGGCCTAGGCGTCAGACCTTCGACGACCGCTCAAAAAAATAGGAATGAAATGGAAGAAGAAAAATAAGGGCATTAAGGAAATGAGATAGAGGGAACAAGGACGCATATTTTTTTTTTCCCGGGGCGTTAGATGTGCGTTGTGCGTTCATCTTTCTCTTTACGTCTCTGCTCATTTCCAAACCGTCTGGCTGGCTGGCTCAATTCTACGGCTGCTTCTGCGACAGCGGACACACGCCACAGTGCGCCAGGATGCGGAGAGGCTCGGGAGAGTCTTTCCGCTTCAGTGAATAAAAATACGCCGGCAAGTTTTTGTAGGCAGATTCTTTTCCTCTCTTCGCTCAGCTCAATTTATCTCCTCTTTTCATTGCGGGAGACAAACCGGGTGTATTTTCCAGCCAGCGTGAGATCCGTCACGGGACGCCTTTCTTTCCTCTTTTTTTCCCTCTCCTCGAATAAGCCAGCTCCGAAAAAGGTAGGCACGGGAAAAATGTCCGCAGTACGCATCCTCGGTGAAAAGCTGAAGGGAGGAGAAATGTCATAATGCGCTTTGACGAGCAATTAGCCATTCCGGGCGTTTGTTTCTAGCAATGCAAAACCACGGGACCGCTCTTAAGCTACCGGGTAATCCGGGTTGCTTTGCCTACCAAGGGCCGTTCATGGGGGCGCGACGCCGGCGGCAATATTAGTTGCACTATTTCCTTGTTCTGTTTGAAGCAATTCGGATGGCGCTTCTATAGTTTTAGCGCCTTTACATCTGCTCTCTCCTCCCTTCTATTTTATGTTTTCATTTTTTTAAGGGCCGGAGAATGCGTATCTCAGCTCATACAGGCTGTCATATTTTTGTAAATGTCGTTACTCGCATCTAAAAACGTGCAGAACGACGTAATGCGTTTTTCTCGATGCACTTGCTAGTTTTTACTCGACAACTGCAGAAGCAGTAATATGATATGTAGCATTGTGTATATGACTTCGCCTTCATCCGTGAGCCTATTTTTCGTTCGCACATGAAAGCGCACACAGACACGAAAAGCTCAGCAAAACTTCGTGCATGGATTTATGCGCAGGCATACAAAAACACATATCCCTTGTAGTTTAGCAAAGTGTACGAATGAAAAGAGACAGTATTCACTGCAATTCCAGGACGCAGTCTCTTTCATGCGGTTATTCGGTCCTACAGCTTCGTGTGCGCCTTTCAGCTTCGTGCTGTGCAGTTCTCTCCAAGATGGCTCCCCCGTGGTCACGGCTCGTCGGGTCATCACAAGGGCGGGGCTTTGACCGATTGCACTTGAGCACGCCGCGTGTACTTCGTCCCCCATGGCTTGTCCCGGCGACTCTGGCTCTATGGGCTTTTCGTTCTCGAATCCTCGAGTGCTGCTACGCTGAGATCGCAATAAAGCATGAAAAATTGGCACCGCGTTTCGAAGCAACCAGAAGTATTTGGAGGAGTTGAATAAAAAAAGGGGGGAATAAGCCCTTTCGATCCATGGCCCTCACGGAACTTCCAGATAACGGTTATGCCAGCCGCTTTTGGGCTGTTTCCCGTCGGCTTCTTCAGCGAGAGAACCAAGCAAAGAGCGAATAAAAAAAGCAGGGCAGGCGCAACGCCAGTGTAATAGACTGGCTGTGAGACGAAGAGAGGAATAGCGGAAGGCTTAAATTGAAAGACGGGGCCTGGGAGGAGAAGCAATAAGAAGAGAAAGCGAAGAGAAACGTCATCGTGGCGTCAAGTGTCGCAAAAGAAAACAAAGCCGGGAGGACACAGCGATCGGAAAGGGCATGGGGGAGAGACCAGCGGATGAGAGGCAGACTCTTCCCTCGAGTTCGCAAAATAAAAAGATGTTGATAAATAAGCTTGGAATAAACACAGAGACAAAAAGTCTGTGCAAAGAAAATAAAGTTGAGATTGAGGCCCACGGCGCGCCGGGACAGGTTTTATAAAAGAAGCCGACGGAGGGTCGAGTCGAAAAAGCCGACGTGTCACAAAACGGACGACGTCGCGATGACGGAGGGCCCGGCGCGTTGGAGCGTGAGGGAAGAAAGCGCCGCACGCCCAGAAGAAAGACAAACGCGGAAACACAAGCAGCAGCTGGCAGCCGAGGGCGAGGGAGGAAGTCGGGGGGCAGTAGACGCGCGACGTAGGCCGTCCGAAACGCGATGGCAGGCAGTGGGAAAGAAGGGGAGAAAAATAGAGAGCAAGGGAATGTCGGAGAAGACGACGACGTGGTATATACGCCGCGAGCTATACGAGGCGGCGACAAAGCAGAAAGAGGAAAGAAATCCACACAAGCCGATGCTTCGCTTTTTTCTGAGCTGTAAGAGAAACATGAACTCGCAGAGTGTAATAGTGGCAGATGCCATCGTGATCTCGCTAGTGGCGGGTGCGAGGTCTTCCCTCAGCGCGCTTGCTCGCAGAGCCAGTCTCGTCTTGTTCCTGCTTGGGGCCTCTGCTTCTTCCCCCGTCGCTGGAAGCGTGTTTCTGCTCATTCTTTCTGTGTGAGCGCTGCCTGCAGGCGACGAAAACTGGTGTAGCAGCGCTTCTCCCCATTTTGCTCCCCTTGCGCTGCGTTTTTTTTTTTTTGTCTGCAGCGACGAAGTGAGGTTTGCGAAGGAACAGATAATTTGAAGCTCGTAAATCCTGTCGAAGCTCCCCGCCACTGCCGCCGCCGGCGCTGGGGAGGCCTCGCGAAGGCATCGTTGCCAAATAAGAGACGGCCGTCGTAATGCCTGGTCCGCCGAAAACGAGACGTCTTCTCTCGCATGCTCTCTCGCGCCACTTCCTGGACCAAGAAAGGCGCGCGCGTTCAAGAAATTTCTCCTTCGGGCCTTCGCGCTCATTTGATGGTGCCTCGGTCTCTGATTCGCTTTTGCCTTTTCTCGCCCGGTCCTCCCTGATTTCGCACTGCAGTTCGAAGCTCTACGCGCGTTTCTTTATTTACAGGGCTCTTCTTACACCGCGGCGGCGTCTAATGACTTCCGCGTGTCACAGCGTTCGTTTTTAACGCCGCAGACATGTCGCTGCCTCGCTGAAATTAACTTCCTTTTTCATATCGTGGGTTTCGCTCAACTAAGATCAGCCGCAAAAGAGGAAAGAAAAACAGACGGCATGAGGCCTTCTCGAGGTAATGAGCGCCTTGGAGTTCCGCAAACCTTAAGGCGGTGCATTGATGTCGGGCGCAGAATTACATGCACTATTCAGTCAAGAATTGCCGAGTGAGATATTCACGAGGGACGTTTCTTGTAATTTTGCCTTCCTTCTTTTTGTATTTTTTACTCGCCAAGTTAAGAAAAAAAATTAGTTCCGGGGTAAATCGACCAGCTGCTGTGTAACAACTTTATATTGTGCCAATTTGTCAGTGAGTTCAGGATTCGATAGTGACATACCCGTCTAGGAGCAAAGGGCAGCTAGAAGTTGCAGATATGAACTGGTATAAAAGCGTTGGTATTACCCGTATCTGCATTCCGCTTTATTCATTATGATCGCTGCTGTAGAAAGGTAAACCGCATTTGTGCTTGTGCTTGCGCTACAGTGCCTGACAACAAAGAAGCGAAGACTTAGTTTTGCCTGTTAAGCGCTGAATCTGCGACTCTTGAGCCATTCCGGATATGTCAGAAATTTGCCTCCTCCAATGACCCTTAGGCGGATTTGTTCGCATCTAGTCGATTCCAATCCTTGCATAGTGCATTTATTTCACGCACTCCAAGGTATTTTATTCTTACACCGGTATATTATCGTATTAGAAAGGAAACGAGGGGAATGATGCGCCTTTCAGCATTACTGAAGAAAAATGCTCGCAGTCGTATCAGTGATCATTAGCACTAATCAGGGGCCAATCTTGTAAAGATTTACTTGTCGATTCATTCCTACCACAGCTCCGCCTTGATCAGCCCTACGTCTAACGCCGGAACGAACAGCTGCAAATTTACTGCTAGCTATCAGCCATGGCGTCACAGGTGGTTGCCATGAATGGTCAAAAAACCACACAATGAGTGGGAGCGGGGAGGGGGGGGGGGATAGCGCATAAAAGATGCTGCTGCAGCCTGCGCTTAGTTTTACTCTGTTCCATGTTTCATCTCATGTTGGTATTTTTTTTTATTTTGGTAACAGCGGTGGTTGTCGATTCGAACTGCAGCGTGCATGCAGTGCGGATAAGCAATGGTCGGCAATTGCTGTGACCCCCAGATCGCGATTATTCATGCGCATGCTTCACTTTCGCCAAATATTGAATTATCAGCGAGGAACTCTAGCGTGTGAAAAGTGGCCTATCTACGAGAAGGAAAGTTCTCACCCACCCCGTCGAGCTTCGCAGCAGTCGTCGTCCTCCTCCTCCCCCGCTTTAATTGCGCACTGTCGCTATCAGCCAGCGACGTTCCTAATGCCCCTGCGCCCTTTTTTCGTCGGTCTCCGGAAACGCTGTCGCACGGCCGCTTCCTTGGCTGCTTGCTCCTTGGAACGAGTTTATCGCGTTTTCCCGCCGAGACACGAGAAAGGCGGTGTGCGACTGGGTGGCCTCTTTTCTCTACCTCCTCCTCCTCCTCCTCACTTTTTCTCAACCACTCACGCCTTTCTCTATGGCTGGCGTTTCTTCGCAGCTCGCCTGGCCGAACTTATCTGCCGATGCCAGCGCAACTGGCAACGTGGGAAATTGCTCAACCGTCCACGGGGCTTCGCTTCCAGCGTTGCTCTTGGCGCGCTCAATTACGGAAATTTCCTGAGCTCCCGTCGAGTCGACAGTTTAGAAAGTAACTCTCCTCGGTGGCACTTCTAGAAGTTGTCTCGCCTCGCTTTTCACCGCAGTCCTTTCCCTTCGCTCCCTTTCCTTCCTTCTCTTTCTCCAAGAGCGAGTACATGTCTTTCCTTTTTCTCCTCTCTTCTTCTCTCCAGTGCCCTTACGACGTGAGTTCAGCTCCATTTTATTTTATCGGCTACTGCAGCCGGAGATTGCATGTGGCAAGTAGCATGGGTCGCGTTCTTAATTTAGGGTCGAGAATGAAGGTTCGACTCTGGGGCTGTTTTGCTGTTCTTCGGCATGCAGCAACGCCTCGTCCTTGTTTGGTTCTGCGCTTAAACTTTCATGTCATGTCACGCCAATACGCCCAAACTACGACGTTAGTAATCGTGTTCGTTTACTGAGTTTTTTCGCAACAGCAATTTGAAATAATTTAGCGCATGTAACAATCGCCACAAAGAAGTACTCACAGCCTCCGGGAAGGCAAAAGTCAGGTTGCTACATATCCCTATGTTATACCTATGCAAGGAGAGGCTATGTTAATAAGGAATAAAGACTTGAGCCGGAGTTTAAAATGACGTAAATAGTTCTGTTCGTTGGGGAGAAGTTTTGGCAGACAAAGGTGCTAATTATTTAGTCAGTGCCTTTCTTTTCTCCAATAAACGCACTGGCATCCTTCACCTTTAATTCTTACTCTATTTAGACTAAATTACTTTAGGGGATCCTGAATGGCTACGTGAACTCCATGGTTAACAATTCTTGATTTATATTCCTGCTTCCTTACACATCGCAGCTTTCTGTTCACATATTAAGCGTAGGAACTGGCATGGATAGGGTCACTAAGCTCTCGTGTTGTCAGGTTAAGTGTTCAACCTTTAGAATAAAAGAAAAAATTGGTAGATGTTTAGCTTAGTTAAACCGAGCAGACGTGTGAAAGCAGGTGGTGATTCTTCAATTGCAGGAGGCACCTAAGCTCCGACTTCAAGGCATGAAGCGATGTATTTGGTGGTTTAATGTCCATATATGCAGAATTGCTCATTCTCTACTTAACATTCAAAGATGGGGGCGAGTCCTCATACCACTACCAGCGCAGTGGGGCAGCGGTTAAGTGATGCGCCACTGCACTGGCAGGTGGCTGTCACAGCCACCCGTAGGGATTGTGCGACGCAAATTGTTCAAGGATGCACTGACGCTACCTTTTTGAAAACCTGGCGTAGCGAATCTTTCGCTTCAAAAACGGCAGCTGGTTATCCTGACATTCATGACCAGCGCAACGAGTGCCGAAGCGACACAGCGGAGGTCTCACGTACGAGCAGCATCAACTCGCAAACAGCGCCAGCAGAGGGTCATAGCATAGTATAGACATACTAGCGTAGCGTGGTAAACAGGCTTTAACAAAGGGTAACCATGGCAACAGTGGTGGAAAGCCAGACTCGTTAAAATCCGGTGGGCTCAACTGGAAAACAAAAAGAAAACGTATTTTCGCTCCAGTGACCGGTTGCAGTGCCTTATTGGCATCAGCCGTGACACCGCCCCAAGAAGATGGCCGGAAAGTGCGGTATTCCTGTGGCATTTTCAGCACCGGGAAAGTTACGAGTAAAGTCTGGATAAATTGCGGATAAGGCGGTGCATGCGCAGTCGCGCATCTGTCGCCTAGTAAATGACGGAAGCCTCCTAGCGCTCTTAAGCACGTCATGCACATTTCCTGAGATGTCTGTACAGAATACTGATTGCACTCTCCTGTAGAAAAAGCCACATCGTCCACACTAGACGCTGTTTCGCTGACCGCTTGCGAGAGCATTACACAGTAGCTACTGCCCCGATTGGCGGACGTCGGCATTTGGCTGCTCACTGTCGCCAGTGCTTGTAGAAGCCAGTTTGAAGGGCACTTTTCAACAGGACGCGCGCTTTGCGCGATTATGGGACGCAGACAAGCAGGGAAATATTCGAAACCTTGCGTATTTTGACCTATAAAGCCAACTGCATCGGTGGTCTGTAGCGTTTCTATGTGCGCGCTCCCACCTTACCACCACGGATGCGTAGCAGGCACGTGGCTGTCTTTGTATAAGTTTACAGTAGTACATCTTTCTTGAGCTAAAAAAAATTAATCCATTAATTGAAGTTTGCAGCAAGCAAACTTGCCAGTGTGCCACCTTTTTACGTAATCTCTTTTGCGCTACATATACTGGTCGTGCTGGCAACTTCACTTCACTTCACTTTCACTTTATTTCCTTAAAGACCCTCGTGTGAGGGTATTACATAAGGGGTGGGACACATATAGATTAACAACAGAAAAAGTACACAAAAACTGAACGAGTTATACAAAGAAAAATGATTATCGTGATGCAAGGAAACGCGTAATTTGGTTAAGAAACATAGTTTGGCATGTGATGGCAGCAAGTTCATGGGGAAGGCCGTTCCAGTCGCTAGCAGTCCGGGGAAAGAATGATGAAGAAAAAGTTGTTGTGCGTGCTCGTGGCCGAGATACCTGCTGCTGATGTCCGGTGCGAAGAGAAAAGCGTGGTGGGGGAGGGCAGATATAGGGTTCCTGTGATAGCTCGGAATAAAAGAATTTATGAAATAGGGATAAACTAGCAATGTGGCGACGAAGTGCAAGAGTAGGTAGATTGGACTGCGATTTCAGAGCTGATATGCTGATATCAAGAGAGTATGAGGAATGAATGAATCTAGTTGCCCTATTTTGAACTGATTCAAGTGAGTTAGTAAGGTATACTTGTTTCGGAGACCAGATGGGCGATGCGTATTCTAATTTTGATCGAACTAGTGATTTGTATGCGAGTAGCTTAACATGCTGGGGGGGGCAGAGTGGAGATGACGCTTTAAGAAGCCAAGCGTTTTGTTAGCAGATGAAATAATGTTCGCGATATGGCTATTCCACGTGAGGTCATGACTAAGATGAACACCGAGATATTTATATGATTGGACAGGGTCGATAGGAACGTTAGAGATAGAGTAGGGGAACAGGAGAGGATTACTGCGACGGTTGAAAGATATATACTTGCATTTGTTTATATTAAGTGTCATTAGCCAGTCGTTGCACCAGTTTTGTACCAGATTTAGGTTATCTTGTAGGGATTGCTGGTTAACGGAGTCAGTAACTGTTTTGTAAATAACGCAATCGTCGGCAAACATCCGAATATGGCAATCTAATTTCTGAGGTAGGTCGTTAATATAAATTAGAAACAAAAGAGGCCCTAGGACGGATCCTTGGGGCACCCCTGAGGAAACTGGTAATAAGTTAGACATTTGATTATTAATGACGACTGATTGGGAACGGTGAGTCAAAAATTCTTTTATCTATGCTAGTATGTCAGGATGCAAGCTTAGGCAGGAAAGTTTCAGAAATAGGCGGTTGTGGGGTACCTTGTCAAAAGCCTTAGCAAAGTCGAGGAAGATTGCGTCGGTTTGGAGGTTAGCGTCAAGGTTGGCATGTAGGTCATGAACGAAGATATCTAATTGCGTTTCACAGGAGTATCCTTTACGAAATCCGTGTTGTGATGAATGGAAGAAATTATTTGAGTCCAGAAACTGCATTGTTAAAGAGTAAATGACGTGTTCCATGAGCTTGCAGGGTATGCTGGTTAGTGATATGGGGCGGTAGTTAAGTGGCGAATTTTTTTTACCCGACTTGTGGACTGGAACGACCTTCCCCACTTTCCAGTCGTAGGGTATGATACCCGTTGAAATGGACTGCGCGAACAGTAAGCATAAGAACTTGGCAGATGCATGGCGAGTGTTCTTTAGGACTTTTGTGTTAATTCCATCAATGCCGGTGGATGAAAAAAATTTTAATTTATCTATTAGAAGGGATATGCCGGTTTCTGCGAACGTAACGGTTGGCATTGCAGTTGTGGGGTCATTGGTTGTCATGAGGGGTGGTGGTTCTTGTTCTTTAGTGAATACAGATGCGAAGGCAGAATTAAATATGTTAGCGCACTCAAAGTCCGAAATAACACGTCCAGAATTGTCAGTCAGGGTAACAACGCGCGAAGATTGGGGATTTAGAAGCTGCCAGAATTTAGTCGGGTTATTTGTGAGTATATTTGGCAAGTCGATATGATAAAAGGAACGTTTAGCGTTTTTTAGTGCGACCAAATACGCCTTTTCAGCACCGCAATATTTTTCCCATGCGCAGTCTGCTCTGCTCAGTTTGGCACTTCTGAAGAGGCGTATCTTTTTATTTTCTAATCTTCCAAGAGTCTTGGTGAACCATGGTTTGTGGTGGTTAGCGCGGAAGCTGCATTTGGGGATATATTTGTTAGTCAATTCATTCATTTTGTGCTTAAACATTGACCAGTTTGTGTGGATGTCTTGTTCGTCAAATGACTCCTGATAAGATGGAAAAAGGGCCTCCAATTCCGCGTTGAAGGCCTCATAGTTTCCTTTGTTGTAAAGAGAAATTGTTTTTTGGGAAGTTTCTTTTGTCATTGGAGAGAAGTTAAAGCATGCATGAATAACTTTATGATCGCTGATTTCACGGAGGTAAGTGATAGCGTTGAGGCTGTCGGGGTAGCTAGATAGTATGAGGTCAAGAATGTTAGCAGTATCTCCGGCGATGCGTGTAGGCTGTGTTACTAGTTGCGCTAGGTTAAAGTTTAGGCAGACATCCATAAATTCACGGGATTCATCCTGTCTAAAAACAGGTTGATGAGGAGTAGACCAATTTATGCCAGGATAGTTGAAATCTCCAAAAAGGAGGATGTGTGCCTTAGGGTGTCTAGTTTTAAGTTCGTTTAAAATGTTCTGCAGTTTACGGGGGAATTCGGGACTATTATGAGTGGGTCTGCAACAAACTCCAATTAATATAGATACTGGTGTGGCTCGGCAAAGGAGCCATAGTATTTCGAGGTCTGATGTGACGTTGATGTGTGAACACTGTAACTGATTGCTTGTAGCAATAAGGACGCCACCCCCCCCGAGAGCTAGTGCGATCAGCACGAAAAAAGATTAAAGTTTGGTAAGTTGCAAAGAACTTCAGCGCCGCTTATACTATCAGTCAGCCATGTCTCTGTCAAAACGAGCAGATTTCTGCCCGTTGAAGACACAAGACTGGACAAAAGATCGGTCTTTGAAAGCAGGCTGCGTATATTGGTATAGATAACCGACAGACAAATATTCTCTCGAGGGGTGGTATAGCAAATATTAGATTTGTGACGGTGGCGAGATAAGCGCTATGCTATTTCTGTAACCGTTTCTGTGGCAGCATCAAAGGTGTAGCGTTTTTTTCCGAGAAAAAGTGTCTTGTACCGCAGGGAGAACGGTCCGGTTTCTGCTTTTGCAAACGCGACAAGGTGTTTGCGTGCTTTTCGAACAGGAAAGGAAAAGTCTTCTCCGATGCTAAAATCGGTGCCCTTCAACTTGGGTCCCTCTGAGAGGATAGTTTCTTTTGTTTTAGAGGACAAAAATTTTGCTATAATCGGCCGTCGACGGCCTTCCTCATAGCGGCCCAAACGATGTGCACGCTCAATTTGACTTGTGTCCAAGGTTACCTGTAATTTGTCCTGACAATGGTGGATTATTATTTCTTCCGATTCAACGAGCGTTTAGCGCGAATTAGAATCCGAAAGGCCATAGAATATCAAATTGTTACGGCGTGACCTATTTTCGGTGTCATCTAACCGAGCTTCAAGGTTAGTAACAAGAGCAGCAGTCTTAGCGGAGACAGATTGGGCAGATTGTAGATCGGTTTTGAGAGTAGAGAAACCCTGGAAAACACTTTCTAGGTCAGCTACGCGCTTACTCAAATCAGAAATTGTTATGTCAATAGAACGCATCTGACGCTTAAGGTCCTGTACATCGGTTATTATTTGGTCTTGACCAGTTGACAATGTCTCCAGCTTAGCAAGAATACGGTCAAATTTATCAGGACCAGGATTCGTCTAAAAATCGCCCGACAAGAGCAGGAGGGATTTTATGACACCAAAACATTCATCAGCGACAAAAATGCAACACTGCAGGCTCGGCAGCTGTAGTAGACAGTAGTTACTAGTTTTTTTTGCAAAAAGGCAATATGGTTTACTGAACTGCATAGCGAAAATCAGTGGATGAGGAGGCTGTGTTATGGCACAGCTACCGAGCCCACAAAGCGCGGGCGGGAAGCGGTGCTTCTTATGCGCTGGCAGGAACGATGTTGTCGCTGCCGCTTGTGCTTTCCATCCGGTGTCGAGGATCCAGTGAGGGGGCGCGGCTTTTATCGACGCTTCCGAGGCGCCCAAAGCAAAGGTTCGGTTGTTCCCATTGTAGAATGGCATTTCCAGCTCTGGTAGGACGACCCACGAAAAGTTGAAGAGTGCTGGCAAGACGTATGCGAAGGTAGGCACGAGCACCTGCATAGCGAAAATCACTGGATGAGGAGGCTGTGTCATGGCACAGCTACCGAGCCCACAAAGCGGCGTACGAAAGTGCCGCACCGCTGACCACGGAACGCGTGCGTGGGTACTCGAGTCTCGCGTGGTTTCGCAGCGTTTGCACGGAGCATTAGCGCTCTCCGTGCTAGTAAAGACTGCAACTTTGAATCCTTGCGCTGCGACAACTATGTATTAGAGCAAGCCCTAATTGAATTGTCTCTGGACTGCCGTTTCACTGTTCCCAGAACAGAAAGGCCAGTGAACCATTTCGCGAAAGCTTTAGTGTGGCCTTGTGGTCGCTGTTCCGGAGCCTCCTTCTTCGAAAGTCTTCACAGTGAGCACGCTTTGCACGCTTCGCCGAACCGCTCTGTACGTCGCGTAGGCGGTGCTGTTGGCGAGCCTCGATAAATCCGTGCAGCCTTATGAAAGGCGTGAGCTCATCAGCGACTGAACTTATCAAGACGTCCGCGACCAAGAATGGTTGACGTCTGTCAACGCCTCGGCTCTCCTGGATTCTTGGCTTTTGCAAATGGCGGTTTGACAGTCGCCACTGGATCGCTCGCAAACAGCGGTCATGTCCTTATGAAATCTGTCATTCAGCAGCGGAGCGCGGCTTGAGATTTCCCAGAGCTGTACAGTTTTAAGAGAAGCCTCAGCCAGAGCGTATACGCTCACTTGCACGCGAAATCTGTGAGCGGCTGCGGATCCTGGTTTAGTAATATCTGCAATTTGTTTGGTCTTTGTTTTTCTGCAGTGAGTGAGACGTCGCGAAAGGGAAGTAGAGATGGGTGGAGAGGAGTTTGCGTAAAAGGCCGCCGAGACACAACTCGTGGCGAGGACAAGCCACCTACTTATTCAATTAGCGGAACTCGAGTAATTGATTGTCACCGACGCAGGGTAACGGCGAAAAGGTTCATTACGCAAACGAGAAGGCCGCCTGGCTGCGACAGCTCTGAAACTTCAACCGCTCATTTATAATTTTCGTCATCCGCGGTCACCGGCCACTGCGGCCCAATTAAGAAAACGCTCATGATCTGCGCGCGGAAAACAATACGTGAGTGGAGGGGAACTATCTTGACACCAGTTGTAAATCGAAAATGATGAATTGTCTCGACGAACAACGATGTGTACGTTTCGACTGAGCTCCTGGACGGCCCGTGCATTGAATGAATTAATCAACCGCTGATTATTCGGAGAAAGCAATCTGACATCAACATTACTCTGCGAGTGCGACTCCCCCGTTTAAGGCATCTGCGTGCGTAGTCAATCAAGTCTGAATATGAAAACTTATGAGTGTCTGGTGTCATGCTTCCCTCTTATGTTGCGACAAAATTTGTACACTGTAGTCTTAATAATTACCACTCACTCATTTGGTCCCTTTTCGTGCCATACTTGGTCATACCCGAAATTGCAGCTGTCTCGACTGCAGCGGTTGCGTTTCATTAGAGGCGAAACGAAAAGGCATCCGTATGCTGTGTGACGTCAGTGCATGTTAAACAACCCCGTGTGGTCGAAAATAATCCGCAGCCCTCCAATACGGCGTCCACACAGCCCATGGGTCGCTTTTAGACGTCAAACGTCATGCAGACCTCGCGCATGTTTGCAAACAAACGAGGTGGGGCGCTGCAGTCGCTTGCAGGCTCGCAGTAGGCCAGGGAGAGGAGTGGCGAAGAGGTCTTGAGCGCGGGTGTTGGAGGCTTGTTGGCGCGTTTTTAATTTCTTTGAATCACATGAGTGGTTGCTGCATTTAACTTAACTCCGCTCGAAGTGAACGGGCCTGCGTTAACGACGTACGGCGTATTCTAGGAAAACACTTCGGCACTGTGCATTGCCTCTGCTACTGGTGGAAAACAGAAAGCGTTGTAGTCATCGATATCTACGCGATGCATTGAATAAACTCATCAGCCTGTGACAGCATGTACTAGCCGCATTGATCGCACTTCAGGAAAATAGGAGAAGCAGTGGAATTATTTCGGCGGAGCAGATGTGTTGTCGCCTTCTGCTGACCCACCTCCCACGCAGTGCGTCGCCATTTCCAGCTAGCGCTGCACTTGATCAGCTTAATCCCCGATATCTCGCTACAGTTTTTACCTGACAGTGTCTGTTTGTCAATCCCCGTAATGAGTCGGATAGCGAGCAACGCATGGGAGTGAAAGACGCAGCGTCTGGTGAAAAAAATACCACTCGCCTCCAAACTAAGTGCAGTGGACGCAGCCAGACGTGCTCACGCTTGTTCTCGCGTGATTCATGATAACAGTTGCCTGCCACTGTCTAGAGATGGCAAAACAACGACAAATGCACGCTGCCGTTTCGACAATACCTGCCAGCGGCCATTTCCTTCCAAACAATTAGGTTAACGAAGACGCACCGGTTCACGAAACAACGTACGACATATCATGCAAGCAAAATACCTGAAACGTGCTTGCGTTTCTTTTCGCGCGCGATAATATTCGGTAAATCTAACCGTATAGTGACGTCTTCTTGCATGAATGCCACAATTTAGCTGACTTTTATTCTACACAATTCAGTTATTCTGTCAGATTAAAAAACTTCTAAGTAAATATTAAACGCTGTCAACGCGACCTTGAATATTCGTGTAATGCTATCAACAGAAAGTAGCATTTCTTGGACGTGAGTGAGCCGGCCGGCGCCTCATCTGCCGAAAAATTGCACCACGCAGTAATTACGCGCGCAGGTAAACTTATGCTCTTTTATCAGCGAATCGGCGTAACAACTTCTCCTTTACGACATCTTTGCCGCTTATAGCCAGTGACAGTGTCGGGACCGAGATTTGCGCTTTTTTACCGCGGCCCATTGCGGCAATCTACGACAAACCTATCGAGGCTCACCTTATTTCCCCTTATCTGCTACTACGCGCATCCCACAGCGACGCAACTGCTCAACACACGCTGCTTGCGCAGCACGTTGGGCACGTTTTGCCTACCTGTTTCGCCTACCGCACGAAAGCTGCTCCTTACATCAGCGCCACAGCATCTCCAAGACGTCGCGGCGTGAGTCGGGGACAAAAGTCTATGGACCACATGGTCCTCAAAAGAAGCCGATAGCTCTGCAGCTGAAGAACACACTTTCTCAAGTGAAAGGCAAAGTTTCGATATTTCCTCTCCACAAATGTGGTCTCCAGGCACCGGCTAATAACAGAGCTATCGGCTTCGTTTGAGGAACGCGTGGTCCACAGACTTTTCACCCCGACCGTAGTATGCTAAACCACCGGTCATGTTAGGCGGGAACTACCAGTTTCCTCAGCCTTTCTTACTGGTTCACGTCAAGCCCTCCGCCTCCAGACGTATTTAACGTTCGACAGTTTTCATTGTATTAAGAAACGCAAAACCGTCATCTCTGCTTTGCTTTTGCGCGCCATTCGAAACAAGCAAGGCGCTGCGAAGTGGACGCGCTGAAAGAAGTGGAAGTTCATTGGCCAGCGACGAGAAAGTTGCTGACCAATAGTGTGGCACACTTAAACGAGAAACTATGAGCGAACATGGCAATGGGAGCAACTGTAGTACTTCAATACCTTTCAAAAAACGTCGCGAAATTGCCCGCTTTACTCTTCTTAACGAAGTGCGCTTCAAAGGGAGCGCGTTTTCTCTCTGCTGTTTCCAGATTTGGTTGCAATAAGAACAGGATTGAATTGCTACGAGTGTCTGAAGACAGTGATCAATGCGAAAATCGGTGGTTATTCTTGGGAGCGTGTGTTTAACGGCGTTACCCTCAAAGAAAAAAAAAACGCGCAAAACTCAAAGTGCGAAAATCCTAAAACCATGAAGTGCAACCACGGAGCACGTCTCATCATGAACTGCGCTACTCAAGCTATTTATCTTTTCGGCACAGACGCAGAAGCTTTATCCTCCGTGGTACGATTTCAAAATTTTTGGGGGATAACTCTCCTAAATGGGTCCAGTCTCCAAAAAAACTTCATTCGTCAGTTGGTGCCCATCTCTGCGTTTCTGTTCCCAGGTGATCATTTTTTTTGCGCTAATTTTCATTGTCAGCTGTCGCCCATATTGCGAAAGATTACGAAAAAAATCATTACCGTGAGCCATAGAATTAATGCTGCGTTGTCCGCTCTATACACAGCTTAGAAAAAACAAGCGGTTTTGCCCCGTAAAGCGCGGGTTGAGTACAGAGTAAATTATTGGCCGAAATTCCGGTTTAATTTGTTCAGTGCCCGCAGCGGCTTTTAAATAAACCAGTGAATGCGTTGGGTAATATAGTTAGTGTGCCTTTCTTGCTGGCGCTGTGTGTTCGCGCAGTCATTTACTCTTCGTAACTTTTATGTTCTATAACACCTCAGTGGGCCTGTTGGTAACCCTAAACGAAGGAAGATTACGTACGCACAATACATTTTCACTTTTCGTATCAACTATTTTTCAATACATTAATCATTAGTCTTCATTACACTTTTCTGCAAATATCACATTTCTGAGGTGTTCTCCAATACTGCAGTTTGTAACCCTCGAATGTCAAAGCATAGCTTTTGTTTATATTTTGAATACAAACTCAAAGTATAAAGCACATGCGTCACAAAAATTCGCTTTAATATTTAAGGGCGTTTCTTGTGAACAAACTGCACAAATATTAGTTTGAAAAGCATCGTGTCTCCGCGCGCACGCGTTATTGTGCCCGGCTAAAAATATGAAAGATGTAAGTGGCGTTTAGTATAAAAAGTGCGCAGGCAATTTCACCTTCCGCTGCGGGACAGTGGCCCGAGAAATGAGGACAGTCTCGCCGCGTCTCCAAGACACCTTCTTTGCCTCATACGGGGACAGGCCTAGTCAGGGGCGCTTGGTGGAAGAAAACTTTCCAGCCGCTAAGAATCATTTTTCTCTGCCGGTAGCTTAGGGATGAATCCCAGGCATGATAACGCTTTTTCCCCACGATCCCAGGCTGGCCCGGTAGAAAGAAACTTGTTCGAACATTCGGTCGTTTCTTTTTTCCGTATTTCTTCATACTCCTGACTTGAGCCGTACGGTTTTCTCTGGCCCTCTCCTCCTCTTGCCTGGCCCTTTTGTTCTCCCTCGCCCTCCCCTGCTGGCCTCGCCCCTCGATTCCTCATTACTTTCGCCGCGAATCGGAACAGCCGAGACCATTTATTCTGATTAAATTTAACGATGAAGTGGGAATAATATGTGGAACATTATTTCTGTCTTTTCCGTGCACCACGGCGCGCCTGAGAGACTATTCCTCCCTTTCCGTGTCGCCAGCGCGAACGGTTCGGCTCTTTTCATTGCCCGACTAATTTCACTGTTGGTTTCCCTCTGTTTCTTGCCCTTTAACTTCATTCATCGTTCCTTTCCCTGTGGGAACACCTCTTATGATTCTTCTTGACTGACTGGAAATTTTCTCTTCCATTAGGGTCAGGCACGTGGCGTAGGCGCCCAGTCGTTGCCTCACGAAGAATTTCGATTTGTGAGGATCTTTTGTGCGGGGGCCTTCAAGTCCTTCTCTTGTTTCTTTCTCGCTTCCTTTAAGTGAGAACAGTCGCGGTTCAAGCTCTGTTTCATCGTTTCTATTCGCCATTTCTGCGTTGATAGGAGCCATGAAATGACGACGGCGCTCCTTTGCACGCCTGCTAAAAATTTTTTGGATGGTGCATCAGCTGAGTGCGCCCGACAGGTAGGAAGAAGAAATGAGGGGAAGTCAGTTTTTTTCTACGCGACGAACTAGCAGGCAGAGAGTGCCTATTTTTTTGCATGTCATCTTGCGTTCGAGCATAGACGCGAGTGACTTGGCTTCTGGTCATGTGCTAGAGGAAGCCCATAATTAAAACAAGTCCAGCTTTCATGACCTCATTACTAATTGTGAGGCTACTGAGGAATATCGCAAGATACTCTTATAAACACGTTGACTGGAGGGGTCTAACCTTCCGATGTGTAGCTAAACCTCGGTTTTAAAGGTTGTTCAGCGCTAACGGTGTGCGTTTCTGACAATAAATAGCATAAAGCTGTAAGCGTCCCGAGGGGGGATCTGCAGATATATTGATTGTTGCGCTGAAATCTCACGATATGACACAAAAATTGAGTTCACATACACCTTCCAGTTGAAAAATACGCTTGTCCAAAATTTCTGGGTATAAGGCATACGAGCCTAATTTCCTTCCTTACTCTCTCCTTTTTTTTCCTTACCTGGGCTGCTTTATCCTCTAGTAGGGGCTTCTTTTTTTTTTTGCTCGAGTCTTCTTCACAGCTGTGCCTTACGTTGAACCCCGCTGTCTGCTAACGATGCCGCTGCAACAGCCGCTGCTGTGCTCACCGTCTCAAGAGTCCCTGTGCTTTCTTTGGGGAGCTGACTCGCGGCTCGCACGGCGCACCGTGCTGCGCGCATGAGCGGCTGGATGGACTCGAACAGACGATGGGTCTGCTGTATGCTTAGCTACTCGGGATGAATAACACCCGAGTTTCATTAAAGTACTGCAAGGGTGTGGGTTGGGGTAGGACGGCAGTATGCAGTAATGTCCACAGTTGTATGGAAGCTGTGAGGCGCATGTAAAAGCAGCTCGGTACTTTCTTTTTTATTCCGATGAACGTACAAGGAGTGGGCGGTTTCTGTAAGTGGCCCTGCCTACTCTTTTTCGCATTGGCGTTCAAAAACGCAGAGTGACTGACAACGGGACACAAAAAACAGCATTTCTGTTCATTTTTTCCCCTTTTGCTTGCTTTTATGGGAGCCATGGACATTCTGCGAACGTCCATACATGGAGACTAAATATGCAAGGTCATGGCGTCTTTGCAGAAAATATTAAAGCAGCCCGATTTGCTTCTCAGTGCAGCAATGGAGCCCTTACGGCACCCATATAGATCAAAAGGCCTCGAAAGATGAAGACAGGGTTCTACTAACCTTACAGAGATTTTGAGCTTAAGGGGTGCCTTAAGTTTTCCATCACACAGCTGAGCAGCAGACCCAGTTGCCCGGTTACCTTTGCAAAGAAGGTACAAGTTGTTTTGTTTACAATTTGGTGGTACCTTTGCAATGCACGCAAGTGCGTTCTTTCAGAGTCTCTTTTTTATTGCCTGTACCTTACTTGAGACCTTGCTGAGGTACTTCTTCCTAACTTCGACCGGCTATGGGGATAAATTGAATTTGCACTCACCTCCAATATCCCTCTCGTTTATGCTTAGGCCTAGGTATTTCATGGGCAAATTTTTTACTGAGATGATCAAAGCGTGGAGTTTTCGTACTGGACTGTGGTGTTCTGGCGCAATCTGTACCAACAGTTGGCGAATTTTTAAGGTAAATTGGCTGGCGTATGGGGGGGGGGGGGGGGGGCGTATAAAACCATACACGCAATCTGCTTTGCCGAATTTCAGTCGAGAAGTCTGCTATGATGTTCAGCGCAGCGCTGTATTTTCGAGCGGTTATTTTTGGGAATAATTTGTTTGCCCCTTTAAGATTGGCAGCTATGGCTGGTGTAGTCTGGGCTCATAGCTAACAGGAATTCTGAGTCATAATTTTTATGCATATACTTTTTATATTTCGATTCTTTTTGCCCTTCGTTACTGGCTCGAGTGCAGCCACACCCTTGCTACTGTGCGATTCCAAGAGCGCAAAAGACAGCGGACGAAGAAAAAAAGGAAAGACAATGTGGCGCTGACTGTCAGCTATGTGTTTTATTCAGAAAGCAAGCAAAAATCGGAACGTTGCGAGCAAGAAAAAAAAGTTTTCTCGTATTGTAGGAATTTTTCTTGTGGTATTGGCTGAAAAAAGTATGCGTGGCATTTTCTGACGATGGTATGTTCGGTATAATGCTGCAAAGCGACGCATGGACTACGACCGACGCCGTAGTGGAGGGCTGCGGATTAATTTCGACCACCTGGAATTCTTCAGCGGGGGCTTGCATCGCACCGCACTTAGGCGTAGTTGCAATTCGACTTCATCGATATGCGTCCGCCGCGGCGAGGTTTCGATCGCACAGCCTTCGGCTGAGCAGCTGAACGCCATAGCCATTAGGCCATCGATTAATATCTTCGTGCGGGCTAGTTGGTGAATCCTCATGGAAAGCGGGAGCGCGAAGCAACACGGAAGAAAGAGAGACACGAGACAAGCGCATGTCCAGTGTTCTTGTGTCTCCCGCTTTCCAAGAGGCCACCCCGGCGTGTTCCACTTTCGTTCAATGATGTTCGGTTGATAGGTAGGTAGGTAGGCAAGCCTCAATCAACGCTGGCACATACCCACTGCGAGGGTGGCCAAGACACAGGCGGTTATTTGCTGGATACAGGAAAGTTTTGACGGGAAAATGAGTGGTAATAACATGTAGGCTGGTAGATTGGAATACGCAAGGACAGTGGTCCTGTTAATTTGGAGATCGAAGGCGGGACAATGGCTTAATGTGCATAATAGTATACAATGCCTGTAATGTTTTAATGTTGTGCTGACTTAGAGCGGGAAAAAGAAATTAGAATGGGAGTCGCTGCGTTTCTTGAAGGAAATTTTGCACAGCAGAGCGCACACTCCTGTCGCTTCGTCCAAGCAAAGAAGCGCCAATGGAAAGAACAACCGCGGATGACACTGGCAAGCCCAGTTGATGAAGTGGAATTTGAAAAAGACGCTTCCTCAAATGAGAGAAGCGGCGACAGAACAGGAGGAAGTGATCTATTGTCTCCGGTTCGGCACAAAAAGGGCACAATTGGGGAAACCGCCAGGCCAGATGTGAAGGTAGAAATTTAGAAGGGGAACCCGGCAACTCAAACGCGTGAAAGAGACCTCTAGTCTGCGCTAGCGCCAGTCTTTGCTACTCCAAGGATGCAGAAGACGCTGATATTCGGGAGATGATGTAAGAGCCGAGGCAGTGGTTGATATTTTGGCTGCTATGATTTCTTTTCGTCTTCGTCTTTCATGGAGTCGTCTAAATGCCTTGATAGCTCTTAGATCCACCCAGATCATAATGCGTCGGACTAAGGCACGTGCAGTAAGCGGCATTACTTAAGCACATTTAGGACCTCTGCTGTCTTGTCTGGTTCTACGACTACATCTGGAATCTAACACGGAGATTTGGCATGCCGTATTTACCCTTAATAGTTTTTTGAAACGCCCTCCTGGGTCACTTGATAGAAATTGTTCAGTCTCCACATTATATACCCATGCCATTGATTGATTGATTGATTGATTGATTGATTGATTGAATGACTGACTGACTGACTGACTGACTGACTGACTGACTGACTGACTGACTGATTGATTGATTGATTGATTGATTGATTGATTGATTGATTGATTGATTGATTGCACTCTGAAATGCACCTATAGTGGCAGGGAAATTAGGCGCAGGATAGCAAGCACTGTTCTATGACAACATGGCGATGATGGACTCTGTGTAGTGCCTGCAGTGCGTGGTACTAGTACATACACGCAGTTGGCATTCTGCGTGCTGTCATGGCATGCAAGCAGAATGTTCTGTTTACAGTACAGAGGACCCACGCCCGCCAGTACTGAGTTACTCTACGATACACATCTTGAAAGTGCCGGTAGGAGAGCTGCGACTCAAAATCCATGCGCAACGAGCTTTTGTTAAAGATACCTCCGCAACTTTTATATTATTCCTTTTTCCGCCTTCAAGTGGCTGTTTCCCGTTACAAGGCACTCTACCACAAGCGCCTAGCACAGGGATAAGTGCCAAAAACCCCTTCCCTTTTCAGCCTCTTGTCATAGTTTAAGCGGCCGCCCAGAACCGTGTCTTCAAAGCCAGATTCGTGAGTGCAAGCCAAAAAGAAAGATTTCGAACTGCAGTTCAAAGCCTTTAAAGAAAGAGCAACTGCGTTGTTCGGGCTCTCTTTCCGGTTTTTTCTTCCACGCCCGCTCCTTCGTGAGTTTCTTTTTAACCTGCTTCCCGTTTCGAGCTGTTCGAAAAAAATATATGTATATATGAACAGAGATGCTTTTGCCGCTTGCAGGACCACGCCCGGCTGTCACAGCTGGCCTCCCGCTGCGGCGCGCCGCTGTTTTGACCTTGCTCTTTCTGCGGCGATCGTTCTTTCGAGTCTCTCGCTGCACTGATGAGAACTCCGCCGCAAACAAGGGCAATCCTTTCCCAATGAATGTTGTTGTTTTCCCTGCTTTCCTAGCAACGTAAGAGGCATGGTCTCCTGCTCTGTTTCGAGATATCTGCTTGAACGTCGACGTGCAGGCAAGCAAGGTATGAGTACTATTGCGCATAAGGGCGAGAAAGACCAAGATGCAAAGTTTTCAGACCTCTAGCACGGGCGCATACATACTCAGATTGGAGCTCTTTTAAGCGTTGTAAGTCTGTGTCTGCAATTTCTGGTTTATGTACTTTGCGATCGGCCTCAAACGTTGCTGTCGCTTTACTAAAAATTTCTTGCGGCCTGAAATCTCGGAGATGTAGTAGCTTTGAGCATAGTTTTTCGTGCTTCATACAAGCAGCTGCTGTCGTTCATTGTCTCCTAGCGGTATTATCTAAAGTTTGAGGCTCAACACATGTGCAATTAATTGACTTTGGCGCATCTCTGAAAATCAACGCCGAAACATACCTAGAAGCTTGTGGTGGTGCATCGGGGCTTCAGACGAGGTAAATAATGGTGCGACAAAATGGTCCTGCGAAGTGCATATCATTACGCAGTGTCGTAATACTGACATTTAACGAGTTGGTACAGCATCTTGAAAAAAAAAAGAGCGCCAAAAACAAAGGATGGAGAAGCGAAGCGATCGAAGCACAGCGCTTCTGGTGTCTGTTCTTTCTATGTCCTTCGATTTTAGCGATGTTTTTTTTTTCAAGATTCATTGCCGTATCTCCAACTGTCAACTGGGTGCACGAAATAAGTCACTACCAGTGAATTTCACTCCGTAAGCCCTATTTGAAGGGCACAACTATTGCCAATATTTAGCAGACAACGGATTAAACTGAACCCCTTTCTCTTTTTGATCTCGCTTGCTAATAGTGTATCGAATTTTAAAGTTACACCTATCAGGCTGGGCCGTCGCCTACTATTCGAGAACAGTTCTGATACAAGAGGCCGTGTGTTTTACGTCAGAAGAGCTAACTTTCTGGTACCTCCTGTCGATATTCCGCACGACCTACTTAAGGAGACATGCAAGAATTTAATTTCTTCTTCGAACTCGTTTTGCTTTGCATCAACGTCAGAAATGTGTGCTCTGTTTGACGACAGTGCCTTCTGTTTTGTAGGGCTGTCGGCGGCTGATCAGGATTGTTATCCCGCCTGATTCGTGGCCCGCATCTGTGTGGGATCTGTTTTGGTTCTTGTTGGAAGAAACGCATAGTTGAGGGAAAGAAACAGTAAGCCCTGCACGTCATTGTAGGGAGCGCGCGGAGATGGTGTAGCGAAATGATTAACAAAACTTTGTACGCTCCAAGAGTTGATGCGCTCAAAAATGTTGAGTGGTGAGTGGCAAACAAAATGAAGTCGGTGAAAGAACAACAAAAAGCACCGAAGACGGATTCGAGCGCTGGTTGAAAACAAAGCCCGTATCCCACCAACGCTACCTCGCTGAAACAAGCAGAGCGAGGTTCAGCTGTGGGGAATAGGTTGAAAACAGGAAATGACAAAGCCTGGTGGGAAAGTGAATGGGGAAACCAGGGTGCGGCGGTTGGGGGGGGGGGGGGGGGCGGTAAAGCGCGTTTACTTGTGGGCGGCCGGCATCGTCGGCTGTCCGTGAAGGGGAAGAGTTATAGACCGCGCGAAACTGCGCCACTGAGCGCGCGCCCGCGCTGGGTTTCCGCCGTTGCTTTCTACGCAGCGATAGCGCGGGAAGCGGGCCAGCATCTCGCAGTTCGCGCTGCCACTGTTTCGGACCGGCCAGCGTCGAGCCGTTCGAGCGTCTGGATGGGACTTCTTTTGCGTATTTTTTTGCTGTTTTATACTTTTCGTTGCTTTTGTCTTCCGTGGCAACAATGCCCAAATGACGGCCTTCAAAGCTTCGCACCACATAAACACACACGCACTCTCGGCTTCTCTCGATCCGCGGTCATTGTTCATCGCCAACGCAGTTTGCTGTTTTATCTGTTCGTGTTTTGTGTTCTGCTTGCTTCGGAAGAATAGCTCCCATGATTCGCCCACCGTTCTGGGAGTGTCTGCGAGTACGGCGCATCTGAGCTACACCAACCCAGGCTCCACTCACGTCAATACTCGTTGGTTTCGTTAGGATCTCCATTCTTTCTGCCCTCTCCTTGTGCGGATTTTGGAGGCTTGTCTTTGCCGAATACTTCAGCGAGTATGCGCTGCTGTCAAAATATCGGCAAAGTGGATATTTTCTACGTATTCCTTCCTCAAGCATGCGTGCTCACATCCAGGCATCAATCTGTCGCGGCAGAAACGAATAAAAACAGCGAGCTCTTTCTAAGCAGCCATCTACTATTTCTTATACGCGTTGTACGAATGCACTCATACATCAGCTTTCAAGTCTTTGAAAAGCTTCTTTGATAGCGCGTGAGTTCTTGCACGCGTGCAGTATTGCTAGCATACCTCATGTAGGTCGTTGTATTATGACGTCACGAAATGCTGTCTTTACACCCTCTCTCTTTCTGTCCCATTCCAAGGGGTGGAGAAGCAGTCAGGAAACACGTCACTCCTCCCCACGTCTCCGCTCTTCCTAGAATTATACCTTTATCTCTGTCAATTTTTTAGGACAGCGCGAAAGCACTTTGGAACGCTCTAGACTTACCTACTGCTCGAGTTCCGAATTTGGCTTTCTTTTAGTCATTATGTTCCGTTTATATACTGCCTAATCGTGTTCGCCGTGGTTTATTGAATGTTTTGTCAAAGCAGCCGCTACCAAAACTGTCTCCGTCGCACAACACTTACCTCCACAGAAGCTGAAGTTCCAAGGTCGTCACCTGTCTTAGTTTATCTATTCTGTTGGTTTTGCTTGATGCATGGCGAGAGTCATTCGCAATACCAGCCTACTGCTCGGAGGACAAGTCACTCATAGGCCAAAGGACAAGTCACTCATAGGCAACTGTGAACCAATCTTGTGCATGAAGAGATACGACGGACGTTTTCAAACTAGTTCCGCGTGCGTCATTTCTTGCAAATGGATGGTACTACTTTTATAGCTACTTTTTGTCTGGCCTCTATCAGGTTATAAGCATGAAGACTGTTCTAAATTCTGATCACTCCACTGCGACCAAGGCACAGTGCACGCGTAATATTTTTTTTTTCAAGTGTAAACCGCGCAAACGAGCTGTTAGAATCATGAGGCGATAAGAGGTCGAATGCCACGCTAACGCAACAATCTTTTTTTTTTTTTTGGTTGGTACTCATTATTTCGTGACTGCCACGAAGATGAGGGTTTAGTATTTTTAGTTCTACATTTGCACCTTCTAAACGGGAGGTAATTTCCCCTAGTTTAACTAACCATGGCAGTCAATAAAACAGCGAGCAAGCTTGTTGAGCGATTCAGGCAAAACCAACCAGGGGACCACGAGGATCTGGCCGTAGAAAGCATGCGCTGTAATATTCGTCACGTGCGTTGCAGGCCGCGGCTAACAGGACAAGTTACACATGTACCACTTGTACCACTTGGCACTATGGCTGTCGTGAGCGACTGGGTCCGCTGCATCCACTGCTAGTTTTGCTGTAGTTTCTTCAGATTGCTGTTGTTTGTTGCGCAAGGCTCAAACCTCCCGTCTGAACTGTCATTCCTGCATTTTTCCATCAGCGTTATTTTCCAAAAGAAGCAGCACGAAAAGACTTGCCTTTGCTACCATTTTTTTAATTGACAGGAGTTTTTTTACGTTCTCAAGGAGCACTTATTAAGGTAGCAGCATAGAATAAACACCGGTAAAAGTAAATACCGGAAAGTGGCGGGACACATGCCGCCTAAGCCGTCGTCGTCGCCTGTCGGATTGAAACGCCGCGCCTCCATTGGGCCGAGGGGGAGGGGGGGGGGATGAAACACGGCGGCGGCGGCGAACCGTAGCGCGGTCACGCTCGACCCGTCGGCCGAGCGTCAGGGACGGGGTCTCGTAATGATTGACATTGGCAGCGCTCTCCTCGGCCTCATCTGACACCCGACGCTATACGGCCAGGAAACGAAGACTCTCGGTAATTTGCGCCGCCGCGGCTGTGGCGTGGGCGACACGCTTCGGAGGCACTCACTGAGAAGCGCCCGGTGTCACGCCGGATGGATATTGATGGCCCGCCTTCTGAAAAAGCGGGTTGTTACGCGCGCTGCGCCGGACAAAGCGTGCGATGAGTGATTTGCGCCGTCTTACGTCTGTCCCAGTTTCGCCGCACCCACTCCGACCACCCCTGCCCGCTGAAGGGGCTCTGCGCAGTCCCCCGCGGTCCTTGTCAGCCTTCTTGGCGTTTGATTCGGCACGCTTCGAAAGAACGCCTGGCCGGTGGTCCTTGTAATTGATGTTTATGCTGTCACTTGTTTTAGCGCCTAATTATAGCTTGGAAGGACATGCACGCCTCCTTTTTTTGCCAGCGTCGGACTTAAGCTGCCACAGGCTACTGACCCTGTACAAAAGTTGCTGAATGGCTCGTTTGGTGTGACCACCGACTGCTGCAAGAAGCCTGAAGAGTGGAAGCCAGACAGAATTATTACATGTGTAGCAGTGGTAGTGTCTTTACCACAATCTCCGCAACTCCACCCCTGTGCCTTTTCTTTCCTGTGCTTCGTGCGCATTTTTTTTCCTCTTCTCTTCTCAGTCAAATAGGAGTCCTGCAAATTCACAATGGCGCCACGTTCGGTTACATTTCTCTTCCTTGGGCCCTGATTCGTTTGTATCGCCGCCAGTATGCGTCCTTATCGTTTTCTAGCTGCTCCACAAGGTTAGCTAGATGCGACCATGTCATTCTCAACGGATTTTTCTACCGTGCTTGAGACGGCTTATGAAGATATATGGGAATGTAACCTGGGAGATAGCCACCCATCTTCAAATAGAACATGGTCGTTCTCATCTGAACGGACGTCCCGCGCTCGGGAACTAGCGCACCTGTCGAGCGTTTTTCTTCAAAGCTGCCAGTTTGTCCGAAATAAGCACTTTTCTTTGGATGCCTTTGAAGCTTTGCAAGCCTGTTTTCATGCCCCCGTGGTTTCTATCCATCCGCGGTAACATCGCCACAATCACTATTCAGATATTAAGTCGCCAATAAATCCGGCAATCATGTCCTCTCGTCTGGCACGAAAAAATATAGGAACCACAACTAAAGCTTTCAATCTAAACATAAAAAAGCGATGGTCAGTCTCAAGCCAGCTATATACCTGCAGAAATAAAGAAAAAGGCCGCCACCTTCTGGAAGACGTTGAAGTAACGAGCGTTGGCTGTTTGGTTTATTAGATGAAGAAAGCGAGGAAGAACGCGCCGGTCGTCTCGAGAAACGGAATGTAATACTCTTTGAAACAGGATGGATTGCCACCATGCTTCGGTACGCGTACACGCTCGCCGCCTAGCGGAACGATCGCCGCCTAGCGCCATCTATCAGAGAAATTACGATGCACGTCTACCCTTTGTCGAGTAGTACTCCCTCAAGATACGTCCGAAAATAAAATTTGCTTCATTTGAGGGGCCCCGCCGCGGTGGCTCAGTGGTTAGGGCGCTCGACTACTGATCCGGAGTTCCCGGGTTCGAACCCGACCGCGGCGGCTGCGTTTTTATGGAGGAAAAACGCTAAGGCGCCCGTGTGCTGTGCGATGTCAGTGCACGTTAAAGATCCCCAGGTGGTCGAAATTATTCCGGAGCCCTCCACTACGGCACCTCTTCTTCCTTACTTCTTTCACTCCCTCCTTTATCCCTTCCCTTACGGCGCGGTTCAGGTGTCCAAAAATATATGAGACAGATACTGCGCCATTTCCTTTCCCCCAAAAACCAATTATTATTATTATTATTATTATTATTATTATTATTATTATTATTATTTGAGGGTCAAAGTGGGCCTAGAATTCGGCTCGCGGTGCGATATGGAAATGCTACAATTAGTAACTGCATGTATGCAATGTTTACCTATTATGTAATTGTGGTTTTGGTTCTATGCAAGGTCATTTCTTCTGGGGACTGGCTTACATCATGCCCACAACCCGGACCAGTCTCAGTCTTTCGTGCTAACCTTTCTTTAAACGCTGTAGTACTGACTGACATTGCACTCCATCACCATTGGTTTTTGGTACCATCAACTGCAACGCCCTGTCTTGACAACGATGGCATAATAACCACGACTGTTACAAACATTAGCGATTCAAAAATGAGGGCCTCCAAGGCAGAAAGAGGCATCCTTATGCGGAATTTGAAGGGGTCCGGCGATTAGAGCGCCCTCATTGAAAAGCCGAGAATTGAGAACGGTTTTTCCGACGAATAAGAAATGGAGGAGCTTATGTTTAAATTGCTACGGCGGCTTTCTAATCTCTTACCGTCGTGTCAGCTCTCAGTTAACTTCACATTGTGATGACTTCCCTTTATGCGTTTGATCTCTATTACGCGATTTTTCACTCAATGGTAAAATACTGGATGGAGCGAATGGAACGCCGTTATCGCGAATGGAGTATTCGTTGAACTGCACGCCGTTAATTTCACCATAGCAAACAAAAGATGGCGCCGTAGTGCGTTTTGTTTTGGAATCAAGCGCGTCGCGAAATCAAGCGGTTCACTTGCCCAGGAAACATCCAAAACATTACCCAAAGATGCACTCTCTTGCTCCTTTGTTTGTTCGGAATTGTTTTCTTTACGTTTGTATGCACCGCTGCTGATACCAGGGTCACCGGCGTAGTGTCGGTCGTAAAAGTGGTTTAAATGAGTACGCAGTGTGAGGTTCGACTGAAAATTATCATCTCTATCACGACCAGCGTTGTATCGCCACGCCGGTGTCCGAAGCGCGCTTGAGGAATTATGGTAGGGGGGGGTTACCTTCCCATGTGCAGCCCTGCCAGTTTCCTCGTTACGATTTGTCGGTGTCCTGGTTATGGAAAATAACCAAAACATGGCGCTGCGATGCAGTTTATACAGCCGACGCTCGCTTGGACTGGAGCACTTGGAGCCGAAAGTGCACGTTCTGTTGTCGGAAGTCAAGCAGCGCCGCAAGCAGTAAGCAGTGCAGAATACAAGGGCATGGACTGTTGAAAGAATCGATAAAATATACGCCTCGTATTTCCTGGTACATTTAGTTTTGCTAGAAATGTGCCTGTATGAGAAAAATGCAGGAGCCAGAAAGACATGAAAAAGAGTATGGAGGGTATTAATAAAAGTTTGAAGGCTGCTATGGTCACACTGAACTGCAGCAAAGAAAAGTTGGTGCACTGATGCAGCTTGCTTGTGATTAAACCTGTAGCGTAACAAAGGCCCCAAAGTCCTCAGAGAAAAAATGCAAAAATAAACTTGCTTGAGCTCAGCCTGTCTGGAAGTGCTGACCGCGAAGGGGAGCGATTTTAATGTTTTGCGCTTCTCAGAAAAGGCTTTTCGAAGCGACAGAGTGGACTTTAAAAGGAGGCTCGCGCGGGGAAAAAAAAAAAACAGGGAAAGAATTGATGCAGCAAAAGCAAAGCGAGACCGAGTGGCTCCATTAGGGTATGACTAGTCAGGAAGGACACGCGGGAAACTTTCCCTGTTCACGGCCGGCTGCGGCCTGTTAGCGCGCACCGGCCGCTCAAAAACGCAGCTGAACGCGACCCGCCGCGCGAAAGAGGCTGGACGTGGAAACTTGGCGAAACTCATTACGCCGGACGACGGGCTACGGGCGGGGACAGCTCGATGCGACGGGCACCCCTGACGAGTCTCTAATTAGCCCTGCCACAGGAGAACGGTGGGTGGGGAGGGCGTTGACTGGTGAAAGCAGTTCGCCGTAACGCGGGCGGTCGAAAGGGCTCGCGACGCGGTTCGCTCCTTCGTACACCGGGTACCGCGTCGAACTCTGGCGGGACGGTTGGCTGGTTTGCTCGGGCGTCTTGGGAAGCAACCGGGCCCTAATCAGTGGGAGTCACTGCCCGTACATCACGGCTGCCATAAGATGCCGTTATTCACTTGCGCGCGAGGCACGGCTTTCGTTCTCAGACCGGTGAACACCCATCTCCGAGGCATAACAAGCTGCGAGCTGTGTACGGGGTCACGGTTTGATAGTTTATGCGTAATGGCTGCTCCGTACGCTATCCTATACGCCGCAGTGCCGCAGTGATGCAATAAACGTGCTGTTTCCAACACCCACTTTTACCACCTCCGCTATTATTTCTTTTTTGCAACTATATTATTGCGACAGTGTTAAGGGCCCCGTGTCGCAGAAAAGCCGGTGTCGTCGGTGGTGGTGGTGAAAAACATTTATAAGCAATTAAATTTTACAGAAAGGTGATTGGGGTAGGACCCTATTGGCCCTTTCCCCTCACAGTACTAGGTGGAGCCCCTATTCCGGGGCCCCATTGGCAAGCAACGCCGCCCGTGTCCGTTGAACCAAGGCCTTTTGGCTCTTCAGGTCTTGACAGCCGAGCAGGGCCGCCTCCTAGTCCTATCTGGTGGGGTTGGGGTTGGGGGGGGGGGGGGGATAGATGGGTTAGATTGACACGCCCAAACCATGTGGAAGGTGTCAGACACCTCCCCACAGAACTGGCACGTGCCATCAAAGGATGTATTGAAGTGTTTAAGCACCGCCGGGCACAGTACAGTGTTAGTGAGAATTTTGATGAGGAGGCGCTCGTCAGCGCGATCCAGACCCTTACAAGGGGCCGGGTAGCGCCGGTGCTCCTCCTTGTAGTAATCGGTGATTTGTTTGAATGTAATGGCCAGATTGTCTGATTGGGGGTACCCTTCCAAGGACAGGGAGATAGCCCGGGGAGAGAGTGCGCGGGCGGCCTGATCGGCCTGTTCGTTTCCCTGGAGGCCCTGGTGACCGGGGGCCCAAATCAGGTTGCGTGGAGTTGGATCTTCAGATCGACAGCGATATTCCAGTATGCGCCAGGCAAGCGGGGGAGCCCAGCCCAACTCGTAGTTCCGACAGGCCCCTCGCGAGTCGGTGATGATGTGTTTTGACTTGGGATTCGTGAGAGCCAGAGCAATGGCAATCTCCTCCGCGTGTGTTGCGCTGTAGGCTTTGAAAGTGAGCCCGTTAACTGTGTTTGTGTTGTGTACGACTGCGGCCGTGTACCACCCCCCGTGGTGCGGGCCGGCAACGTCTACGTAATACACATGTTCTTGGTTACCATAGTATCGCGCCAACGCTTCCGCGCGCGCCTGGCGACGACCGCTATGGTCTTCACTGGACATGTTGCGGGGAAGGGGTCGGACCCGGAGGGCGCGTCTCCAGGGTTCTGGCACTCTCTCCCTTTCCTCAATGTGGTAGTCGTGTTTGATGTGTAGCCGGTCCAAGAGGCGGCGACCGGACGTGGTCTGTGCAAGACGCGTGTATTGGTTGCATAAGTGGGCCTCTCGAAGCTCCCGAAATGTGTTCACCACGCCCAAGGCCAGAAGCCTCTGGTTGGACGTGGTGATCGGAAGATCGAGAGCCCGCTTGATGACTTTCCGCAGGATGACCTCCAGTTGGTCATCATCATGTTTGCGCAGGTGCAAGTAGGGAGTTGAGTAGAAGATTCTACTCGTTACGAAAGCATGGGCAAGCCGCAGTGCATCCTTGCTTCGTAATCCGCCCCGCTTGTTTGAGACCCGGCGGACCATTCGGCCCACCTGGTCTCCCACCGTGCGAAGTTTGGCTATGGTGGTGTCGACTCTGCGTTGGTGGTGTATGAAGAGGCCAAGGACGCGGATCTCCTTGGCCTCCCGGATCGGTCCCGAGGGGAGACTGATGCAAAGCGGAGTTGTGTCCCGGGGGGAGGGACGTAAGTGCACAAATTCTGATTTAGCTGGGGCGCACTGGAGTCCGCAGTAGGCCGCGTAGTCGTCGACTAGGGTCGCTGCTGCTTGCAGGCAGGACTCCATGTGGCCCAGGTTGCCTTGCGTGGCCCAGATTGTAATGTCATCCGCATAAAGAGCGTGATGTATCCCGGGCAGAGAAGACAATTTGGAGGGAAGGCGAAGCATTGCCAAATTGAAGAGCAGGGGAGACAGGACCACGCCTTGAGGTGTTCCCCCCGAGCCGATGGTGTATGGCCCGTGTTCTGCATCTTGTATGCGTATATAGGCTTGACGGTCTGTAAGAAATTGACTTATGTAATGGAATGTTTTGTGGCCACAGTTGGTGTTACTGAGGTGGTCCAGGATTACTGTATGTTTGACGTTGTCGAATGCGCCTTTAAGATCCAAGGCCAGGACCACCTTGTCGTTGTGGGGACATTCGACAGGATCTAAAATGTCGTGGTGGAGCTGCAGAAGTATATCCTGTGCTGACTTGTGAGGACGAAAACCGAACATGGTGTCCGCGAAAATGTGCTGTGTTTCGAGATAATCGGAGAGTCTGTCGCGCACCATCGTCTCCATCAGCTTGCCGACACAAGACGTCAGAGAGATGGGGTGAAGGTTCTCCACATCGATAGGTTTGCCGGCCTTCGGAATGAAGGTCACGAGAGCCGATTTCCAATCGAGAGGGAGAGGAGTCTCTCCGTTCCAAATGCTATTGATGTATTTGAGGAGCGCGGCGTAGGCTGCGTCGGGAAGGTTGGCCAAAAGCTTGACCGTAACCTTGTCGCGCCCAGGTGCAGTGCCCCGCTTCATCTTGCTTAAGGCCGCCCGGAGGTCGTGGAGCTGAAACGGCTTGTCCAGCTCCGTGTTCTCTTCGCCTGCATACGAGTACGCCGCCTGCCGGGGGTTTTTAGTGGTGCAAAGGTATCGATCCCTGAGCGTGTGCGCTAGCTGTGTTGTCGTTCCTGTAAAGTTGTGCAATGCCCTATGTAAGTGGCGTTGGGTTTCCGTGCGTGTTTGTATTGGATCGATGAGAGCGCGGAATAGGCGCCACGTGTTGCGCCCAGACATCTGGCGCGCAGCCGCGTTGCACCGGTCCACCCAGTTAGTGTCGGCTAGCTGAGTAGCATATTCCGCTGCTTGTTGTGTGAGTTCGAGGATGAGTTTCTTTAGGCGTCTGTTATGTTTCTGTTTCTTCCATCGTTTGGTGAGGCTGCGGCGGGCCTCCCAAAGGTGGAGCAAGTGGTTGTCCACGTCCGTTTGCGTTTCTGTGAGCTGTATCTGCTTCTCGTGTTGCGTGAGTGTAGACGTGAGCGATTTGGACCATGCGTCGTATCCCGACTGGAGGGGATCTACGATAGGTAGAGATGTGCGGAAAGTCGTCCAGTCCGGTACACGAGCTTGTGTTAGTGGGCGTTTCAGGGGACGCATGTAAATGGTGGTGTTGATTATACAGTGATCACTACCCAGAGTGTCCTCTGTATTCAGGCAGTCGGCATGGCGTATGTTGCGTGTAAATGTGAGGTCCGGGCAAGTATCTCGTTGAATCGAATTGCCGACACGTGTTGGGTTGGCGGGATCAGTGTGTAAAGTAAGTCCAAGTGTGGAAAGAAGTTCCGCAAGCTTCCGCCCACGTCTGTCCTCCCGGGGGTACCCCCGTAGCCTGCTCGGGGCGTTGAAGTCGCCGACGATCAGAAGGGGATCCCTTCCCGCCACCTGCATTGCTTGGGTGAAAATTTCATTGAACGTGACGTTCTTAAGTTTAGGTGGGCAGTAAATGTTTAGAATGTGTACAGGTGGGTCAGACCGCTTTAGGGGCAGCACGGACACCATCGTGTATGGGAAAGGCGGTGTTGTGGGGAGCGTGACTTCCTGCGCAGTATACTGCTTGTGAACAAGTATACATGTCTGCGGGTTGTGTTGAAATGTAGTGTAGTTTGTGAGTTTGGCACCGGCGCCGGGTTCCTGAAGGGCAACCACGGCGACGAGAAACTCAAAGGTCTCAAGATAGATGCGGAGATGAGTCCGCTTCGTGCGGTTCTTGAGCCCTCGGCAGTTCCACTGCGTTATTGTAAGCGGCTGAGTTGCTCTTGCTCGCGACTTAGGGTTGGGGGCCATGGTCGGAGGCAGAGGGTGGGGTTACGTTGTTAAGACTCCCCAGTCCGCTAGTGCCCGGCGCAGACGTGGAGGAGTCTTCCGAGAAGTCAAATTCATCGGGAATAACTCTGTTGAATTTGGAGGGGCGGTTATCGTCCCTGATGGGCCCTACGCGTTTAAGGACGCGCGGATTGTCTTTTATCCATTTTTGGATAATGTGAGTTACGGCTTGGGTCACCTGTGCGATGACACTCTCCACCTGACGCGCAATGGTATCGTGGATAATTTGGGGGAGGTCAGCCAACTGTGTTTCAATTGCGGTCACCCGGCTCCCCAGGGCCGCGGCGCGACTCTCCGCATTAGTAGGAATCTCCCTGTCTGTGATATTTTCTTCCTCGTCGCTCGACGCGGGCTGAGTAGGGAATTTGGCTTTGAGCGAGTTAAGCTCGCTGGCTAGTTTTTCGTTTTGAGCTCGCAAGAGGGCGAGCTCGCGCTTGAGTTCTTGCGTCTCGGCGGTGCTGGTGGGGGAGGAGGGAGGAGGGGAAGAAGAGGAGGCGACCCTCGCCCAGCTGCCTACCTTGGGTTGGTTGCAGGCGGCGCCGCCAGGTGAAGCGCTGAGACCTGGGAACTCCGCTGCTCCGGGTAGTGGCGTTACCGTTGCTGTCTTGCCTGGGGGAGGCATCACGCCACGTCGTGGCGTCTTCTGGTTGTTTTGCTGCCGCCCTCCCCGTGTAGCGCCGGAATTGGCTCCCTTGGATGGCGTCCTGGGCCCTGGCTGCGGCAGCTTGATGAATTTGGCGGTGCATTCGCGGGAGCTGGTGAGGTGCGGGCCCCCGCAGATTAAGCACATAGGATTGCAGACGTGGGGGGCCATCCCCTCAGTACCAAGCCCCACGTTTTGACCACAAAGGCCGCATCTTTCCTTGACCGGGGTGGGACAGATGTCCACCCGGTGCCCCAGTGTACCGCAACGGTAGCACGTTGGCACCGTTTTTTTATACTCCTTGACGGGAGTCAGTTCTGCATTATAATGGACGTAACGCGGAACGCTGCGTCCCTCGAAAGTAAACACAGCTACATTCGATTTTCCCAGCTTGCGCACATGGACTAAATCACCACCGCGCCACTGCACACTATGTTTCAAGGATTCGCTGGTTTCAAGGTTATGCACAGAAATCACACCACGACACACATCACCGGTGAGCTTGAGGTGTCCGTGAAGCGGGAGCGATCCTTTGCTGGTTGTAATTTGGATGTCCGTCAGAAGCTTTTGAGCTACCTCGGGGTTCTGCGTGCCGCAGACGATAATGTTTTGCTCCCAATTGGGAGAAATTGTAATCGCATTCATATGCTGTCTGCCGATGAGTTCCGAAATGGCAGCGCCGAGCTCACCTTGCTTGAATGCTGTCTTGAGGGCGACCGTACTGCGTGGCCGCAGCACGATCACGTAATCGTCAGGGTTCATCCGGACCGTCGGCTTCGGCGTCCACTTGGAGACTGGTGAAAATGACTTTTGTGGACATTTAGAAGACGGAGCGCGAGCGTCTCCCGTTGCTGATTTGTCGAGAGGAGTCTTGGGCGTTGCAGCTCCTCGTGCGTTCTGCCGGCGGCGGCACCGGCTTTCAACGACTTGAAAAAGGGCAGCTTGCTGCGCCGAAATGGTGGATGGGCCATCCTCTGGTTGGCTTGCAGGGACAGACGACCACGACAGAGTCGTGGGGTCGTATCCGCGTTGTTCAGGCAGAGCCATGTTGAGCGGTTGACCGGCGGGCGTCTCCGCAGCCAGCGGCGGGGGAGCCGAAGCCGTTAGGCTTAGCTCGACCGCTACGTGGGGATGCGGAGGGTTGCTCGAAATGGCCGAAAATTGGGCGTACCTGGGTCAGATCGGTGTCTCCAGGATCCTGCTGACTTCACAGATGCAGTCGCACAGGTTTGATAGGTGTTACATCAGATTGCCGCGGTTCCAGTCGAAAATCGACGGTGCCGATGTGCCACGCGTCCGATCGCTGCGTCTGCTGTCGCGTTCTCCGGTGTCGTCGGCGTCGGCCGTGAGCGAAAAATCCTTTCTCATCATCCTCGCAATGTATGCCACTGCCCCAACAGCGCAAGGAAAGGAAGGGACGCCTGTCACATAATTCGGTGGACAACCCGGACCGCGCCACAAGGGAAGGAAAATGAAATGAAAATTGGTTTTAAGGAAAGGAAGTGAGGCCTGTCTCACATATCTCTGTGGACACCCGAACCGCGCTGCAGGAGAAGGAAAATGAAATGAAAATTGGTTTTAAGGAAAGGAAGTGACGCGTATGACATATCTCTCGTTCGGGCGCAGTAAGGCCGTACGGGCACGCAGGAATCACGCGGTGAGCGCGAACAACGCGGCGCACATCGAAAGCTCGTTCACAACGAAGCTTGCGACCCGCCGCGGTGGCTCAGTGTTTAGGCGCTCGACTACTCATCCGGAGTTCCCGGGTTCGAACCCGACCGCGGCGGCTGCGTTTTTATGGAGGAAAAACGCTAAGGCACCCGTGTGCTCTGCGATGTCAGTGCACGTTAAAGATCCCCAGGTGGTCGAAATTATTCCGGAGCCCTCCACTGCGGCACCTCCATCTCCCTTTCTTCTTTCACTCCCTCCTTTATATCTTTCCTTACGGCGCGGTTCGGGTGTCCAACGATATATGACAGATATTGCGCCATTTCCTTTCCCAAAATAACAATTATTATTAACGAAGCTTGCGGCTTGCTGTCCGTTCGTTTGGCGCGGAAGCTATGCTGGCGTTCGTGGCATCGGATTTGTCGAGAACGATGTGCCGACGAATTACAACCGCAACTTGAGTCCCGCGCGTTTTAGTAAGGCGCCTGGCAGCGCTTCTACGTGGTTTGCCGCTCCGCGCGTCCGTTTCACCGTACGTAGCAGAGCGGTTTGTCTAACGGGCAAGGCGTTGCGCAGAACAGGCGATAGCGTTCCGTGGACTCCCTGGCAGTGCTGAAACACCCTGTCGCATTCCACTCTAAAGGCGTCTACCAGCTGTCTACCCTTAGAAGCTTAAGCGTCCTCCGAGTTTTTATCTTTGTTGTATACGAACTGATTACAAGTGAATAGCGTCGGCGCAATTTAAGGCAAGGCTAGAGTTGTGAAGGTCTGAAAATTCTCGTCAACAGGTGCTACCTTCCTTCTTTTGCTCCTTCCTTTATCCCTTCCATTACGGCGCGTTCCGGAAGTACACCGAGACATGTGAGACAGTTACTGCGTCATTTCCCTACCTCAAATCCAATTTGTTTATTATTCATGTCGTTCTTTTTTTGCTTGTTCTTAGCTGCCACTTTCTTTTAATTTTTCGCCAATATTTGTTTCAAGGGCCTCACATTAACCCGTAAATTTCGCTCCTTGCTCCACTCGTTAGTGCTTTAGATACTGTGCTGCGCAATGCAAGGAGCTTCAGTGAAATGCTTGTTTGGCGGAAACCCTATGCGCGCCTTCGATGGCGCAGCCAACGGAAAGCGTTACAGATAAAAATGTTTGTCCGGAATGAATTGAGGATATTTCATAGACTGGTGCATATGTTAGACTGAAGAGAACCGCTGTAATTATGCATGTGTTAGGTTTATGTTTAAGCTATGTGCACGGAAGTCGAGCTAACTAACTTAAAGCGATTTCTGCATCGAACGCCATGAGTAATGTACTGGGCTGTGGCAACCTACCCAACCAAAGTTAGCACAAAACGTACGCTCGCGTTTTTGAGCACAGGGATATGAGTCTTGCAAAAATGTAACGGTAGCTTTTTTATATCCTTGACGCAACACCGTCGCTTCAGTAAAGCTAAACTACAAACTAAACGAAAAAGCTTTCACACGTTCTCACATAGATGTTGTTGTGTTTTCGGATGCCTGTCTGGCGTATTCTTAGCTATAAAATTTGGAAGAAAGTCTCCATTAGGTGAAGTCTTATCCCTTAGTTCTTGCACGCATAAAACAATGATCATATTTGGAAAATTACTTTGCAAAACAGAGCTGCTTGGCACCTTAAGGACCAGCACCGTTGGCTTAGTGGATTTGGCGTTGGCACTTTACTCCGAGGTCGCGGAATTGATGCAGGCCACGACTTCCGTATTTCGACGGACGTTAAAAAAACTCCAGGGAATCACAATTATTCCCGAGCCCTGCAGTACGGCATACCTCATAGGCCTTATTTCGCTTCGGAAATTAAACTCCACCGTTACTAATTTATACCTTTACGTTAATGCACAAATGCAACACTTCTCCTACCTTCGTGTAGCGGTTGGATTATATATTTAAGATAATCTACCAGCTTTTGGAGCAGCGCCATAATTCAAGGAAAACGGAGTCAGAAACAAACTAATTCAGCCACATCGCTCAGCCGTTACGTGTTATCGACACCAACAGTAAAAAAGAATGAGTGTCAGTTGTAACGCTTTTACGTTGCACGTGTTGAAGTATAATTTCTGCGTAGAAACAAGTGTGCTCATAATCGCAATTGTTCAGCGCTAGTACGGTGGTCCTGTTATTCATATGGCGCTTGTCTTTCGCTAATTTTTATTCATTGAAACACCATGACAGCCCTTATAATGAGCTTAAAACACCGACTTAATCCGCCACTTTATTATATACATGTTGCGCCAGAAATGATGATAGTGCAAAAGAGAAGCTGCGATTTACCACGCTCATCAAGGCATTTGCGGCGTTTTTCTCGCGGGCATTCAAGAGCAAGCTCAGAGGCAATCGCGTGCTCCGTCTTCAAGCATGCGTTTCAAGCTTGCAAGCAAGCTTTGCTGCGATTCCCGGTGCTTACTCGAGTCTCGGTTTTCTTTTCCCATCCTCCTCGCTTGCCGCTCCACCAGAATCAGCAAATGGCGCGAAAGCTGCGAGCAAACCGACGCCTCGAGGCGGTTAAACTTTCTTCGCGCGCACTTCAACAAGCGTGCATTTCGGCGTTTATCCAGCATGGAGGCACCGGCAAAAAGACATAGCACAAAATGAAGGATGATATCACGCGTCGTGTTTTCTTAATAAAACTAATTAGCCCATGAAACAACCTTGCGAATCTAGGAAGAACTCGTTAGGTGTGCGCATGCTCTGGTTGCCACGAACGAAGTTAAATTTAAAAAAAAACAGGAAGCAACCTTTCCCTTCTGATGGCAAAGCAGTAAGAAAACATACACCGACTTTAGCGTGTTTCGGCGCCTGTCATCACGGAAGAATCCAGGGACATGCGGAATAAAAGTGAATTAAATATGAAACCGCCTGCAGCCCTCGTGATAACGTCTGAGTGTTCAAGCAGCAGCAACGAAAACGAACGAATGTGGACTTGAGTTATCTGACGGCCTCGGGCGAAATGTGCTCAAGGGGGGGGCATCTCTTGATTTTTATTTCCTCTTATTTACTTATTGCGTCATAGTTTAAGTGAATCGCACTAACTCCGGTGCACAGATGCGAATTCGGACGTGTTTTGTGCGGCTGTAAAAGCGGGGGAGAACTATCGAGCAAAAGCGTACGTGCTCAAAGGATTGTTGCGAGCATGTTATTTGTAGGGACCTCCTTTTTTCTTCTTCTTTATCTTTGAAGCTCTTGGCGGCAGCTGGACAAACCTCAAGCATGCAGTTCTCCGTGGTTTTCTGTTTTTGCTGTTGAGAAGGAGAAAACAAAACGCCGATTGTTGCAAGAAAATTCAACGCTCAACAACGAGCGGGCGTAGTTCCTCTTCTGCTGGCCGGCGACAGGAACAGTTCGGATAAGGCGGCTTCTTTCAGAAATAAATATAAAAGCAATTCAAATATCTATTTTACATTGAACGCTTATTGACTGTAGTTTTACATAATAGAAATGAATGGGTTACATAAGAGAACTGCTAAGAGTACTAGATACTTCAGTGCCCCCCCCCCCCCCCTCTACTGTTATTCTCGTTGATGTCTAACTGACCGGGACAGAGCGATTTTTTTCCAGAATTTCTGAAATTTGACTTATACTGTCGAGTAGAAGAAAAAGCTATAAAAGAGCAACACCTACAAAATTGTTTCACACATATTCTCTTACTAAAGGCAGGTTTACAACATCCCTTTGCATAGCGACGAAAGGGCTGTCGATAGAGAACTCAAAGCCAAGTGCCATAAAGTAGTGTAGAGCAGTGATGAAAAGATGAGCGTATAGTGTGGGTAAGAGAAATCGGTCATTCCATGCCAAAGGAACCAGAGTTCGCGCTCAACCCCCTCCGACCTTTTTGCATGAAATATGGGGCACTTTACTGAGCTGTGTAAAGTAATTACCTTTAATAGCTTTGGAGAAAGCAAATTTCCTGGTCATGTGACAACCCTTTGAACTTCTCAGACGAATGCCGAAGTTAGTCCCACTAACAAAAATTACAAAAATCAAATATTTTGCAAATCCGAAAGTTGGGCGGGTTGGATAACGTTCATGATGAAACAATACCGCAAAAGGAACTCAAGGGGCGGAAAGGGAACGACGCAGACAAGCGCTTGTCTGCGTCGTTCACTTTCCGTCCTGCTTCTCTGCGTCGTTCACTTTCCGTGCCTCGTGTTCCTTTTGCACTATTTTTGAACCATCAAATATTTTGCTTTTGCGCTCGAAATGTTTTTTTATAGATAGTGCATATTAATTGCGTTTTTTTATCGCGCAGCAAGGAATTTTCAGAACGAAATTTCTTGCGTGGTTTTAATTCATTATTTTGCTCCAAAAACATAATTTTTGGTATTTTTAAAGCCTGTTTCGCGACATTCCTGAGCAGTATATCTTCGGCTGCTGTCTATAACATGTAATAATTTATTAAATGTTTTAATTATATTAGAACACAATATATATCAGGAAAACTGTCCAACTTCGAAAAAATTTGTTCTGTCACGTTTTCGGTCATTAATTTTGTGCAGAGGCGTTCCTAGTGAAAGTGTTAAATGTGACCCGATTGATAGCTACTTTCATCGTAATTTCCTATCAGCGAAATTTATCGAGGAATTTTTCGTTCTAAGCGCGAAAATTATGTTGAAGTTCAGCGCCGCACCTTGAGCCACGGTTGCCCTGTACTACCACAGCCGTGGCGCCACTCAGAATTCTATATTTTGTTTACAGGAGCAATGGTATGCGGGAGCAGCATCAAAGGACTTTTGGGGCATCGGGAAGGGCGAAAGAGTGCTGGGGTTTAACGTACTTAAACCGAGTAGACGTGTGAAAGCAGGTAGTTCATTCTTCAATTGGAGGAGACACTTAAGCTCCGCTTTAGTAGGTTAATGCCCACATATGCAGAATTGGCCTTTCTGTACTTCTAGACGACGAGCCCTCATACCACTACCAGCGCAGTGGCGCAGCGGTTAAGCGAAACGCCACTGCACTGGCAGGCGGCTGTTTTTGCCACATCCACCGGTACGGATTGTGCCACCACGTTGCTCTTCCCAAGCAACCTCTCGCAACCAATCATTAATTGATTAATTGATTGCTAGAGGCGCTCGGGTAAGCTGTGCTCTGAACTCAACCGAGCTTCTTGCCCCTATTTGCTGCGACTGGCGCTATGCTTCTCCGAACTTACCCGAGCAAACTAGGGTTAGTTCGGAGCACAAGATTATACAAGATTGACAAGGGCTAGGGGTTGGTACGTCCGGAGTAGCGCTTTCGCACTAAAACGTCGCTGAGCTGACTTAGTAGACGTGATGTCGCACAAACTTGCGCAATTCCAAAATGAAACTACGTACAAGCTTAGTTCGCAAAGCCTTCTGAGTCGAGCAAGGCATGCTTACACTTCTTAAAAGCGGGGAGCACTGCACTCCACGGCCTGCAGTCTGAAATGTAGTAAGTCAAGTTTTTTTTTTTTTTTTTACAAAACGCGGAGTACAGGCAACCTTCGCAACAAACGTAACCCCGTTAAAGCAGTTCAAGGTACAAACTTTCAGCGTTCCTTTATACGAAATCGCTCAGATCTTGAGTTTTGTTTTCTTTGCTTCTTGATTTAGAGTAGAAGAAAAAACTTGTCCAAACTAAAACGTTTTTTTTTTGTTTTATTCAAGGGATGTCAAAGAACAAAACGAAATATTGCGTGAGCTCGTAACCATGAGACCTAAGGGGACGTTTCAGGCGTTGTACATTCCTATGAAATATAATGTCAAAGGCCACCTCTCTCTTATCGCGACAGAATTTGTTTAAGCAGATCTATCCTGGGCGGAAGACACAATCATTTTTTGTGCACCTTAAAAACTGAATGGAAATAAAAGCCACGTGAGCGCTCATAACTCGTGTTTATTGTGAATTTCTATCAGCGCGAAAACGTATAAAGACACCACCCAATACCGCCACCACCATCTTGCCGCTTCAGTTCGGTGCTGTTGTAATCGTTGCATATAAATATTGATAACTGTTACGACATCTTTTGAGCTCGCGTTCGGAACTCCGATTATGGCGTTGTGCTCGTCACGTTTCGTTGCTGAGCACGAGGACAAGGGATGGAATCGCTAATAATAATAATTGGTTTTTTGGGGAAAGGAAATGGCGCAGTATCTGTCTCATATATCGTTGGACACCTGAACCGCGCCGTAAGGGTACGGATAAAGGAGGGAGTGAAAAAAGAAAGGAAGAAATAGGTGCCGTAGTGGAGGGCTCCGGAATAATTTTGACCACCTGGGGATCTCTAACGTGCACTGACATCGCACAGCACACGGGCGCCTTAGCGTTTTTCCTCCATAAAAACGCAACCGCCGCGGTCGGATTCGAACCTGGGAACTGCGCGGCGGCCTTGCTTCGATTGAGGCAAAATGCAAAATAATTTACGCGTGAATCGCTAAGCTGGCCGGAAATAGTCCACAGTCCTCCACTAAGATAACACTTTTAAGAGCGTTAGCTCTTACTACTTACGCTTGTGAAGGACGCGTTTGTCTGCAATGAAAGTCAAATTGACCAGAACAGTAACCACGTCACCACACTACATCACATAGCAACTGTGAGTGCGTACTGGCTTACTGATACCTATCGATCCATTATAGTATATGTGCCAGCATAGCAGCCATCGCATCAAAGTGGGACCCCCCCCTGGGACCATCATTTGCATAAAATTTGGGGGCCACCCGGTCGACGCATAATGTTGGAAGTGGTGTCAAACGACTTGGCACGCTCCTGAGGATAAAATTACTCATTGAGATGAAGCGCAAAGTATGTGTAGGATTCGCAACAACGACCCTTCCGGCCGCAAACCGTGCATTCCGAGGACCTTCCGTTCCTCACCACGAGCTCACCCTTGAATCGCAGGATAGCAAAGAAGGCTCCTGAGGAAGACCTGGAACGGTGTCTCTTGGAAAGAATAGACTGCTTTGCCAAGAATGCAAAATAGAGTGGACCTGATTGTGCTGACGATCGTTTGCATAGGGCTGTGAAATTTTTTAAGCGTAATGACCTCTCTGTTTTGCAGGAAAATAGGATGGGCGGCTTTGTTGCTTTTCCAAGGTCCAGGTACAATGGAAAAGCTGCGTTGGCCGTTAACAAGAACTTCACTCGTGTGGAAAAAGGCCAAACTAGAAATAAGGCTAAAGCAGTCGAGTTTTTGCAAGCATGCAGATTCTCAGAGGCTTGCAAGAGATATAACTGTCAGTGAAAGTGGTGCGTTGCACGTTTTGTTTAGCGCTGAGACGCATGAACTGGATACTCCGTTTCGCACCATTGTGAACGAAGGTGGCACGTGGCAGAACTGTGCTAGTACATCCCTTTTAAAAGCTTTGAATATCCTGTGGCCCTACTGGTTGCACCTAGCACAGACTCGCTGCATCCCCCGGTACCATAACATGACTTTGTAGCCCTGGATGGACAGAAAGTTGGGTGCCGGGTTCCGCATCTCGAGCCGCAATGGGTCACCTAACGAGCGCCTAAGAGAACACAATAACAATGTTCACAATACAGTTAAAGGGCATCTCGACATCACTGCCGAGATTGTGTAAGCAGAACTTGCCAGCCATACTTTCAACACCCAAAAGTGTTGAGCAGACACCCAAACACGCTAATTCGAGAATTTATTGAAGCCGCGCAAATCGCCTGGTTACAGCACGGATGTGTCAGCAGTCCCTCCTTAGCATTGTCAGCCAAAAAATTACAATTTCTATCCGCAGGGAAATAATGCCGCTGTATCATTTTGGTTCTTTTTTCGTGTGCATGGACAAGTGTGTATCACCCCTATGTTTTTTATTGTTGGTTGGAGCCTGATATATAAATTTCCTCGTTCGATAGAAAAAACCTTTAATTGCAAATCAGAGCCTGTCTTTGTGTGTCTTCCTTCAGTCCTTGTCTAATTCGCTCTCTTCTTTTTAAAATGGTATACCAACTCGCCCAAGCATCAGTCCTGAGGAGACTATTTTTTTTACCTTGATTGCACTGGGTCGCCACCTGTAGTCCCGGTGCACAGTGCTGTGCGCATGAAGCCGACATGTAAGCGGTTACTTAGCGTTCTGGTAAGTCTGGTCAGAGATTCAGCTTTAGAGCTCTCAGCAAGCAATGTTTCCACTCGGTTTGTTCATAATGGAAGCAAGATTATTGAGTGTACGCTTGCTGCAATACGGTGGGCAGGATCCAGTCGGGAAAAAGGCAAACATAAATCACAGCGGCAACGTCAAAGCTTGCGAACTCGTTTGGTAGTCACTTCAGGCGCTCACTTAATATCTGTGTTTTAGTGCAGGATTGCATTTGCCGTCTACATATTCTCCTCACCCTGTCAACTAATTTTTGCCCGTCCGTTCGTCCGTCCTTCTGTCCGCCCACGCCAGTATCGGTTTCGTGAAAATAAAATATACACGAAATAATTCAAGGCCACACCTGGTTTCGACCCTACTCCAGTTTTGTTGCGCTACTGGCAGCTTGCAACGCTGCAACCAGCTCGGCTTTCTTTTTCGTAAACGTGGTATTTATTACAGTGAAGTAATGCTCTCTGCACGTGATATATTTAAAGTATTTAGGAAGCGATATTAAATACATGACCAACCAAGACGCGCCCAGGCAAAAAGAAAAGCCGCCACCGTCTGGAAGGCGTTCAAGTAACGATCGTTAGCTGTTTGGTTTACTAGACGAAGAAAGCGAAGAAGAAAGCGCCCGTTGTCCAGTTATACCCCTTCAAGATACGTCCCAAACGAAGTTTGCTTCGTTTGGGGGGACAAGGTGGGCCTAGAATTCGGCTTGCGGTGCGATATAGTAACGCTTTAGTTAGTAATATCATGTATACAGTGTTTACCTATTATTTAATTGCGGCTTTATTTCTATACCGCAACCCATAGGGTTTCATTTTCCGGCCAAATTCGGTATACAACAGTTCTCGGATGGGTGCCCGTTGTTGTCGGAGTATATATAGCGGAACGAATGTATGCATGTATAGCCGGATACCTGATATTTGATTTAATATCTGCTACTGGTCCTTGTACCGAAGATATTAAACTTTTTTTTTTTTGGAATATGGCGGAGTGCTATACGCACTCGGCCAGGTATTGCACTGCCTCCGCGATCGGTCCGACGCCTACGGGCCTATTAGCGCGCGGCGCCTTTTCTATTTATCTTTCCCTCCTATCCTTCAAGTCTCCTACTTTCAGCATGCGGCAGCGAGCGTGGCTCGGCTTGGGCCAGTAGGCAGGCCTGTTCTCTTTCCTTTTCCTACTTCCTTTCAGCAACTTCAGTCACTCAGTCAGTCATGTATAGACCAGATTCATTTACCCTCACACGCAGGCTGCGAGTGCTCTCTTACTCTCGACACCAGTCGCCATCTATCGGCGCACGCGGCACGTTGGACTGCGGTCGGGTCGCGCCGGCGGCGCGTAGAATGCGTGTTTACGTGTTCTTCGCTTCCGTCGCTGATGCGCTCTATCACCTAACGTATGTGGGTGTGTGCTGTGCATCACTAGTCACATTTTCCCTGGCCGTTCTAACGGTTATCTGACACACACTGTTACACACATATGCGAGGGTAGTTGACCAGGTACGGTGTGGATTTAAAACCGGTTCTTACAAGCACATGTCTGAGCTGGCGTGTCGTTTGTTGCCGTTTTTTTACGTACGCTTCCAGCTGTGATAATTTTATGCATCAGATTGTATATTTATTGATTTGACTGAATGGTGCAGTGACGTGCAAGCGGTAACCGGATCGGCCAGCTGCAGATCGAAGGTTGTCCAGGCGAAGCGCGTGTTTTCAATAGCCAGTACGTCTTAGACATCCGTGCACTGAGCTTGCTATTGCTCCCGTAAAGACATTTCGTGCATGGGGATGTAAGCACGACCGCCACCAAATTAAGTTTCTATTTCCGTATGTATCTCAGATGGGTCCGCGGGGTAAAGGGCTGACCGTATAGTATCTCTCTGCTGTTGGTACCTACCTCAATCACAGCAATATATACACGATTTTATTACATTCTATGACACGTGGCCAAACTGCTACGCAACGCTGTCACATGCTCCGAGAGCTTCCAAAGAAAATAAACGCGACTTCGGTCCGCAGAATTTGTGAAACCTGGCCTCTCTGCTGATATTGATCAATCTTGAATAAATTAAGCAAGAATACGTTTTTGTGCGCCAGACAGCAGAAATCATGGCAAAATTTGTTTTCTGTTTGCCCTGTGACTCAGTTGTGCTCATAACAATAATTTGTTGTGACCGGCGCACCACGTAGCTAGCGACAAAAAAGCCCCATTTGTGGTGGGTGCTTTATGGCCGACAGGAAGGATTAAGAGCGCATTGGAATTGAAATTGCATGCTTGCTGGGCACATAATATTTGATACTGACCAAAAAGCTTTTCACTGTAATGGAACACCAAGACAGTAACGATATAAGCGCGAGCGCGTGCTAATCGCCGGCACAATTAACGTGAATGCCGAACTATATGTCATGAGTAACGCATCAGTTCTATCCCTTTGATAAAGCAAAGACCTCTTGCAACACAACCACGCTGTGGAAGTATGCTAAACAACGTTTTTTTAACGCCCGAAGGGAAGTAAATCGCGGCTATATGCAGGCGCGGCCGCGGAGCTGCCGCCGCCCCGCAGTCCCCAAAGAAACGCCCGCAACACGGCGCGCCAGTCGGCGGAAAATGGCCGCGCCTGAGAGCGGCTCTTGATTCTGGTCTATAGCGGTCCCGTAACGGTACAGCTTTCCTACCTGTTTTAGGATTTATTTGGTGAGGGGGGGGGCGGAATGAGAGGGCACAACCAATTTTAATGGCCGCCATCTTGGATTCTAGAAATCGAAACTATGCCGCCATTTCGTTCCCTGACGTCATACACGCATAGTTCTACCTCTATCCACCATATTGGACCGTGACGTCATTATTGGCACGCAGCAAGTGGTTATTTCTCCCGGTGACGCGCTCCGGTTTCAGCTCTGTTTGGGAGCACACTTCCTGAGGTGAGCAATCATCCGCTTGAACTTTTATTTTGTACAAACAAGAGCTTCATAATGCACGTCCATCACACGAGTTTTCTGCATACGCTTTGCAGGCGTATAAGAACAAGTCTGAAGGTTCAACAACATATTGCGGAGCAGTAAGGTATCGTACGGCACGGGGAGTCAAATTATTCGCTATTCATTGTCCGCTGCTGGGCATCCCAAAGGAACATTGTTTCTTGACATTTGACGAAAAAATGCGAAGTTTCATCTGGAGCATCGTACAGGCTGCATGTTAACGAGGGCGTAAAAATCTAATTTTCCTCTAGACTTGTTTTAACGGGCAATGTATAGGTGTATGGCTTTATAAGAAAGCATTTGTACGCAATGAGAGAGGAATTTTACGTGCTGCTCTAAGCACGTCATGCCCAGGCATGACGAAGTTCACAGAGCTGTGCATAAATGGAGAGAAGAGCGTAGAAATCAGATCTTTGCACAACTGTTTCCGCGGCAATGAAAAGAAGTGAGTAGAAAAACGAAACATTAGGCAACAAAGAACAAAATACATCTTATCGATTAGCTGCCATAAACAACCACGATAACAAATATTAGAAGACACTGTAAAGGTAGGCTACCACCGCAGCACATCTGTCAATTTTTCTATAGGAGACTTCAGGCTTGATAAGCTTTAGCTGCACAGCAGAAGAACAGAGCACATAATGAAGAAACACATCCAACACGGGCGGAGCTGCAGATGTCGGCTATTCAGCCGGGACTCGTTGACTGCTGATGTAATGTTGCTGGAGGAATTTCGTAGCAGGTGAGAGTGAACGAGTGTACAGACGGCGGAGGAACTTAGTTATGTAGGGCGTTATTTTACATTTCGCGAAAAAAAAAGAAAAAAGAAATTATTAAAAATAGAAAAAAAATGATATAGCAGTAAAATTTTAAAAAGTTCGAAAAACTGTCTAAAATCGAAGCTAAAAAGAGAGTCCCAAAAACTGACTGACTCTCATATTGGGAAAAATTGATGGTTACAGCCATCAAATTTGTCAAAGCTAAAAATAAAGAATCAACCAGGAATATCTCCAGTAAGAAACGGCTTGGCAGCTTGTGGTGGTGACCGCAGAATTCCTCTAATGTGGCTGCAACATAGGTATCTCGACTGAAACGCGGTGGTCGCATAAAAGATAAAAGCCCTTACCGCCACTATTACTGCTAGCCGCGGGTTACTGGACAAGTAGCTCCGGTGATACGCTGTGATGCTGCGAGACCTTCTTGAGGACGAATGGTAAAAGCGCCGATCTGCTAACTATAGTCTTATTGTCTCGTACTGCGGCAACTGAGGCAGATGTTCAAGGAATCCGTCTTTTACATTTTGATATATCGATTGCTGTCGTCTGTGTCTTTTCGCTCTCCCTGCATTCGTTCTCCCTGTCTTGTCCTTGCGTCATGGGTGCGCTACTGTACGTAACCGCGTTTGCTTCATCTTCCGAGCGGCAATCGAGGTCTTCTCTCCGATCTCGCAAGAAGAAAAAAGCCTCGGAGTTAGAGACAGCGCGCCGAGCGTTGCCTCGGAAAATATAGACTCCTCCGGCGCTTTCACAACGCGCCGCGGAAAGCGGCGCAGTAAATACACACACGTGCGCGCACGCGCATTCGAAATAACAAAGGCAGATGGGAGGAGTGATTTATTTCGAGCAGCCAGTGTGCGGTTTGGGTGGGGTCTGGACCCTGGCCTTTTTCTCTTCTGCCCGGCGATGCCGCAGTCGAACCGGATAAACGATCCGGGATCCGCTCTTCCCCGTCTCCCTCAGCCTCGGGGCCGCCCTTCCCGAAAAAGTTCCCGGCCCCCAATCTTTCCCCGAATTCGCGTCCTCGACGAATGAGCGGTTGGACCCCGTGCCGCGCGCACTGCATAAATTCCGTGCATGGCTGTCCGAAATGGACGCATGACGCTACGCAACCACGCTTCGCTGCGAAGGGACGTGGACTTGCGTAATTAATTTTTTTTTCCTCGTGACCTTGTGTGTTCGTTATGCAGGAGTCGATACTTATATTACAGGCGTCGTGGCTTCGTTGACAATCGTGGGGTATTACGTCAGTGTAACTGTAAGTCAGTATAACTAAGATGAGTAATGGCTAACGGGAGAAAAACAAGACAGAAACACCAACAAGTGGTACCAGAGAATAAATTTTTGAAAAAAAAAACACTTTGGTTCAATCGCGAACTTACTAGAGCTACGGGGGCTGCTAAAAAATACGCCTGGATATTTTGTTCTAAAGCTCCTCTGACGCAAGCGAGAGCCAAAATACAGCAGTCCCGCTCCGGGCAACGATGGAGCAACCAGCATCGAAAACCCTAACAGAAGCACCGGTCACATATAGAGAATTCACGGAAGGCTACAGACTCAGTAGAAGGCAATTACCACCACCAGACAAATCACTCTCACTAAAGGAAGCAGCGGCCTGGAGGAAGATACAAACGAACACCTACTCTTCGCCAGAAATCTTAGGTATATACAATCAGCACAAGGTAGAGGACAGGGTATGTAGATACTGTGGAGCTAAAGGCACTTTGGCACACATAACTATAGAATGTGGCAGCTCCCCAGGGGCTGCGGAATTCAACCATGAAACAGCCTGGGACGATTTGCTGCCAAGCGAAGATCCCGCTACGCAGAAAAGACCAGCCTGGTGGCCGAGGCTGTGACCGACCAACGGCACCGGTAGCCCAGCCCCCGGGCTTAGATTGAGGCCCACGAGGGAGAAAGCTACCACCCTTTGGCAAATAAAGTTCATTGACTGACTACTGACAGGTGTCCCGCCGCGACCACTTTTCGCAGCACAGGTCTGGCGTCATAAGGGCGTAAAAAGCTGATGTTAATGGAAATAGACTTCTCGAAACTAGCGAATACCGAATAGTCTAATATGAAGCTTGGCGCAAGTTCTTTGTCTTTCATGTCAGTGTTTTTTTTTTTTTGCCATGCTAAACGATACCGTTTTTTGGGGTGCACACCTATCGGCAGCTGTGTGCGCCACAAGTTGTAAATGTGACGACCACGGTAACTTAGCCACGTGCAATTGTCGCTCTTCCGTCCCAGCGCGCAGAAAAGTTTGCGATACGGCCTCGATTCGTTCCTGGTGAGCACCACCAGGAGATTAGGAATTCAGCAAATTTCATTTTTTTTTACCCATTTCAGATTGTCTTAGGAGAATGGCGTTGGCTGTGCATTCCGCATCTAGTCTAATCCCTGATGTTCCGCTTGAAGAGGCTTTCGCTTGGAACGCTGTTCTTTTCTCCTCTCATTGCGAATACACCTTTCCTCCTCGCTCTTTTTTTTTAGAATAAAGGTGTTGCGCGTGTTCAGGCCGCAGATTCCACCCTGTTGCTTTTACTCGTTTCATGTGTCTCTCTTAATGTTGTCACACCAAAAAACTGACACGTCAACAAAGCCCCCCAACCTCGGCGACTGTCAGCGGAGCCGCCTTTCTTCTTTCCTTTCGGTCTGCATGGCACCTTTGTACCTCACGCTATAATTTCACAGCAAGACTTAAGTCTCCATTTTATAGGAAAGACCTTGTGCATCCTTGTGTCTTCCGTGTGCATCATCGTACAGATGGCCCCGAGCTCCCACGCAGTCATATACGGGGTTATAAATATGCCCAGAGATGGGGCAGTTCGCCACTCTTTCGCCGTGCTGCACACAAATGGCTGGCACAGCTGCCGCGGCGGCCAGTGGATCCCGCTGTTCCGTTCGCGGGCTGAATGGCACGGCGGCGGTGGTGGGTCGCAGGGAAAGAGAGAGCCGCATAGATTATCATCGCCGAGTAACAATACCAGAGGAGAAGCCGCCGAATCCTGGGGCGTCGGGAGCTTATTTTTCATTTTCTCCCTCGCCCTGCCCCCTTTCCTTGTTACACGCCGCTTAGGGTCGGCCTCGCTTCATCAATCTTGCAGATTCGGCTCCACGTAGGATTCCTGGCGCTTACGCGAGCTCGCTTCGGCGCGGCCTTAGCTGCTGCCGCCTCACCGTTACGGGTGTGCTCGCATCGGCGCAAAACTCACTCTTATCCGTGCACTGTCGCTTCTTATCTTACTTGTCTTTTCATATTTGGGAGCTTCATGCGGCTCGGTTGTTCCTCCCTCTCAGGCGCCCTGTGCTCTAGCAGGCTTTGCGTGCGCGCCTGAAAAATGCTCGCATCTCTAGTTGTCCGTGGATCTGCCATCACGCCATTGAAGTTTCACACGTCGCCTCCTCCAAGAGTGTTTTCCGTGTTGCTGGTGTTGTTTTCGTCGTTCCTGGCCGCTATAGCTGCCTTGCGGAGGGAAAGATCACTAAACCTTTGTAGTTATGGGCAAACCGACGTGTGAGCATGCCGCCGCCTGTCTCCTTGGTGCAGGCTGCGTCGAAAAAAAAAACAGTCTGCGTGCACGCTCCTAGCCACATACGTTTATGCTGGCTTTAAAATTCCACTCAGTCGTGTGGAGAAGCAACCGAAATTGCTGTTTAATACCAGTTGTCGTTCTTGCGCAAAACGGCGCGCTATCCGGCCCAAAGTTCAAGCATGCATAATGAATAGACTGCCCTGGCATGCAATTCATCCACTATGATTACAATGCGACCTGCACACCTTCGCGAGCATTAGTGAATATTTGGAAGCTTTCTTACCTTAATAAAGTTCTTCATAAATTTATTCCAGTACAGGCAGCTTACGCATTAAGTGTCAAATATGACAAAAAATGTTACACGCCTGGGCACGCTCCAATGATGCCTGCCATTGCGAAAGCGCTGCTTTTTTACCTCAAGGACATCGCCGAGGTAAACGATCTGACAAGTTTAGTCTCTGTCATTCAGTGCTATGAAAAGAACGAGACTATCAGGTAAGAGGTGCCCTTGTGACTAAAAGGACACGAGCAGAAGTGAGACAATATCGAGCCGATCGGGCTTATGTGCGAACATCAAATGAACTGCGCGAGAAAGAATTTACACGAGGACCGACAGAGACGAGCTTAGACAACATCAAGTGTTATTTTAGTTCATCTTGCTGCCATCTGACACTTTTATTGAGCTTGCCTGTGGCACTCACTGTTTTTCTTCAGCCGTGCTGTCACGTCTCTCAAGTTGTGATCAATGCCGCTCAGGTTAACGTTCTGTCTCGCCGTTACATCCTTTCTAAATTTATCATCTATCTGCTCTCATTTAGCGTCTCTTCTTGAAGGCCTGACCCAATAGTCTGAGGGTAACAGCACAGCTCGATACAGGAGCCTTAAACAGGTGCACGGCCGTATGCCCAGCACACGTGCCGGCGATCTCCAACAGAAATTTGTAGAAGGCATCAGCGCGGACAGAAGAATTCAGGCACGCTCTTCGAATCTTTGCGTGCCGCAGCCCGCTCTCACAGCGCGCCTTGTTCCACGCGGCAGGGCTTCCATTGTGGCTGTCCGGGGAAGTTTTTGGCTCGCGAGCTGCTTCCATTGTGCGAGCGCGCCATAGCCGCCGTCTCACGACGTCCAAAGGCGCCGCCCGAGCGTTACACATTTCAGGGCCCGCGCGCTCTGCGTGTGCCTCGTCTCCCCGTCGTCGTCATCTTTCAGGAGCAACCCATTTCTGTCAGAGGGGCGCGTTGACGCCGCAAACTTTGCAAAATCTCCATAGAAAACGTCAGGCCCGGCACGACACCACCCCAACTTCCGCTAGCCACGCTGTGGGTGCGAGCTGCGCCGATAGTATGCGCGAAGCCGAGTAATAGACTCGCTGCAACACGATGTTCGCCAGAGCTCCTGCGGCTCTGTTGAGCTGGCGTTTTCGCTGCGTTGCCGCCGGCGGGGCTTCGAAGAAAGAGCGCGGGATGGCTGCTATTCACAACGGCAAGCTGTTCGATAACGTCCGGCGCCCCAAACAGTCGGCTGTCCGCGTATTTCTTTTTTTTTTAACCCGTTCTCTTCAGAAAGAAAAAAAAACAAGAACAAGAAGCATTTTTTACATCGGCCGTTTCGGAGATGAAGGCTTAGTAATAATAACGAGAAGAGAAGACAAGGAGAATTTCCTCCTCTTTTTCCTACAGCGGCCCGCCTGTATACGTCAAGCTACTTGAGCTGTTGGCGACATCGCGAGCACGGAGTTGTAAAATATTTAATGGCACTTAGGCGGCATGCATTTCGCCGGCCATCCACGGGAATTATTCATGCCAAGCGTTATTAAACACGCACAAAAGGCAAGTTTTTGATTAAACAGACGTGGTTCTTTTCTTAGGAACGACCGCTCCCAATAGAGCCATTTTTTATTATTTTCTGTTTCTTCTCTCGCTCGAACGAGCAGCACGGTAATTATTAAGGACTTGGGAGACGCACGTTAATAGAAATGAGCTGTCTTGGGCGCTGACAAGCTACACTAGAACCGCAGTCTGCTGGTTCTTTACTGAAAATATTAGGCTCTCTCGTCTCTTCTCGATTGCATAGGTCGCCAAGCTTGTGCGCTCTGATGAAACTACCTTCTCCCTCGAAGCCTCTGCGACTGAGGGGCTCTTAGGTTTCAGTATCGCTGCGGCAATTCCCCAGAAATTCGACTCGTGGTTGTGGCACTCCGATCAACTGAAACCCATTCCCCTCTCTCTTTTCGGGCTCAGTGACAGACGCTTGCTCTAACAGGCGTCGCCGGAGGGCGTGTGGGCTGCCGGTTTTTCCGCCTGCACCTAATTCTGCTCCACGCGTCTAACCGGTCGTCTATTTCTCAACGCTTCGTGGGCTCTGCGGGGCGAACGAGGGCTTTCGCCGGACACATTCTTCCCCGTGCACTGTAGCCTACAAAACTGCGTCACACACTTTGCGCGATTTAATTCCGGGAGCCAGGTCGCGAAGTTGGCCCCAAGTCAGCCGCTCTTCCTTCCCACTGTGCGCTACTCCACGACACTCTCGGCCCGCGTGTCTCGCCTGTAATCCCACCGGATCCGTGCCTCTAATCCCTGCCCAATCCGGTAGCGATTCGTAATAAGCCCGGAGGCAATTCCCACCGCGCAGCCGGGAACGCGCCGAAAGATTCCCCTTCACTGTCGCTCGCAATGCAATCTGTTTGCTTGCTGCTGCTACGTATACGTGCTTGCCTGCAGCGATGTCTGGCTCGAGCTGTGCGGGGGGCACCCTTCTCTCCCCCGGTGCAGCGCGGTCGGAGCAGCGGCGGCGCGCAATACCGGATCCCGTTTGAGCCCGTGCTCCCGGAAGTGCGGACAGAGAAGTGCGATGCCAGCACACGGCGCTTAACTGTCGCCGCGGGTGTGACGCGCCGCCGCGTAGCAGCCGCCGCACACGTGCGCTGAATCCGGACGCGGTGGCCGGGCATCGAACGCAGGGACTACGTTGTGAGCGGGATAGGTAGCTTCCGGTATTGGCTGGATCGAAATCTTCGGGTCGGGGCCAGTGTGAAAGGCGCGTTTTTGGTGCAATTCTGACGTCGTTTATCATTTCACCTTGATCGTTCAGCATATAAGCTAAGGCTCACCAACTTTCGGTTAAACGAACACCTTCGAGCTTGTTAATGAATATTACATAAGTCGAGCGTATCCAGGACAGCGCACGTGCCGTCCTTTATTGAATTCAAATCGACTAATCTGACACTGTTAGCGAGAAATAGAAAATACTCTACATTTAACAATACTATAACGTACCGTCCTACCTTATTTTTCTTTTAATTTTCCGATCGAATTGGCAGCGATTAATTTTGTTGAATGGGCGAAATGCCCATGAAACAAAGAAGCAAAATTTTCGAAGGTCCCGAAAACTTCGGCAATTTCGTGTATTTTCTTGGCGTGGAAAACACTATACAGCCTTATTATTCGTGTGATGTTTCAGAAAATCAGCGTTATTTTTTGCATCGTACGCATTCCTCTTTTCTCAGTACAGCACTGATATTTAAAGCAACAATGTTTTATTGAGCTCGCAGTTCTAGCTTTGCATTTATTTTTCCTAGCTTCACCTGGCTTGCTGGCATTGAACCAAACGTACCCTATATATTGTGGAAAAAGATCACACAAGAAAAGATATAATAAAGGCAAGGAAAGCGGATCTCAAACACACCTCTCCCGCTGATCTTCTTTATTTTCCCTATTGACAACTGACGTGATGGTGCCAGTTTCGCAGCATGTGTTGCACAAGCGCTTGCGTTACCAAGCGAAGCATTCTAAGTGGCGACTCGTCTGACCTTTAGTCGCAGGCTTTGATCGGTTCTTCTTCGCACTTTACTCCTCGCCTTGCCGCTGTTTCCTCACGTGTTATGTAGGTATGCGCCTCGGATTCGTCGATATTCTGTGGAGAAATTTCCTAACCCCATTGTACGAACGCAACCGTTACTCTTAATTGTGTTGCCACGTACAGCGAGTCGCTTTGTTCTTCAGTAAACTTAACCATACCTTGTGAGCACAAGAGGATGTGCCCGTTTATAGGGTCGCGTACTTTTCGATTCGCGGGGAGCGCTGTTATGAATATAAGACTATTCCTGCGTGGCAGGAAGGCTTACTCACACAGCGCATGTATTGCGGTGGCTTGCACTATTCTATGCGAAATTTCTTCCACGAAGTTCTCTATTAAAATAAAAATAAAAATTCAAGCGCCTTGTTTTTTTCGCCTTTTATGGTCTTTCATTAATGCATTTTTGAGAGCACTTAAACACGAGATGGAAACAACACGTAACACAGGGGGCGCAAACTGTCAACTGAAATTTTATTTCTGAGTTGTATGTACACACACACACACACACACACACACACACACACACACACACACACACACACACACACACACACACACACACACACACACACACACACACACACACACACACACACACACACACACACACACACACACACACACACACACACACACACACACACACACACACACACACACACACACACACACACACACACACACACACACACACACACACACACACACACACACACACACACACGCACACGTACACGCACACGTACACGCACACGCACACGTACACGCGCACGCGCGCACGCGCACGCACACACACTTATGAAGGGAGCCAGCAGTCACCGAAACCAAGGTGCATAGGGGAATGTTCAATTTTTTTTCTTTTTTTAAATGTGTTGTGCTGATCAGTGGGATCAGTGGGATAATAATACTTACATTAATGTATCGCTTAAAGAAAATTACTTATAAACCAGCAGAAAAAACAGCAATACCGCCGTTGGGATCCGAACCCATGACCTCCGAATATCGCGTCCGGTGCTCTACCAACTGAGCCACGGCGACGGCTGTCCAATCTGCCGCTCTCGTGGGTATTTATGTTTTATTGCGTGTAAGCAAACGTTGAGAGTGTTCACAAGCTCCGCCGTCGTCCATAGCGGACGTAGCACGTCCTGTAATACCGCGAGTGTACCGTGGAACGTCATCTAACGGAACGGAACGTGGAACGTCATCTCTATATATATATATATATATATATATATATATATATATATATATATATATATATATATATATATATATATATATATATATATATATATATATATATATATATATATATATATATATATATATATATATATATATATATATTGTCACCGATAAACGGTTAAAGCACTCAAAGCCAGGTTTAATTAGACGTGCTACGCGTCCAAGACAGCAGGGAGCTCGTGCGAGGAAGACGAAAACCTCTAGCCCCTCGAGAGCGCAAGCCATGGCAAGTCCCATCTAAAACAGTTCGGCCGCGGCATGGCGCCACTGGATTGATTGGGACTGTGGCATTACTCCCCCTCTCTGAAGGGCGACGACTCTGTGCCTCAACAATGAGGAGCACAAAGACAAGGGACGGCGCTTGTGTCCGGCGGCTGGTGTGGACAGGCCTGAAGTGCTAGCGGGCGTGGTACGGCTTCATCCGTGCGACATGGACGACTTCGGGGGTCGGCCGTCGAGAGGAGCGAACTGTACCCTGGGGAAGAACTTCATAGTTCACCTCACTGACTTGGCGGAGTACTTCGTAGGGGCCAAAATATCGGCGTAGAAGCTTTTCGAAGCGCCCACGCATGCGTATTGGGCTCCAAACCCAGACTTGTTCGCCGGGCTGGTAACTAACAGCGCGGTGGCGGAGGTTATAGCGGCTAGCGTCGAGGGCTTGCTGGTGCCGGATGCGCTGTCGGGCGAGTTGGCGGGCGGCCTCGGCGTGACGAACAAATTGGGCAGCACCCATAACAGATGTGGTGCTACTAGTCGGGAGCAACATGGCGTCCAGCATGGTTGTGGCTTCGCGACCATGCACCAAACGAAATGGAGTGAAGCGTGTCGTTTCTTGCAGAGAAGTGTTATAGGCAAATGTGACGTAAGGGAGTATGACGTCCCAGTTGCGGTGGTTTGCGTCAACATACATGGAAATCATGTCGGCGATCGTCTTGTTGAGCCGTTCGGTGAGGCCGTTCGTTTGAGGGTGGTAAGCGGTTGTCTTGCGGTGACTGGTGCCGCTCAGGCGCATAACCTCCTGCATAAGGGCCGAGGTGGAGGCCGTTCCTCTGTCAGTTAAAACGATGGCGGGTGCACCGTGACGAAGCACAATATTTTGAACGAAAAAGTTCGCAATTTCGTCAGCGGTACCACGAGGGAGAGCTTTAGTTTCACAGTACCGGCTGAGGTAGTCGGTGGTGACCGCAATGTAGCGGTTACCCAGCGAGGACTCCGGAAATGGGCCCAGTAAGTTCATGCCGACTTGGTGGAAGGGGACTTGTGGCGAATTAATAGGCTGCAGTAGTCCGGCTGGCTTAGTCGGCGGCGTCTTGCGACGTTGGCACTCACGGCAAGTTCTGACGTAACGCTGGACAATTGAAGCAACCCTGGGCCAGTAGTACTTTTGGCGTATCCGCGCCAAAGTGCGAGAAAAACCCATGTGACCAGAATATGGGTCATCATGGCACGCCTGCAGAACTTCGTCACGCAAGGCCGCAGGTACGACGAGCAGATAGGCAGGTTCTTTGGCGTCTGTGTGCAGCTCAGTGGCGGCTGACTCGTCGAAGTGTCCAAGGATGGGCGTACTTTGGGGACGAGTTCGGAGGTCTTCAAAAGCCTTCTGTTGTTTCAGGCCCCAGAAGAACGGTTCGGAATCTTTCGTGAGGCGGGTGAGGGGCTCAGCGATCTGGGAGAAGTTCTGCACAAAACGCCGATAATAGGCGCAGAGACCCAGAAAGCGGCGCACGCTTCGCTTATCGGTGGGCACAGGAAAAACAGCCACGGCGGCTGTCTTATCGGGGTCAGGGCTAACCCCTTTAGCACTCACGATGTGGCCCAAAAACTTCAACTCTTCGAAAGCGAAGTGGCACTTTTCGGGCTTCAGGGAAAGTCCGGCCGACCGAATTGCTTCGAACACAGCGCGCAGGCGTCTCAGGTGCTCTTCAAACGTATCAGAGAAGATGACAACGTCATCCAAGTACACGAGACAGGACTGCCATTTCAGATCGGCAAGAACGGTATCCATCATCCGCTGGAAGGTTGCAGGAGCCGAGCACAGGCCGAAAGGGAGCACCCGGAATTCGTAAAGACCGTCCGGTGTAATAAAGGCGGTCTTCTCCCGGTCGCGTTCGTCCACCTCGATTTGCCAATAGCCGCTGCGTAAATCTAGCGATGAGAAATACTTGCGTGGCGCAGCCGATCCAGGGAGTCATCAATGCGCGGCATAGGATAAACATCTTTTTTTGTGACTTTGTTTAAACGTCGGTAATCAATGCAGAACCGTAGGGTTCCATCTTTCTTTGCTACTAGAACAACAGGTGACGCCCTAGGGCTCGTCGACGGCTGTATCACGTCGTCCTGGAGCATTTCTTGAACTTGGCGGCGAATGGCATCACGCTTCTTTGAAGAGATCCGGTAAGGCGGCTGACATAACGGCCGCTGGTTGGCGTCGACTATAATTCGGTGCTTAGTGAGCGGTGTCTGCCTAACCTTAGAGGTCGAGGCGAAGCAGTCACAGAAAGACTGGATAACGCTTTCGAGGCAGCGTTTCTGATTAGACGAGAGGTTCGGGCTCACGTCAGTTTTTATGGGAGTGGTGGGTGCCTCAACTGATGCCGAGGCTTCGGACAAAGCGTGCTGTCCCGCGAATTCGCCAAGTTCTTCGAAATACGCCATAACTGTTCGGCCAGGCAAACACTGAGGTTCACAGCCAAAATTGGTTACCAAGAGCTCAGTTCGGCCATTGTTCAGCTCGACAATTCCGCGAGCAACACAGACTTGCCGACCAAGGAGCAGCGACATGTTGGTTTCAGCGATGCCACGAGTACCAGTGATGTTGTCGCAATCTACGGTAACAAACATGCTAGCTCTTGACGGGATTAATACGTGGTCGTCAAAGACGCGTAACTTAGTCCCGCGTGGCCCAGGATCGCCTTCAACGGGGGTTGAGTGGAAAATGACACGACCAGCTTCTGAAGGTTGATGACAGCACCGTACTCCCGAAGGAAATCCAAGCCAAGTATCAGGTCTTTGGAGCACTCCGGTAGCACGGCAAAGCAACCAGGGAAAGTAGCACCGCGGATCTGGATTCGTGACGAGCAGACGCCAATTGGCGTAACCACATGACCGCCGGCGGTGCGGATCTGGGGTCCAGACCAAGGGGTCATCACCTTTCTGAGGGCCGTAGCTAGCCGACTGCCCATTACAGAAATGTCAGCGCCGGTGTCCACAAGTGCGGTCACATCACGATTATCAGCGATTACTGGGATTTCGGCAGACACCAGTCGGTCGCAGCATGTCGTTGTCGTTGAGGTCGTCGGGTCGGGTCGTCGTCGGTCGGATCGCAGCCGCGAATCGTCGGATGGAGGCTCTTGACTTGATCCAATAGCGGTGGCCCTACCCTCGGGGGACGCCGTCTTCAGTTTTCCCGATGTGGGGACGCGCCTCTGAACTGGCTAGAAAAAGACGGGCGGCTTGGCGAAGAAAACCGCCTTGGGGATGGCGAACGGGACTGGCGTCGCCGCGAGGTCGTTGGCTGCACGTTATCGGACAGATACTGCTCGATGTCCCGCGGCCGTTCTCCGTAGCGTGGTCGAGGTGCGTCAGGTGGAAACCCCTTTACGCCCATTCTGCGGTAGGGGCAGTGGCGGAGGATGTGGCCGGGCTCCCCACAGTGGTAGCAGAGCGGCCTATTGTTTGGCGTACGCCAAAGACACGCTTTGCTCATGGTGGACAGGTGCTCCTGTGGTACGACGGGTACAGCTGCAGTTGGGTACCGCAGTGAAGGCACAGGAGTGACGGGAGAAAATGCTTGACTCACTGGCCCAGGACGACTTTGTAGTGCTTGACTTTACGTCATCACATAGGGCGCTGGCTGCGGAGGTGGTGGCGACTGAACAGCTCGCCGGACTTCATCTCGGACCACGTCCGGTATGGCAGCGACGCTTGCCTGTGGAGCTTCGAAGCGAAGTGTGGAGCTTCGAAGCGAAGTTTCTCGAGTTCTTCGCGCACCAGGCTCCTCACAAGCTCTCGAAGCTCCTCAGTGGGTAACGACGTGGGAGTGCAGTGGTGAGCGGCTGCTACACTAGCCTGACGGCCGTAGTGCGCTCCCCGTTCATGCAGAGAACGCTCTATGCTTGTTGCCTCCTTGGAAAAGTCGGCCACCGTTCTTGGCGGGTCACGTACCAGTCCGGCAAACAATTTCTCTTTGACGCCGCGCATTAGATGGCGTACCTTCTTGTCCTCGGGCATAGCAGGGTCGGCGCGATTGAAGAGTCGCGTCATGTCCTCGATGAACATGGCGACGCTCTCCTTCGGCTGCTGCGACCTCGATTCCAAGGCGATTTCAGCCTTCTCCTTTCGTTCGCTGGTGTTGAACGTCGCTAAGAGCTCTCGGCGAAAGATCTCCCAGTTAGTGAAGGAGGCTTCGTGGTTCTCAGACCACGTCTTGGCCGAGTCCTGTAGTGCGAAGTACACGTTCCACAATTTGCGCTCGCCGTCCCACTCGTTGAAGCCCGCCACACGGTCAAAGCTGGCCAACCAGTCTTCGACGTCCTCAAACCGCTCACCGTGGAATGATGGGGGCGACCGAGGTGTGTGAAGGACGAACGGCGGGGCATTCCCAGAATGCTGACTTGTCTGGCTAGCCGTAGCGGACGTCATGGCTCTTGCTGGTCTTGCGAGTTGGCCGAACTCTGGTTGTAGGCCTCGCACGCGGCGGCTCGCCTTGTGGACTGGTGTTGTAGCCACGCGTTGACAACTGACGTCAAGAGTGTCCTCGAGGTCAGCGTACATGGATCTTTACCCCGCACCTCCACCAAATATCACCGATAAACGGTTAAAGCACTCAAAGCCAGGTTTAATTAGACGTGCTACGCGTCCAAGACAGCAGGGAGCTCTTGCGAGGAAGACGAAAACCTCTAGCCCCTCGAGAGCGCAAGCCATGGCAAGTGCCATCTAAAACAGTTCGGCCGCGGCATGGCGCCACTGGATTGATTGGGACTGTGACAATATATATATATATATATATATATATATATATATATATATATATATATATATATATATATATATATAGCAAAAGTGAATTCTGGCAGCTGATTTGGTCAATATTATATAAAATCACCAAAAACTGAAGAAACATAACAGGATTTAATTCACGACGTTTCGGCTGGAGGACCAGCCGAAACGTCAGGAGAAACAAAATTCCAAAACAAACACATTTAAGGCATAATCTCTCTTATCAAATTGACAAGAACAATCCGAAAATAGCCCAGTCTGGACAGTAATGCATGAGTCAGATTGTATTTATACTTATTTCAGTTGACAGTTTGCGAATCTGTGTTATGCGTTGTTTCGCTCTTGCGTTCAAGTGTTCTCGAAAGCGTAATAATGAAAGGCATGATTACAACCAAACAGTCCAATATGAAACCCTCTTATTGATTCTTTTCCAGAAAAATATTACTTCTAAGGAGAATAAAAAACCCCGTCTTTATACTTACGCTGAAAAGGCCACGCATAACCTCCTCTGTGCAAAGATGAAGACCGTGGTTTTATATGGTTGCAAAATTTCATTTGCAATTGGGAATTAGATACGGAACGACCTGTGTCGTGTGCTCGAGCAAAGCCTTCATTGGTGGCCTTTACTTGTCTGTTTTCAAAAAAAAAATAATAGCTGCCAAAACCTTAAGGAGACAACCCCCTTCCCCTCCCCCCCCCCCCCCCCCCCCCTGAAAAGTACACCCGGAAAAAAAAAGCAGGTGTACAAAGTCGTTCATTCTATTAAAGTGTGTAAAAAATTGAAAAACTCTATACGCTCGTAATAAAGTCTCTGAGAGGCAGCGTGATTTATTTCTCGCTAGCAATGCAGTGGCCGCGATGGGAGCCAAAGCTTCTGCGGCCGTCATTTAATCGCGGGAAGCAGTCCTCTTTCTTAGGTCCGTCCCTAAAACGTCGTCTCTCGCCCTATACGTCGGCCCTCTAAACGCCAGCATCGATCATTGTGAAGATGGCGGCCGCGCAGTTGGCGAGGCGAGTCTGAGAGAAGCAGAATCCCATATAAGGCGTATAATAGATCAGCCGGCTTCTATTGTTTGCTTCATGTTGTTCTAGTTCTTGTTGCCGCTATTATTATCTGGCATAGGAGCGCCTCGAGCTTTCTTACTTCGTCGGCTTCTCTCACTGAAATTCGTCGTCCCCGGGACAGCTGGAAGAGGTTTTCTCGTTTCCGCAGTGGCCATTGCCGTCAATCCTACCACTTCATCTTTCAACGTGAGCTCGTCTTCCTTCCCAGAATTGGGTGAAATGAAGCCTGCCCCACTCGCCCACTTGTCCAGTGGGCACGCCAGGGTATCGAGTTTAGGGCGTTGGTTGCGCAACGAAACGTTGATGAAGAGCCTCTGCGGGGGTCCGGTTGCGCGATACTCTAGGAGGGAGTTGCGCGAACCAGCAGAGGAAACGAAGAAGAGATGGCAATTACATCGAGGAGAATAAAAAAAAAGAAGAGAGAAATGAACTTTGGCGGGACTACTCCTTTTGCCCCTTTTGTTTCTACATGTCAACTTTATTTCTACTGCCAAGTCTCTTTGAAGATATGGAAAAACGGTCTAATTTTGAGTCCCATATACATTTGTCGCGTATGCACCGTCTTGGAAAACTATGAAGTTCGCCAAAGGGTGTCCTGGCCTTGTCGAGCATGCTGCTGTATTTGGAGAGCGACTGCGGCAGCTTAGAAATATTTATTTCGATCGCGATATTGAAAATTTTAGGGGCTGAGTAGTCTTCACTATATAGCAGTGACTGTAAAAAGAAGTTGTAGTTAATGCAAAAAAACAGCGCGAACAAACGGGGACTAGACGAAGAATACACAGGAACAAGCGCTGACTCTCAACTAAAGTTTAAGTTGTAGTTGTTAGGTAAACTTCTGCTTCGGTCAGGGCTTTCCCTGTTTGTCTAGTTCTGTTCCCGACGTAGTATCCAAAAGCGTCTCCTCCAAAAGCATCCGCGGTGGCTCAGTGGTTATGGCGCTCGGCTGCGGACCCGAAAGACGCGGGTTCGATCTTGGCCGCGGCGGTCGAATTTCAATGAAGGCGAAATTCTAGAGGCCCGTGTACTGTGCAATGTCAGTGCATGATGAAGAACCCCAGATGGTCGAAATTTCCTGAGTCCTTCAATACGCCGTCCGTCATAGCCTGCGTCGCTTCGGGACGTTAAACCCCCATAAACCATAAACCGTGCCCTTGAGAAGGTTATATTGATAACTGAGAAGTTAACAGCCAAAACTCATTGCATTCGTCATTGCGATTCCCAGCCGACGTGTCATATTTCTAAACACTTGAGATTTTGTTGACGATTTTACCGTGCGAGGAACTTTAACGTATGCAGACTACTAGATCTAGAACAGCGATGTACTATTATCATAAGCAATAGTGTGAGACCTATTCCCGGCGCTTGGCGAACCATGGCTCCTCTGCATGCTGCTACTATCAGGTGAAGCACTGCTCGTTTCGAGACAGTTTTGTGCGCCGGTCTCGGCACCAGCGATAGTAAAAAAAAAAAAAATCCGTGTATTCGAATAGATTGGCTCTCAATTATTTCCCTTATAATGACTGCCTCTCCTTTATCGTGCGTGAGATGCTCAGTGGACATGTCCCAATCCCACTTGTAGATCGTTGGAAGTTAAATATTTCTTGCTGAAAATTGCCTAATTTTACCGCAGAGTTTCAGGTTCTGATTTTTCAGGGACGAGCGCGTATTTCGTGTGGTTTCAGTGCTAACGCTTCACAGAAACTCAGGAATTGGTATGTTCTGCCCAGGTATACTGACACTGCACAGGTGGAACTTTCCACTCTTTTAACACCGATAGCTGTTACGGCCACGTTTTCCGTTTCTGCTGCGTCCTTGTCGGCATAGCATCCAGGCGGAACTCATCGCACTGATTGGTTGGAATGTAGTGGAGCCAGGAATGTCGTCATGACAACGCGCCGTGGTGATTGACCTATTAATGCTTGGTTTGTACATCTAAAAACTACTTAGAGTTACCAAGCATCTGACTGACATGCACATGTCAGACCATCTCAGCTGTCGCCGAAATCCGCATTATTGATAGCACATCAGCTATATTGCTAGCAGTGCTAATCGTTCACTAGGTTTCCTGAAACGTAATTTCTGGAACATTTTATTCATCCCTTAAACTGCAACTTTATAGAACACTTGTCCGTCCCAAGCTTGAGTACGCGATACTGTAGAAGCTTGGGCAAGTTGGTGTGACATGATTTTTTCAGCAGCACAGGGGACAAAGGACGTGACAAGTGCACAGACACAGCGCTGAAAAGACACAGCGCCGTGTCTGTGCACTTGTCACGTCCTTTGTCCCCCGCGCTGCTGAAAAAAACCATGAGTACGCGGCCTCTGTATGGAACCCCGGCGTTAATTTTCTAATAACCTCAATCAAAGCTGTTCAGAATCGGTGTGCTGTTATGTACTCAGTAATTATCATCTTACTTCCAGCACAACTAACATGAAAAACACGTTGCACCTTCCACCGCTGTCTCAATAACGTAAGATACTTCGGCCATGTCTGCTGCATAGATATACTATCACCATACACTTCGCGATCATTTGCTTCAGCGGCCCTGTTATACTTCACGTCGCGTAGACCATCGACACAAAATCGGATCTTTTGCTTGATACACATATGCCTTTCACAATTCATTCCTCCCGCGTTCAATTAATGAATGGAACCACCTTCCCGATGCGCCAGTGTCTATAACAGATATTAGCTTGTTCAGAAATGCTCCAATAGCTCATCTTGGTGTACCCAATTAATCACTTTTTTGCACTGCTTAATATTTTTTCGTATCGTTGTATATTGTGGCGTCCATATAATTATTGGTTTTTGCACTGTTTATTTTTTAGTTTGTACCGTTGTATGTGTGTCTGTTCTTCTCTTATTCCTGTAATTGTATGCATCCCACTCCCCTCGGTAACGCCCGGCCCGGGCCCCGAGGCCATTAAAATAAATAAAAGAATGTGCAGTAAATTTCCCACCTTTTATTTGTTTTTTTCTTCGTGCGCCTAGTCAGAGGAAGCGTGTTTTGGTAATTCCTTAGAAAGTCAAGGCCATAAATAAGTGTATTTCCTGACGTGATTTTTTTCTTTTTGAGCGCAAACGTCGTAAGTACAGAGAAACATAACGAAAACGGATGCAGCGAAACACTGCTCTATCCCCTACATAGCTGATATATCCAAACAAGCCACACAGCGTATGCTGCCGCTTTCGCGTGCATAATGCTATAAACATGGCACGCTCTTTTAATCACGCTGATGCATGATATAGTCTCCTCCTCACTAATGCGCCTGGCTGCTGTTTTTTTTTCTGTGTTTAATATTTCTGTCGCTCAGACAGTTTCGTCCTACGCACGTGTCAATTTGTTTTCTCGGTGAGCTCCTCCCCAAAATGACCGCCCTCGTGGACTGAGAGAAAACAAAGCGTCGCGTAGTTACGCGCCGGGCTGCGCATAACGGCTGATTTAACTGTGCGGTGCTCTCGATATTAATAAAATATCAACTCGGATGAAAAAACTACTTTTTACACGGCTGCCGTAGGTATCGCGAACAAAAAAGCGTCATCAATTATCTTCGAGGGCAGTCATTTTGAAGCAGCGTTGACACGGTTTTCATATTATGAAGACCAAGTTTCTAGTTTGACTGTTTGGAGTCAGAGTCTGTCTTAAAGATGTTTTACTTCATAGCGCGACGCACAGCACACAGCCTAAAAAGGTACACGGGACAAGAGCTAAAGAGCATAATAAATTTAGTATCGTTTGTTTGGGGCTCATGATTACAAACGTATCAGTTCGCAATGACACACACATCACGTATCGGCAGACGGGACGAGAGCTTATCGCGTCTATATTTACGTGTTGTGTGTTGCGCTATGAAGTAATCTGCCTTTAATCCCGAGCCAGCTAGATCCAAAGCAAACGCTGGTAAAAGTGTCCGTCTTAAATTGTCTGCGGATAATTTCGGCATAAAGCAGCGGGTTTCAAATACTTTTATAGGTGTTTCGTCACGTTGCCGTTAATATTGTCAACCTGAGGCAAAAAAAGACGTGCATGCAAATGCTTCTACTTTGCCAGGTGCACTGTATGCGACAAATATTTCAGTTATTCTAACGCACGCGTCTGTTTACCTTATGTTCATGTCCACCGTATCTCTCTAGCAAAGCTTTCGTACGTCGACAGCCACATTTTTTTCTGTTTTGCGGTCAATAAAGGAATAGACTAAGCTTTTGTCGTAATGTTACTTGTTTTATTCAAAACTAACCATTCGTTTGTTGGTTCCTCTTACAAGAGACAGACGAACATTTTCCTGTGGAGTGCGTGTGCAGGAACGGGAATAAAACATCTCGCTTAAGGCCTAACTTCTCGGTGTAAGCGTAGTTCGAACTTACGCCGAACGGACGCTGTAGAGTAAATATGAACAGCTGTTAACGATGAGCGAAGCGACGTTCTAATACTCAAGTCAAAAGAAGACCATAAAAGCACATGGTCGGCGTAGTAGAATGCCAGCAAACAAATAAAAGGAGCGCCCCAGACAGCCGCTGATAGCCAACTTTTTTGTTATTATGAGATACGTCTCGACAAAAGCTCGATTACTGCGAATCAGTAAATGCTTGTTTTCAAATCCTTAATATTGCAGCAGATTTTCCTTAACCTCCAAACGAAATTGTTGGCAGTATTGCTGCAAAACGCAGTGCGTCTACTTCACTGCTTCGCCGTTTTATACTGCGACAGCACTACGAAGGAGAGAACAAGCTGGCACCAGAAGCCAGCTTTGCACGCGCTGACTCAAGGTCTCTACAGTAAGTCATTAGCATTGTGCTCAAGAGGTTAACAAAACGTCGTTTTCACTTGCAATACAAACGTTCCCTGACTAAATGTGTCCATATTAAATTCGATATTTTTCTCCTCACCCAGAATGCCTTCAATCGCCCAAAACCGACGAGCTTTGTAGTTAAATGTTGTGGCTCATTTGGGTACCACACATGACATTCAAGCTGTTCATTTTATAGGTGCGGTAACGGATGTCGTCAGGATTGGGATTCGTTCCCAGAACCTTGCATGCGTAAAATCAATATTGATTGCTTTGCATTGTGCCGACTGGGCCTGCGACGGGGCCTGTGACCAAAGCAGATTTTTCCCTAAATACACACGCTCTCAGAAATGACCTGTGCTATTGAATACGTTTCCTCTAACTGCTCCAGATATCATTAGTTTCTCTGTTTTTGTTTCTTTTGTGTTATCATTTGACCTTACGGTACGCTTTGCTATCCTGGTGATGATAGTGAAGGAGCGTGATGTATGCACGAGATCATCTCTCGTGGTCGCCGCGGCCCTGAGACCGGGCGTCATTTTGGGCGCTGCGTTCCGCCACGGCCCGGTTGGAACGACTCTGCAAGAACTCTGCGGGCCCCATCCGGCCCGCAAGTCGCTGGCTGGAGACTCCTGATCTAGGATCTGCGTCGTACGCGCGCTCGTGTGTATCACGCTTTCGATTCCGCTCGAGAAGCGTGTGCTAATCTTTGTGCGCGTGGTCTTGTACACCTCATTTACTTTACCGTATAATATATATATATATATATATATATATATATATATATATATATATATATATATATATATATATATATATATATATATAGTGAGAGAGAGAGAGAGAGAGGGAGGGAGGGAGGGAGGGGGAGGGAGGGGGGCAGAAAGACAAAGACAGAAGAAACGAAGAAATCCTCCAGACTACCAGAAAAAGGGAAAAAAATTAAGAGCATATATAAACATATCTAAGTGGTTCTGAGCTATGTTTTTATTGTTTCCTTCACTGCCTAGTTTACGAAGGTAAAGCAACTGATTTATGTCTTGTAACACCTAAACTAAATTTATTTTTAAATCGAAGTGCGATGTTCACCCCAGGACAGTCATGCATGTATGCGGAGTAAGGTATTTAAACAGCGACAAAAAGCTCAGGAAGCGTAGAAGGAATCAGCAAAATTAGCGCGCAGTATTTCTAAATGCGCCCCAGTGGCGTCTCAATTATTACGCCTCTTCCAACGCTCGCAGGAATGAAGCTTTTATTTTGGGATGATGCTTACACTTTTCGCATTCCAGGCTCTCTGTTCGTATTGGTTTCTTTAACTTAAATGAGGGATCACAAGAATTTATTTAGTGTCACTTTTTGTCTTCTTCTGATGTCGAGCGGCTGCGGGTGGTTGAACTCCGAGGGTGTGGGTGCAAGACCTCACAACAACACGCGAAGTGAGACGGCCGTTGCAAAAGATGCGGCTGGGAGATATAGAGAGAAATAAATAATTACAATGAGCATAAACAGGGTGTACATGACGAGGGAAGAACACACTGTAAGCACTCGCAAGCTGGAAGCATTGACAATTACAAAAAAAAAATAATGAGCAGGCGTCCCGGATCGCATGAAATAATATCCTGAAGGCGCATCGAGGATGAGGTGGTCTTTTCGTCTGACAGATAGATATCCGAGTGGGTGGGCTTGTTATTAAAAGAATGTAGAGAAGAAGAAGACAGAGAACGGAAGCGGGCTACAAAAGAGAAAAGAAGCGGGCCAAGTGAACCCAAATAGGGAGTTCGTACGCCACTGCCGAGACACAGAAGCGACAAAGTGGTGCGAGTTGTCGCTTCTCCTTGCTGCATCTTTGTGCCGCCGTGTCGGTGTCCGGATTTTCTCTTCCCCAGACTCTCATTTCATTCTGCCTGTTTTTCTTTCATTCCTGCCGTCTGACGCTTTTCTTTGCGTGTTGGACGTATGCTGCGCTTTGAGCAGAGAGAGGGAAAGAAAGCTTGATGGAGGCGGACGCTGAAAGAGAGGCCAAGACCTCGCGATAACGACGGGTTGGGTCCTTCTCGTCTCAAGATCGGCGTGCCACTTTCCTACTGGTCCGTGTGAAAGGGGCATGTCTTTGTGATGAGCGAGCGGACAGAACTTCGCACCCGCCGTTGGCCGGCCCTAATCTGTCATCCGGGTTTCGGTGCCACCGTGATGGAAGCTGCCTCGCATGGCAGCGAAAACACTCAGCTGTCTTCCAAATACCCCAGGACAGTCTATGAGCTCTCTTCAACTTTGCCGTCATGCTTGTGGTTAAGAGAGCTGAACGCAATTCCGCGGCTATGGAATCTCGTTCACGCAGATGTGAGGGGAAAGGTTACGATATTTTTTTTGGAATCAGACAACCGAACCACTTGTGACGGATTGAAAGCTTTTTGCGAAAGAGAAAATACACGTAACCTCACCCTCAATAGGGCTATCTCGTTCCTTCGTGCAATAAAGGTCTCAGTGGGATACAAGCAAACAACTCAACGAGTGATAAGGAGCCACACAGGGGAACAAGTTGAAGAGTAGCGCCAAGAAAGGCGTTTGTCAATGAGCATGTGCCGTGCCTTACTTACCTGAAGAAAGGTTTAGATCTATCGCTTTCAGTTTGCGTTTGGCAGCATGCGGTCTGAAAGCAGCCAAAATCTCAGCTAGGCGTGGAAAGCATTTTATTTTGAGCATGCAGAAGTCAGTGTAGATGGTCGCTCTGGTATATAGCGCTGCAAGCGTGCAATCTACGCATGTAGATGTTGTCACGGCCGAGTGAATTGCTTCACACCGACTACGTGTCAGCTGTTATCAGTTCGCAAAATTGGAGTGAACAGCCTTATTTGTACATAAGAAAGAAATGCTTCACCACAACGTAATGCACTTAGGCCCCATTGATACGTAAGGTGCCTAGGCGGCGATCCTTACCAATATACCTAAGCATGGCTGGCTGACTGACTACTGAAGTTCTCATCATTCTTTTGCTCTTGACCTAGTCTTTGAATATTTTTTGTCAGATTTCTCGGCCTCTTTAACTCATAACTTTACTGCTTTTTGTTTTTTTTATGTTTATTAAGATTGTTTTATTGTAATGTAGCCTTTGGGGTTTTCAAGGTTACAGTTTTCAAAATATGGTAGCTTAGATAATAATTTCTGCCTTTCCGCACATGGCTTCAAAGTGTGTTCCTCAGCATACCAGATGTCAAGGCTCACAAAAGTGGAACCAGTCGGACAATACGAGCAGAATATAAGAAGTGTAGTAAAACAGATATAATTTAATAATAATAATAATAATAATAATAATAATAATAATAATAATAATAATAATAATAATAATAATAATAATAATAATAATAATAATAATAATAATAATAATAATAAACCTTTTATTGCGCAAAATAAGTACATTACAATCAAACGGGCCTGTCAAAGCCTTTATTGGCTTGAGGTACTTGGCCCGGCAAAGTGCAATATCAACTTAAAATATGAACATAATATCAACACAAAATATCAAAACAATACTAACACGAAATGAATAGTGACCAAGGTGTAACAGATTGGGAAAATAACATCAGCAAGAAATTAAATTAAACACCAAAGATCCAGCGTTGATTCAATATTGGTTTGTGGTTTATGGTGGTTGAACGTCCCAAAGCAACTCATCAATTCAATAGTAATTCAAAACTCCGTGCCTGATAACGAATATTTTTCAGAAATACAGGGAGTGTATTGCAGTGAACAAACCATCATTTTTAACGCTTTTTTTGATGTAGCTGAAAACATTTCATCTAGAAGTTCATTAAAGATGTGGGGAACAAACTCAGCGCTTGGTTTCATCATACGTTGTTGAGGAGGTGCACCTCAAAACGGACGGTTCTACGCAGGCTTCGGGAAAATTTATGGCATATTTTGAAATTGCTATCCCAGAAATGCTGTACCACTACAGTCTGTACATCAAGTGTCTGAAAGCATGGAAGACCAAGAGCTGTAAAAATATCCCAGAAAAGGGAGCGCTGCATGCAACATTTCTTAGTATGTTTCTTAGTAAAGGGTGAACTCAATTTCGTAACCTGGCTGAGCAAAAAGCAAAAACCGTATTGCCATATCGGAGAATGTTGTACAGCAGAGCTTGCGCAATAATTTTTTATGTGAAATGAAGCAATGGATTTTATATGAAAAAACAACCATGCTGTGCTCCGAAGCTTATCACAGACGTGTGATAGCTGGCTGGGCCAAGACATATCACTGTCGGAGAAGTCTCCAAAGTATTTTATCGAGTTCACATAGGTGACCGGCACACACCGATATGAAAAACAGTCGTGAATGTGTAGAAAAACCGGCGTATATATCGCTGTTAGTTTTAATGGGAATATGAAGCAAACGTTTTCGTTTTTACTGGGTTAACCTCCAAAATGTTATTAGTGAACCAAGTCATTGTTTTGTGTACGTTATTCTGGAGATTAGTAATGGTCATGCTGTAAGATAAGTGCTTGGATAGCAAAACAGTGTCCTTGGCATATTAAAATAATAGACCATTGTAAATTATTAGATATAAGTCATTAACAAGCAAATTGAAAAAAAGAGGTGATAATATGGAGCCCTGAGGAACTTCGGCCTTCAACGGAAGTTTACTACTTACATTTGTCGTCTCGTCTAAAACAACGACTTGTAATCGACCGGGAAGATAATTCTTGAGGGCATCGCAAAATGGGCCTCTGTAACCTATAGAGTATAGTATTTCTAATAAAATACCTGGATGAACTCTTTCAAGCCCTTTAGAAAATTCTAAAAATAAAGCAACACTAAACAAATTTTGATCGAAAACTGAAAAAGTTCATCGGAGAACTCTTCCAGAAGAGCTACAGTACCACGATCGGGCACAAAACGAAACTGACGGGTTGACAAAATGGAAAAATTATCAACAAAGAATGGCATGGATCTAAAGAGAAATTTTTCGACTATGTGGGAAAGTATAGGCAAGATCGAGATAGGTCGATATATTTTCATATTGTCTTTTTGTCCTCTATATAGCGGTTAACTACAGCAGGTTTCAGTTCATCTGGGAAAAGAATCAATCAATCAATCAATCAATCAATCAATCAATCAATCAATCAATCAATCAATTAATCAATCAATCAATCAATCAATCAATCAACCAACCAATCAATCAATCAATCAATCAATCAATCAATTTTTACTTTCGGTGCCCAGGAACAATCCTAAGTCTGGGCGCTAGTACACCATATATACACACAAAAAAATGTACATTCAGTTCCCACGAAGTAAAATAAACAAGCGATGTACGACAGCAGCCAAAGCGACGGAAAAAACTGGCAGTGACTTAGCTCGGCTATGCCAGGATATATATAGCGACACGTACGTTTCCCTGGCTGAGCTTGTTGTGGTCACTGTATGTTTAGCAATGGGAGACATTAGGCTCCTACTCGGCGGCTATGCGCCGTCTATTACGCTCGGCTTTCTGGTATCTCCGTTTGGCAAGCCGTTCCTCTCTCTGTTTGGGCGTCTCCGCTGCTCTCTTCGCCTTCTTACGCTCATTATCTCTTGGTTGAGGAGCCAAGTGGCCGACAACAATCTCAAAATCAGAAGAGTTAATGTTCTCTTGTCTATACCGCCGTTTAGCAGTGGCTGGAGTCTCCTTCTCTGCATCCATGCCGAACGTTGTGATACAGCCACCCAATACATCGCCGCCTTTTGTACGCAATGCTGCGCATGCGACGCGCGGTTCGGGTGCGATTGAGCGGTGTGTGGCGAGGTGGCGACAAAGCGTGCGGCGCACCTGTGGGGTCTCTCTGGTTACCATAGTATCGGCGCATGCGCACAACTGCTGAGCCGCGTGACCTCACGCTTGGCTTCGACGGTGGAGCGGGCGCGCGGCTGCGGCGACGGCGAAGTGCACGCCGCACCTGCTGCTCCTCTCCGGTAGCCATGGTAACGGCGCAGGCGCACAACTGTCTACCCTGGCTTACAGCGAAATGCTCGACTGGTAGCCCAGTGTAGCTCTCGCTACAAAAAATACGTATCAACTAGGCCTCTCCTTTAGACAAAGGCGTGACAGAGAGCACAAAGCATAACAAAAAGAGCAAACACGAAAACAGCGAGAACAGGCAACAGACATAAATAACAAACAGAAACAACAAGCAAAAGGAACGAACACCAGAACGACCAGTCATAGCAAAATACAATCAAGAATAAACCAATCCATATATGAACGAATATGAAATGACTAAAATACAAACTAGAAATACTATTAAACACAAAAAATATATAATTAGTGAACCCGTTACAGACAATCAGACGCTAGTACACGATTTGAAAGTAAAAATAATAATGAATACAGGTAGATGTGACGAGACAATTAAGGACGACAAAAACAAAACGAAAATAATACAGGTGGAAATGCACAGGTAAAAACGAAATGCTTAAAAAATGAAGTTATATGTGAAAAAAGACTGCTAAAAGTGGAACGTTACGGGCAACAAATATAAACGAATAGCGTGAGTTTTCGAATGTATCAAGGTGAAGACAAAGATAATTAAACAACTTTTGCATTCTGTCCATAGGGGAGAGGGAGTGTAGGAACGCAAAAACTTGGAATGGTCTGAATTCCCTTATGCTCTTTCACGGTACACGCAATAGGATACCGGCCAGGAGTTGGGGGCATAGAATGTGACCATGAAGAAGTTATGCAAGAATATTATATCTGCCCTCACACGACGGCAGTGAAAAGAAGGAAGCTGCGGTGAGTTATTCCATCTGGAACGAGAGCTGGAACTTGTGCAAGAAAACCGACTTTGAAATATGCGTAAAAAATTTAGCTGAACTCTATCGATTTTGTCACAGTTCGACTTCCAAGTTCCGCTCTAAACAACAGACGTTTAATCCAAAAGCGGCAAGCATATGGACAGGTAGATCTCTAAGAAAGGAAGTGGGACTCGTAACTCTCTCTAAAGACTGCAGATGAAACCGAGTGTACGCATAGTCCGCAGAGCAATGCGTATAGATTGAGAGGAGAACCTGAGGCAACGGTTGAACAGTACGCCGAGGTCATTAATTTCATAAACACTGGACAACGGCATAGAGTTCACAGATTTACAACAGAGAAGGCTGTGCGTTTTACGCGTAAATGAGACAACCTAGGTTTTAGAAGTATTGAGGGCGAGCCCATTCTTCAAGCACTAATTTTAGATGGCATATCATTTATGTGCGAATGCAATGACAGGCAAGCTTGAAAACAATGTATTACCTCGAATATTTTTATATCATCAGCATAAAGGAGAAACGAGAAGTTTTTGACCACGGACGAAACGTCATAAATAAAAACAGAGAAGAGAAGCAGGCCTAATACAGAGCCTTGACGAACTCCGCTGGTTTCAGTGTAAGCAAATGAGGTCTGGCTATTTGTACTGATAAAGCAGGATCGATCAAGAAGATGGCTGCGTAGGAGGGCTACAATTTAAACTTCGATGTCAGAGAGCAGAAGCCTTTGGAGAAGTAATGAGAGTAACAACGTAGAAAACTTTGCTCAAATCACAGTACACAGCGTGTACCAGACCTCTGTGAAGGACTTCAGCTGAGGTATACGTCATAAACGGCACAAGGTTAGGTGTAGTAGAATGACTTGTTATTATACCATGCTGGCTACGTAAGATGACATATTTGAGGTTGAATGAAAGAACTTTGTGCAAAGATAATTAAAACAGCTTAGAGGTTTCACAAAGAAGAGAAATAGGGCAGCAGTTCGAAACGTCAGATTTGTTTCCTCCCTTGAAGATAGAAAAAACACGTGCCTATTTCCACACACAAGGAAGCGCAGAATTTTTCAAACAGTTATTAAATATCAGGGTTAAAATAGGGACGAATATACTACTGCAGGCTTTTTTATTATGGCGGCTGGAATGCCATCAGGTTCAGGGGACAAAGATGAATTCAAACGCTTAAGACTCTCACTTATCAACTTCTAGTCACAAAGAACGAAATTACGTGCGCCAGCTGGAAGACATACGGAATCGCAACGTGGAGATTTGTGCACGGAAGAAAAGTGTTAAGCAAAACTGTCAGCGACATTCCGAATTTCATTCCCGTGAGATTCAACTAATGGTGTCTTCGACTGGTCGCTTTAGATCGCTCTAGAGCGCTCTGAGAAAAAAGTCGGAGCGGGCCCGGGATGAGTCCACGTGACAGAGCCACTTCCACCATTTCGCGAAAGCGGTGCGAGGCCTCGGTGGCCTCGGCGTCCCCTACGCGTAGGCAGAAGCAAGTGTAGTCTTTTGACGCGGTCACGCTGTTGTAGCGTCCTTGCTGTGTTGTGTTTTGCGGGTGCCGCGCTGTGTGAGGCAAAACTTTAAAGAGACGCCGAATAAGCATACGCTAGGAACGTGATCTGTATTTCCGTCACATGACAACAGCGATTCCAGCAGCAGCTCCGACGCAGAGGTGAAATGTGGGCCAGATGGTACATTGTAAATTTAAAATAACCAGTCACAAAAGACAAGGGACAAGAGAAAGAGTGCTCACGCCACACACGCCTCGAGTTGATAGTCCAGTCGTTGTGGCGTGAACACTCCTTCTCTTGTCCCTTGTCTTTTGTGACTGGTTATTTTCAATTAGCTCCGACGAGGTCGACAGTGCTATCCACAAGGCGATGTTCGAAAAATGAGCGTCCCGTGGGACGGAGAGCCAGGGTAGCGATCGATACAGGCGAAGCGGCGACCGCGACCAAGTGCGGCTACTAATACGTGACGCCAGCAGCGGAGCCGCGGCGGGGTTCCGGATGTTACGTCCTCCTCCTGCTTCCTGCACTTCCGCTCTAGCAATTCGCTGACCATTCGGCTTGACTAAGCTCGCTGTGCGCCCAGAGCAAGAGCGGCTCCCACTCTGCCAAATCCTAACCGGATGACGGGAGCGACCAGTCGAAGACACCATAAGTGACTAATAATAATAATAATAATAATAATAATAATAATAATAATAATAATAATAATAATAATAATAATAATAATAATAATAATAATAATAATAATAATAATAATAATAATAATAATAATAATAATAATAATAATAATTATAATAATAATAATAATAATAATAATAATAATAATAATAATAATAATAATAATAATAATAATAATAATAATAATAATAATAATAATAATAATAATAATAATATTAATAATTATAATAATAATTTTAATATTAATAATAATAATAATATCTTTATTGCCACCACAGATAGTTATAATATTCATCAGGCCCGCTTAAGCCAATAGTGGCAACTTGGCCCGTCAAGTTGGCGCGGCAACGCAAATATATTTTTTACGTTTGGAATGGAGCAAACTGAGACAATTTAACTACAAAAAGTGCACCTGTTCCTAACATGTGAATTGAATGAGCCGACACACACGTCAATGAAATACAAGGGTAAAATATTCAAATTAAACCAAGTAGATTTTTCATCACAGTTATCAAACTAGCAGAAAAAATTCCACCCGGCAAGTCACTGCAATACTTTAGGCACATACAGACAGCGGCTTGCCTCGCCGTATCAAGTGTTTGATCGAGGGAACGAAAAACGGGAGACGTAACGAAGTGTGCGCTCAGGTTTTAAAATCAGAGTGTCACAAATGGCGTAGCAGCACTGTGTGGGTGAAAAGGGAGTGACAAGATGGAAAACCGAGCCCTTTAAAAGTGCTATTTGATAGCACTATTGGCGAAATGTGCTCGACATTTTTAAGTACACTTTGTAAAAGGAAATCAACAGGGTTATGCCAAAGACGTAGACAAAAAGAGAATGTTGCAATCCCATTGTCATGAGCAAGTGCATGTAAAACCATTTTTTTTCCCTAAGCATGGAACTATGCCTTTACAAAAACAAAGCAACCAACCAACACTTCTAAGCCGATTACAAACACGGGCCAAATGCGTTTCCCAAGACATGCTCGAGTCAAAGATAACTCCCGTGTATTTTTTTAGGAGACATATTAAACCGGGAGCAGCAGTACGGCTAACAACGATTGTTATGGACAAAAACTGGACATTCATTCACTGTAGTCTTCAAAGGTTTCTGAAAAAAATGAGTATTGTTTTTGACGGATTCACTTTGAGCGAAATTACTGCAAACCACTATATTAATACTAATATTAGTATACAATAAATAAATAAATAAATAAATAAATAAATAAATAAATAAATAAATAAATAAATAAATAACGTAATCTTTATTTTCGGTGCCCAGGAACAACCTTAAGGTCCGTGCTGGTACACCACACACACTCGCCAAAAAAGTACAATCATTTTCACACAGAGAAGAACAACCAGGACAAATAATGCAAGTCAGGCGATAAAAAAAGACCTGTTGACAAAGTTTCTGCTTCATACAAAAATCTGACAGCGAACAGGAAGATAACGAAAAAGCTGAAAGATGAAACTGCGGAAACAGCGTAAAATGAAAACGTTTAAACCAGAGAAAAAACATATAAATAAACAAAAAAAAAGAAAGAAAACTGCTGATGTGAACATATGAAAGGCAACTAAAACACTACACTAGTACTGATAATAATAATAATCACTATCATTATCAGCACGATCAACCTACTTGCGCCCAGTGCAAGACGAAGGGCAAATCTAACTTTATCTGCTTTTTCCGTCTTATACTGAGTAATGATTTTTTTATAACTTTGTTACGCTTTTTTTAAGGTAAAATTGAGACTATAATTTCTGATAACATTGCTAGGCTAAAACTTTTGAGGCTTTTGTTCGCAAATTTAGGGAGTATGTTCCATTCACAATAGCCAATGTTCTTTCAGACGCCTTTCAATATTCCCGCTCTCGCCGATGGAAGCCGAAACATCTTGTTTAGACAAAAACCTTCGGTCGGCGTCCTCCCTTTTTTTTCTGTTGAAAGATGGGAGTACTAACGCTGCCGTGAAAAAAAAAAATGAAATGATTGTGTATGTTTCCCTGGACTGCTGGTACGTATATTTCATCAAAGGCGGCCTAATAAAATGCTCTAGGAAAGCTTTCTATCTCGAGCACATGGTATCAAATACCTCCCGACTGAAAATAAGACCGGTGTGCCGTACGATCGTTTGATGGTTTAGGCCTGTATAGTATGTGAAGAAACAAGATGGCCGTGCGTCTCGCAGCTCCTGACTCACGGCCAGTTCTGGAGCATTACGCGAAAGCTTAAGGGGCCTGTTGTGCAGAACAGCCGTCGTCGGTGTTCCTGTTGTTATCGAAAAATCCACATTGGTTGAGAATAGGAGCTGAAATTATTTCATGCTTGGCCTTTTCAGGAACTACTCCTCATTTCTTTAAGCAAAAATCTCCCTCCTAGATGATAATCCAGGACTCAACAAATCCAATTCATTACATTTCGAAAAGAAAATAAGAACTGTTCATATTTGACACTGATGTGAAAAATTTCTTACACAATGTACAAAGTGGTTCAAAACAATACCACACTGAACACCAGGACTAGAGATAACACCCAAGGAATTGTGGGATCAGTTTGTGTTTCAAAGTTTCACCGGACGCTAGGAATTAAAAAATTGACTTTCCTATTTGGGGCAAAACCTGCGTGACCATGTCGGAGGACGTTACTGCTTTCACTAGTTGACGTAAAAAAAGCACCCTGTGCGCGATACGAAGGTTGCTAAATTCGCCTGAAACAATGAAATCACTGCTGTCTGCAGCGCACTGAGAAAAATTCGGGGGTTCATCAGCATAGGTGAGAGACCTATTTTGCTCTGGCTTTGACTCACCCATCCAAAGTACACTATAATGATATGCTGAAATGCCATGAAAGAAAACTGCCGATTCTGCGCCCTCCAGAGCACTGGAGCAGACTGTCTTATATCACAAAGCGTCGTGGTTCTTAGTATACGCGAGCCCTTTGCGACTGCACAGTCAAAGCCCTTGCTTTGATGTTCGAGTCAGGCTTTTTTTGCGTGCACGCTGTCTCTGTGGCAGAACACGCTTTAAAGGCAGGGCCCTCAAGAGAACGACGGCGTTACTGCGACGGTGAACTTTTCTTCGGCGCGTTGCTCAATGCAGAGAGAATTCTTTGTACCGTCCGATATTGACGCATCAGCTGCTGCAAAAGGCAAAATCTTCTCATGTGACGTGCGTAAGAGTGCAAAAAATAAAAATAAAAACACTGGGCATTTTTGTTTAGCCGAAGAAGTTGTTCTCTCTGTAGAAAAAGAAAAAAAAACTAACTTGGAGATCTCAGATAATGTCATGTATCATTTTTTTTTTGCAAACTGGTGCAACTTTTTTACTTTTAATGTCTATCGGTCAAAATAGGCGAAATCATAGAACGCCAATAATGATTTCTGAAACATTTATAACACAGTTTTCTATGCTCTGCTAACCCATATGTATAATTATTCACCTCTTGTAAAAAATGACTAAGATAAAGGAACGAATTCCGACTGCAGTCTTTCATGTTCATTAACCTTCATTGACAGCTTTGGAAGCTGAAAAAGAGCACTATTTATGCATCCCGCAATTAACAGAGACAACCGAACATCCTTGTAACACTTATGTTACAAGGCCCCATGTGCACTCTGGACCGGTTGAAATACCCATTCTTTTTTGTTTTCAGCGAACCGCACTAAAACGTTTCCTCTTCCCAAGCACCAGTTACATTTCCTTCCCCATTTATATTGCGTGTCTCTACACTATGTCTTCGTTTACATTTTTTGCGCTTAAAACCTTACTTGTTTCCCACTAGGAGGGAAGACCCAAACTCAACGATATGGAAAAAAAAGTTGCCGATTTCAGGCGAGGTATGTGAATAAAACGGCTTCATTGGCGAGTCAGGGAGCTTTGCTGCGCCGCAAGCGCATCGAATAAGCTCCGTCCCGGCCTCTTCCCTGAGCTGACAAGAGAAGAAATCAACGCGGGGGAGAAGAGGCGGAGAAAGAGCGAGATAGAAGATTGAGAGAACGACGGCTGTGCAAGGCGGGGGACAAGGGAGGTTGGGAGAGAGAGAGCGGGGAAGGACGTGGGACGTCGAGGATTTTGCGCGCCGGCGACTGCACGGGCATAAATACTGGAGTCAAACGAAGCTGCTTAGCCAAGCAGAGCGTGTGCGCGCGACGCGCGCGTCATTCTAAAGTCGTGCCTTCCTCGAATCTCCCCGCAGCCCGCTCCGGCTCGCGCTTCTTCCGAGCAGCAGCGACGAAGCGTTGTTTCAGACCAAATGCCGGAGAACGCTGCCGCCGTCGGGTCGAGGGGGCGGAGAGGGGACACTTGATGGGGGAAGAAGTTAAGGTGCCTGCCAAAGCGCACGCGTGGAGTAAAAGAGGACGCTCGCGCGCGCGCGCGTTCTTTTTGTTTTAGTTTTGGTGCGGAGGGTAGTCGGAGGAAAATCCCGCAATGCGGTGAAATTGTGAACGCGCGCCGCGGGCGCGGGCGGCCGAACGGCTGCTCGGCTCGGGCCGTCGTGCATCTCTTATTGAAGAGCGGCGCACTGGCGTAACCGCGCGCCTTCAGTACGCAAGCGCCACCACTGTGCACCCCTCCCTCGGCCTAGGGGTGGCGGTGGTGGTGGCGGGGGCCATGATGATAAGACTCCTGAGCGCGGCATCAAACCTCCGCCACTGCTACTCCCTTCTCCCGCAACCTCCCACCCACGGTGCTCCCGCCGAAGCACCCTCCCCCATACGCCGCTTGCTCCCGCTCCTCGCCCTCTTTCCGGCATACCCTCGCCCCACCAGCTGCCTTCTAATTCCCTCCTCGGGTCTGCGTGTGCGTGCGTGCGTGCGTTAGCGTGCCCTGCTCCACGGAACGCACTCGCTGGGAAGCCGTTCAATTATTTATTTAAGGGCAATTATTTCAGCCGGCATTCCGCCTTCCTCGCCTCGCCTGTCCGCTGTTTGTTTCCTTATGCATGTGCAGGCTCTCCTTTCCTTTTTTTTCCGCCTTTCATTTGGCAGAAAGTTGGCCGTTTTCTTTCCGGTCTTACGAGCGCTGCTCTTTTGCGCGACCTTTCTTGGTTTTTTCATTAAGCTGTTTGTTTTATTCATACGCTTCTCTGCAGTGAGATTGCTGTTCGTTCGGTGCCTTTTTTTTTATCTCTCGTTCGCCCTTGCACTCGCTCGGGAATGACGGTACGGGGCAAAGAAGGGAGAAACCAGAAAGAGCAAAAAGCGAAAGTAAGACGGGAGCTCTGTGGGGATCTCCAGAAGTTTTTTCGCGTTCTTTATTTCTTTGGGCGCCAAGAATGTTAGACGCGTCTCTTGAACTGTCGGTCCTGTTTTATTAATACTAATCTTTTTGCCGAATCTTCAACTGCTCTTTTACTTCCAGCCTTGCTTCATTTTAGTTCTCTTTTTCTTTTCCCCTTCCACAGTAAAACTAAGCTGCTTAAGCCACAAGGCAGCGAAGGGAAATCAAATGGGACAGAACGCACGGCGCGGGAATGTTAGTCATCTCCTGTCCTTCCGGCCTTTTTTCTCGTGGCCGCTGTTCATTTTGTTCAAATAATGGATTTGCGCTCCTTTCTTCCGAGACAGTCCTTGGGCGTGCATTTACCATTCATGACACTCTAATGGCCTCCCGTTTCTCCGCTGGGCCCTTCGAGCTCCATTTGTGCATAACTTGCTACATGCCTGTTCTAGTCTTTTGTCTGTGAGAGCACTGCGATTCTCCAAAGTTTCGTGGTTTGCCTTAGTACGTTAACGGTTTTCTATGCTCAGCTACACACGTGTGCTAAACTGCAGTACGACATCTGCAGAAGTGTGCACCGCAAATTAGTGGCTGCTAAGAGCACCTGCTACAAAAATAATGTAGAATATTGAAGGTTAATACTTTTCGCGCTCTTTAATGAAGCATCGTGTAATTGGTAACATGATGCTTGCTACTACCTTGAAATTAAATTTTTCTTTTTAGAGCTGTTTTTATAGTCTCTTTTATACTGGTTGGCCCCATAACTAGCTTTATTTTTATTCTCTCCACTAGACTGCTTTGTGTGGCGTTCATTTCTCCGCCTGATTAGCTTCGGAGAAGACTGCTGCACTCTTATCCTTATGGATACCTCTCTTCCTGAATCCTGATAAACTCGTACAGAGAAAAGAACAAGAAGTTTAGGCGAAACGCATTTCCATTTCTCTAGAAGGAGAACAGAGCCTTACACAGCTGATGCATTCTGCGTGTCTGAGCTTATAGCTTTCTTTCAGCTTCAGTAAAGGCCCCTCATTGTCTGAGCGGGAAAGGTGAAACATTGGCAGGATGAGGCCTCACTTAAGCTCCCGCGGTGTCTTATTAAATGCATAATTCATGGAAAAGGCAAACTTCCCTCCCACCCCAAGCCTCGTCCTCCTTTTCCGTGTCTAGGCCCACAGATCAAGCAATTCTCCTGGAAGTTTATTTTTTCATCGCTTTCGTTGCGGGAATGGAAGGAAAGGTAACCACTGAGCACAGACAGCAGAAAGCTCCTTTCACGGGTGAGGATGGAAAAGTAGGGACCTTAAGCTATGAGCCACGAGCCTTCTTACTCTATTTTTTTTTCTTCTCGGTTTCTTGCGCAGTGAGCGCCGTGCACCTTATTTTATCTTTACTTTATCTCTTCTAGGTACGTACCCGCCGTCTTCTTGGCTCTAGACTGTGGTACTTCCGCAAGAATGAAGGCCAAGGTATGGAAGGACACCTGCACTTCGTTCCTCTCGTATCTGTTGTTCTAGCCTTGCGCCTTCGACCAGGTAGGTGCGGCCGATGGGTGTCTATAATGCATGCTTGAGGAAAGATGATAGCATACTTAATCATTTTTTCTGATGGTTCTTATCTCCTTAAACTCCAGGGTTTTATTCCCCATAGATTCACAAGTACTAAGACGAATGGAAAGCAGTCGAAAGCAGCGATTTGATGGACGGAAATAATTTAGTTGTCTTAAAGGTGTGTGTTACCTTTCTGCTCTTGTGTCTGACGAAAAATTGGAAATGCGCTTAGTATGCCGACACACCTGTGCTGATTGCGCGATGGAAACAACAATAAGCGCTGCCGAAATTGTCGCAAGACGATAGATGGAATACAGTTCCCACATTTATCAAGCCGCGCAAACTGTAAATGTGCTCTTATTTTTACCACCAATTTATCGCTATTCTAAACTAAGTGAAAAGTTAAGCCTGAACTCCATGTACGCGAAAACTCACGCGAATGCGAAGGCGGCGGCGGCAAGCGACGAGCGATGCCGTCGCGCGAAGCATATTTGCCGTGTCGCTTGTCTGGTCGCTCGGATCTGCACCGACAGAAAATTTCACTCGTCGCCCGGAATTCCCCCACGCGACTGGCCAATCAGAGCCCCACACAGCCATTTTCGGTTTGCCAATGGTTTGTCAGAGATTCTCCTCCGAGGTCCGAGATCCTCCGAGAACCTCAACTACCGTGGCCTCAACAAGCGAGCCATCTTGGTCATCGCCACCGTCGAAGAAATATTTGTTTTGCTCTAGCTGTGAGGCAGACCCGCATGATTTAAATAATTAAAACAATCTACTTTTTAGGTGCGGAGGGCTAACAGCATTTGGAGCGGGCTACGCGAGCGGGCGTACTGCAGGGAGAGATGCGTGTCGAGCCGCGGGTACCGGCGCTCGGTCCACCGTGCCGCTGCGCTCCAACTGTGCAGAAACACTCGCGGCGCGCATTCTCAATGGTATATTATAGTTTGCTCATTTACAATCAGATTGCGGTGACAGTTTATGGAAGTGTTTTTACTAGGCCGGAGTGCACAGGCACCGAACGAAAGCACACCTCCCCCGTGAACCGTGATGTGACTTCGTCTCCGCAAGCACGCCGGCTTGGTTATCTCCACTGCCGCTACACCGCTGCCGTAGAGGAAATATTCCTTTGGCCTTGACTATGAGGCACACTCACAAAATTTTAAGAGAGAGAACAGGTTACGGGCGTGTTTATTAAGCTCGTGCGCGGAAGCACGGAGCCCGCTGTGCACGTCGCCTGCCACCTTCGCTTACATGGAGGTTGGCCACAAAGCGACGGAGCGACGTCGCCGCGCCGCCTCGTCCCCTCGCTCTCTTTTTCGCGTAAATGGAGCTGTGTTTAAGCGTTTTCTGGAGGGACTTCAGCCTGGAAAAACGACCGCTCACAGGCAATTAACCCCCCTGAAGCAGTGCTGAAGGATCAAGTTTTCTTTGGTGTCATCACGAAAATCCTATCGTTATATCTCATGGCGGCTGATTTCGTTGACGGTCGGGTTTAGGGCTACCGGTCGGTTCGAAGAAGGCGATGATCAACATTGTGAGGCCTATGGACGCCGGTTGTGAGAGCTCCTTGTAGGTATGCCTCCTCTTTTTCCTAGCATGAACCACAACGAAATGGATGCATTTTCACCTGGAAACAAAGAGCGCCCTTGCGTCCTTGACGCATTTCCGGCAAACTCCCCAAGTTCTGAAAACAAACTTTACGTTCATCACGTTTGGCTGCTGCTGAGCTCACAGAGGTGTTTCTGCTGAGGCTTGCTGTTTTTCTTTTTCGAAGAATATGCATAGCACTTCTGGTGTCGAATGATGTATGCTGCCCACATATTCTTTTCAATGAACTGTACGTCTTCCTGCAGTGCTATTACGAAATCAGGGATATAAAAACAAACATAAGCGGGGGACAAAAACGTTCATTCGCCCAGCCAGCAATATCAATTTTAAATTTGTGTATGTTGTTTCATCGCACCCAATAGCATGTTTCTTTCGGCCGGAAGCTCCCAATAAACGCTGCAAGGTACATAATAGTTGTACGAGAATTTTCCCGTAAACTTGTGATGTTTAAAAGCCTAATTCGCCAAGCTGAGCTCGTTCAAGTTCAGTTCGCGGTTTGCCGAAGCCGCTGCATTTTCATTCGATACTCAAAACGATTATAGCCTATGCGCAGCTGGCAAACGTTGGACCAATCATGCCTGCAAAAAACCTCACAGCTTAGTTAGCGCTATGTAACGCAAAATTCAGCAGCAGCAGCAGTTTACAGTGCTGTTTATAATATTCATCCTTCGATATCAGTGCGAAAGCACTATTCAGTTATGTAAACCCCGAGGAAGGTTTGGCGATGTTTGTGGGTTTCCGCTAGGAGAAGTAGAGAAATAAAAATAAATCAAATAAATATACGCTACTGATATTCGAACAAGCGGCGGTGAGAGTAGATCAGCTTCGTTGCCGGCTGCGCGAGAACACTACGCTATCGGTGCAGCCGAAACCGGCTCATGTTAAACTGGAACACGCTCTCACAATCTGCACTGCACATCGTCTTCTTCATCACCTAATACTACTATCGAACTAATATTTATTCGTGCTTTTAGCTATGTGGCGGTAGTGACAGAGAGATGTGCGCTGCATGCGTTGGCGTGGATAACGCTGTGGCAGAAACACGGCACTAGAGCAATATGCGTAGGCGTTGACAACACTGCTGCAGAAACGCGGCACTGGAGAAGAGGTCGCCGGAGTACATTGGGTAAATCGGCATTGGCGATGAAAAAGTTGAAGACGTGCATAACTGGCTCTATGGGTCGGTGGACACCTCAACCGCGCGTTCAGGTACGTGGCGGTAGTGTCCACTTGAAAAAAAACTGTGCTTTCGCACAGTATTTTGTGCTCAGCAATGCTAAACCGACAGCCATTTTTCTCTTCGTCTCCAGCAGAGTGCGTGCTAAGTTACGATGCTGTCACTCATGGCGTCCCAGTGTTCGGACCGCACAGCGTGGAGCGTTGCGTTGACGTTGTGCTGACCAATGAGGGTGGCGCGGTGCGCCTGTTTTGCTTAACGTCCCCCTCCCCCCGTTTCTTCCTAGGACTCATTCGGGCTGCAAAAACTGTCATTCTGCCTCCAGAATCTGTATAACACTTTCGCTACTTCATACTGTCATGTAGCACTCAACACTCTGTGAAAGCTGCATTTTTTCGCGACGTGAGTTGAAAGAAAAAAAGGCCAAGCGATTCTTTCTCATCGCTACTTGTGTGGCATTCGCAAATGTTTCTTCTTCCCAGTTATGATAAATGGAGCAAGGAAAGCTCTTCTAGATAGCGTTACTCTCGCCATCAGTTACTGCAAGCGGCAAAATCAAAGAATAGTGTCATTATTTCAAAAACTGCGCTGTTCTTTATATATGTAGCTGATCGTGTAAAGGCTCGTTGTAAAATTTATAGCCGCGTTTCTTACTTTCGGCTGATTAGCGAGCACATTTCTTTCTCTCGGCTGGAGCGAAACTTTTCTCTTGGCCTGGTTTCATACTCGCGTCCTTTTATTAATCCTTGATGTAGTAGCAGCTGTGTCGTAGCGCGCATTTTATGTCTGTCCCCGTCCCGTGTATCAGGAAACGCACAGTATAAAGCGCTGAAAAAGCAGCCGTATCCCTACGACGCCACCCTGCGGCCATTGACGTTCGCCGCAACACGGCGCTTGTCGCGGCCAGCGAGAGGAGAGTTGCCTTAAAACGTCGTTACTTGGAGCAAGCCCCGGTTGGTGGAGGAAAATAGCGGAGGCCTCTAAGCTTCCTTTTCTTAGTGACCCACAACACCTGACCGTCAGAACAAGAAAGCCTATCGCTTCGGTGCAAACGACGCAAAACGAACAAGAAAGGCGTCGGGACAGCCTGGCCGGAGGAGGCTCCTTTATCCCTTTAAACCCGCAGGAGCGGCGCTTTCGCGGACGTAGCTATATTTCAAGCTCTTTGATCGCTTCCTGCCTGCGGAGCTGATCACTCTCTCTCTCTCTCTATGCGTTAACGCAGCCAGGCATGAGACGAGCCTGTGCGGAGGAGGAGCATGGTGGCCAGGGAAGGATAGCGGACGCGCGATAGCGAGCGGAGCGAGGTAGCGGAGGGCGATAGTGTGGCGGCGAGAGTGATCTTCGATGTCGGAGAAGACTCCGAACAGCGCAGCTTTCTGCCGGCGATGCACAGCGCAGGGCTTCGAACAAAGCTCCGGCGACGAAAACCAAAACTCCCGGGACGGCCCGGGGAAAAGAGATGGCGCGGATGAATTATGGGTCTAAAGAGATAGGCAGCCTAATGGGTCCTGACCCGGCGCTGCTAAATGACTCGCTGCGCGCGATAACCGTATCGTCCCGTTGTGCCGTGTCCCTTTCTGTGACCGGCACTGAATAACCCCTCGGCATATTTAGTCCGCGTGGAAGGGCGCAAGAGGAAGCGGAAGAGAGAAGAGCGGAAGGAAGGAGGAAGTAGAGGTGAAGGGGAATGGCAACGTCGCTTTGGTTTTCCTGTCTTCTTTCTTTTTCAGCTGAAAAACAACTGCGGAAACTGGCTTTACGGCACACTGACGTAAGGAGCCGCTTTGACCTAGCTTACGCGTTTCAAATCGTCAACTATCTGGGGCAACCATTTCAAAGGCAATTCACAATTCGAGATCAATCCTCGTCAGCTTTTGACTGCACCGTAAATGCAGCGCAATAGAACACTTCAGTTACAATAGAATACTTCGGTATAAAGAGTGCATAATAACGTTTCTTTTCATTGTATTAGGATTGTGAACATTTTTTTAGCTATACAACAGTTAAAGTATCGGTGCGCGGACATTGCAGAGGGAGAATAGTATAACTTAACTCACTAATTATTCAGGAAGTTCATTTACTCCTGAAATTTAATTTTGGGTTGAAAAAAAAACAAAAAAAAACGACGCCGTGTAACAATCGCTTACCGACGCTGGTCTCATAGAAAACAAATTTTAGGTTCTCAAACATGTCGATTTAATGTCGCGTTCACAAGATCACAAAGTAACAACAATTTTGATGTTATCCTAGCGCCCAGTGCGCCAGTGCCATTGAATGGGGTGGAAATGAAATGAAGAATCCTTCTCGCGATATGAAATCAAGAATTTATCTATCTTGCGTTTTTCATTCTCGGTAAGCGGAGCTTTCGACTGCTAGTGGCGGCAGCGACATAAAAGGCAGGCCGTAATCACTATTCGTTTTGAAAATGTCCGCCTTTCTCTCGAGAACGGTAGTCCACGCACGCCAGTTGAAGCGCCCGCTACCTAAAAACAATTAATAAAACGACCTGCCGAGGCTAAGAGTGAAGTAAGAATGAACGTAATATTTTATGATAATGCAGACGACAGTGCATCGGAAACATACGCCGAACCTGAGGAAACTGTGCTCTGCCTCTGCCGTGACCATCGAAACCTAACGACTGACCCTAAAGGAATCAAACTGGCCCACCGTCTTGGGCGTCATTCCTCTGAGCGCATTCACCCCAATAAGAGTTAAATTATATATGTATTTTTGAACCAGACCACTAATCCTTTCCAATGGCCGTAAGTTGAAAGGCAAAAATCACAGCATTGAGGAGGACTTTTCACGCCCTCTCCAAGCTCACGAATACGTTGTGTTACATTTGCTAGAACTAAATTCCCCAAAATATCCTTGCGCTACAAAACATTGTTCATTGGTCCTAAGCGGTATCCATTTAATGAGTCATCGCAGACAGCAAAAGAAATCGCATAGCATACTGTTCATAATCATGCATCTAAACATCCTTTTAACAACCCTCTCTGTAAACTTCCAAATATTTCCTTTTCTATAGTATTCACATGCATGCAAAGTCCTTTTCCCAAGCACGAACAAGCATCTGATCTTGCTTCGTCATCTACGAGCAGCATGCTTATAAAAAGTGAAACGTGGCTAACGAAGTAACCTCACCGATTCTAAAGCTTTCGTCAATTTACCAAATTTCAAGGTTTTTCGAAAAGGCAGCAGAGGACTCCCCAGGAGGAGCGGTTCTTGCTGCCGTTAAAAGTTGTCTTGCTCTGTTATTAGTAGCATATCGCAACTTGTCATAATATGGGTTATCTTCTGCTGCATCCCTCAAGCCGTCACATTAGGTGTCTACAACGGAACTTAAAAAATAGCTTTGACCAACTCACTGTTAAACATCCAAAATCGTGCTTTTCTTTATGGCGATTCAATTTCACTTTCTTTTGACTTTCCGAACCTCACAACAAGAGGCAACACAGAAATAACCATCTTCATTGATGTTTGTCTAAATTTCAATCTCACCAAATTTGTAACAGAACCCGCACGTGAACCTTCTAATATCTTGTACTTATACTAACTAATCACCCTGAAAACTTATCATCTCTTAAAGAAGGGAATTGCGCTAAAAAAGACATGGACGAGAAAAGACAAGGACGGGCGCGAAATCTATCCCCGCGAAATCAGCTACAACAAAGTTCTACATGCTACATTCAGGTTCCAGAAAAGCATCCCTACCTTCGAAGTAAGAAAAAATGTCCAAAGACCAGTGCCGCCAAATGTCCTGGTCCGCCTCCCATTCGGGAGGGGGGGTTCTATCCCTGGCTACGCCGTGTGCCCAGCGGTTTTCTAATGAGTACAAGCCTTCTCCGGACCTGCTGATTGTCTTATCCATTGTTACAAGCAGTAACAGTTTGCAGTGCGCTCTAAATTGGATATTTGTCCCGGTATTGATTTAATACGCTGCGGTATTTATTTTCAGAATGGAGACCATTAAATTGAACAAAGGCATAAAGCATAAAGCCATAAGTTGAACAAGGCATAAAGCTGTGCCTTGGAGGTTATATGTGGACAAGGATGCAAAAGTGGGCGAGTTGGAGTTGTATCTTGGAAAAATAGCGCAAGGAAAGGAGGAGGAAAACTTTATTGAAAAGAAGGGGGGAGTTGGGCGAGCTTATGGGTGGGGCTGGGTGGGGCCCTCATTCCAGGGCTCCACTGGCTTGAGCTGCCCTGCGGACCTGTTGTATGAGTGCCCGTTGGTCCTCCAGGCTATCGCTGGTCAGCAGCGCCTCCCACCGCTCGAAAGACGTGTTTTCCGTCTGTAGAGTGTTTGGTTTGGCCCCACATCCCCACGAGATGTGGAAGAGTGTAGGGCGGGCCTGGCACCAGGGACAGGTGTCGGAGTATAATGGTGGGTTTATGAGGTGTAGTCTATGGCGGTTTGGAAATGTGTTCGTCTGCATGTGCCGCCAAGAGACGGCATATGGGATGCCTATTTTCCCATGAGGTGGGGGAACTGTCTCCTTTGAAGACGCTCAAACTCGAGGCTTTCGATATACCTCGAAGGTAGAGGGGTAAAAGCGAGCACGGTGTGTGGCCTCGCTCGGTTGATGATGCCTCGCGCTAGAGCATGTGCCCTCTCGTTACCCTCCAGTCCCTCGTGGCCTAGGGTCCAGGTGGACTGGTGGTGCTTGGTGAGGGGTGTAGTGCCCATGAAGTCGGGTGCCGTGCTTGGGATCTCGGCCTCTCAGGAAGTTTCAACGCGCGTGTTGTTAGTCTGTTATCACATGAGCGCTTCAGCCATGGGACTCGTAATGCCTAATGGCAATGGGCACGGAGGTGGTCTTTGCGGCCGCTGGGGTTCCGGCTTTTAAAGAGGCATGCGAATAGAGTGCAGAAGCGGTGGTCCACTGCCGCCACTGCGTAATTATCATAGTCCGGGTATGCAGCGGCGTCCACGTAAACCACGTTCGAGGAATTGGCTAAAAAAGATGACGTCGAAAGAAAGGGGACACACACGAGCGCTTTCTGACAAATGGCTTCCACTTCGCGTTCCACCATGCATTGTCGCATCAATTTTTTACCTTCGTCTTCCTTTTATGCCCAAGCTTTGTTGCCTGGTTCCACAATATATATTCTCTAGCCTTCCCATTTAAATCCAGTTGTGAGAAAGCGCTCGTGTGTGACACCTTTCTTTCGTCGTCGTCTTTTTGTGTTTTTTCTAACATGCAAGTTATATGTGTACGACATTATACTAAACGAAATGGCGGCAGAGATGCTTTAATTGAGGACAATTCCTCAAGAAACCAATGTCAGAAGCTGCCCGATCGATACTAGACTACTTTGATACATGAATATTTCTGGTAGCTAAAAACAGGTAAACATTGCCAAAAACATGGTAACTTTCCGCCGAACGCCTCTCACGTATCTCCCTGCGATGTGGAGCGTCCACTCGGCCACTTTTGATGAAAGGCAGAGGACCAATAATCCTGCAAAGTTATATACAGCGATACCACCCATCGGCATGGAAGTGATTAAACAACGAGCAGATGTGAGTTGTCTATAAAAAAAGAATTATGGTAGGGGAAAGGGAGTGGCTGACAGCAAGGGCCTCTCTGTATTGTTCGGCTGTTATCGCAGTCACCGACGGAAGTGCTTTGGGATGTGTTGTTTTGGCATGGCCTGCGCCACGTAACCATGGTGCATTCTTTTACTCCAGAGAGACAGTAAACTTTTATTCGTCGTGTGGTGAGATTTGGGGGTGGGGGTGGGGGAGGTACAGCCTCGTCAGGTGGCCTTGAGTCCTTGGCATCTGGCGACCTCTAGGGCTCTACCCACGACCACGAATTAAACGTCCAGATCGGAGCTCAGCAACGCAGCCTCCAACTGTTAGGGGTTGGACAGCTGCAGGGCCTCCGCCGGAATGTCCTGAGCGAACTCATGCGAGATATGGCCAAGAGTGACCTTGGGGTGACTACACAGCCTGCAGGAGGGAGTGTATTCGCCCTTATATATTATGAAGTGTGTACAGGAGTTCGCGAATGTGATGGTTTGGAATTGGCGCCAGACGACCTGCTAGAGTTTTGCGAGAATTGTTTCTTAGGGGGTTAGGGGGAGGGTAGATAAATCTATCATTGCTATAGTGTATAGTGATCTGGCGGTAAGATACCATGCGCGAAATACTTCATGCTTGCGTATGTATTCTCAAACTCAAGAAAGAGTCCAATAAAGAGGGAAATGTTTTGTCAAGTGGGTTTATTCATTATTTGGATAATTTATCACTTGGAAACTTTTTTCCTAAAGGGCGCTCCTTCACGGGACTTTCATCCCGGGGACTTTTTTTTTCGGGGTTGTCACCTGATTTGAAGACTGAAAATACTTTTTCCTTTTCATTTGCTTGGTATTCTACCTATGAAAAGTGATTGTGCAAACAGCAATGACAGATATACTGCCGTAACATGCCGAGTATTTTTAACAGTTTGGCGGTGATATCGTCAGTACCTGCAGAATATATCTTAATAGTTTCAGTTATACAAGTGATGCCGTCTGCAGAAAACGTGACTGGAGGCATAAGAGATCTCATATCGACAACTGTGCCTCATGGTTGCACATCAGTTTCGCTTGTGAAGACGGATAAAAATGCTTTGTTAAATATGTTTGCACATTCAACGTTCCTGGTATCGCCAAGCACCTTGATAAACGCTCTGATGGGCACCTGATGAAAGTTTAGCTTCGGCAGGATCTTCGTCAGTTCAGTTTCAAAATATGCCTCTGGCGTTACGAATTTACTGGAAATACGTACACTCGACAGCATAGTACTCGTTTCAAGCGCATGCGCTTACCTACACCTTACACCTTACCTTGCCCTTTGTCTACCGCATCATCCCGTTAACTATCGTGCCATGAAAATCGTATAACATGTCATCTTTTCTCACGTAATGTATTTTCTTGGCGGTGATCATCGCCTACATCCTTCTCAACGCGGATTACATAAGGCCTATCCTGAAGTAAAGGGACATTTAGGCCTAGCAGGGCGTCAAAATGGAATGTGTTTTGGGTCCCGCTTCCTGTTGTGGTGAAAAACATTTTGTTGTCAAAGCCCCTATTCGGGGGTAGTAGAATGGACGGTATTAACCGGATGATATGGCGTCGGTGAGACTCAGCTGATTAGCCACGCGCGCCGGAGCTGGCATGACATCTGGGTAGGAATACGTTAGCCACTCCTCCGGCCTGATGTACTGTTTGGGCAGAGAAGTCAGAGCAGACTGTCTAGTGAGGCAGTATGTGGATAATGCCACAAGATGTGGGGAGTATCTGGATTGCCACCGCAGTGCGTGCAGGTGGAGTGGCCAGGACGGTTCTCAATATAATGGAAAATATGCGGAGTGAAAAGGAACTGTGTTTGTGCCGCACGCCATGTGCAGCCTTCGGCGCGATTGGGAAAGCCGTTAAGGGTCGTGCTTAACTCCTGGAGACTTTCGCGACGATCTAAGCGGACGAGGTGGAAGGTTTGTGACGCAGAATAGGGCTTCATCCACTAATACGCAGGACCCGGGAGGAATGCGTCGGGGCTGGCGTCGGCTAACTCATTTCCTGCGACATTACAATGGGATGAGACCAATTGAATCTGGATGCTACGTGAAGGCTTGGTGAACGCAGCCTGGCGTAGCACTTGAAAGATAGAGCTTGGAAGTCTCTTCTCCGTAATAGCGCAACAGTCGGCTTGACTGTCTGTACGAAGGAGGAGGTCGGAGTCTGGGAAGAGGGTGTCGTTGCGGTTTCCGCGACGCGGCGAGCAGTTCGACAGTGTGCTGGGAGGCCACGTTCGTGTAAACATATTGGGAGACGATAGATGGGGTCGTAGCGACTCCGGTTCGAAACAGGATGCCACTGGGAGACGCGTCACTGTGCAGAACGAGACGGCTAGGTATTGAGTCAGACAGCGACCTGGCTCGAACTTGTCGCAGAGTGGCGTGTTCAGAAGGCGACATGTTCCGAGGGACAGGGATCTTGGAAATGTTATGAAGACTAGCCCATGGAGAGAGGAGCAGGAGTATAGCTTGGAGCGAGAACGTGGGGTACGAAGTTCGTGGAGAAAAAAGGCGCCCTGCAGGAGAGTCTTTGACCCTAAGCTTTAGCGCTTTCTTGTGGAGGTCGCGAGGTGAGATATGTCGGGTAGAGGGGGTGCCTCAGCAACACGATGTGTTGGGGCGGAGCGGGGGACACCCATACCAACGTTGGTGATATGGCGGAGCAAGGAAGTTAAGCTTCTGTACTGTGCACGGGTCAAGGAAGCGTACGGTACATGGTACGTGATGCGACAATAAGCCCACAAAAAAGCATTTTTCCGCAGGTGATGTTCCTTCGTGCCACTTTGGTGGCAGGCAATGCGATGGAGCAAGTGAAGAATTGGAAGGAGCTGTTGAGTAAGTTCGCTCAGCCAAACGTCCCACTTTTCGATGTCTTGTAGCCAGAAGCCGAAGATATGGATGGGGGGGGGGGGGGGGGGGGGGTCGTGTGATGAGAGAACCGTTACTTAATACTTATTACGACTTACTAGAAGTTATTATTAACTTATCACAAGTTAATTTTCAGAGGTTTATTTCCACATCTGAACCCGTGTTGTTACGTATTAAACATATAACGATCAGAGACAAGTAATTCCCCTGCTACATCAGTGTTTCGAATGCCTTCCAACCGAATGTCATTCGACTCAACTGGGGCCTTGTGCCGCTGGGCGAATTTTTTTTGCTGCATTCGGCTGAGATACATTCCATTCAACGGAGCTCCGCGGAGACACTCGAGATTTTCGAATGCCTCCGAAACTCAACACAGCCCACAATACCCGCACTCGCTTCGCCCCGCCCACAGCAACGTCGGACTTCTTCGGTTCTGCAGATGTGGATTTTTTCATATGTGTTTCTCGCTTTTTTTCTTTTTCTTGGTTAGCAAATGTTTCGTGTACACGCCAAATGAGTGGCTGGAGACCATAGTACACCGCTGAACATTCACTACTTAAGCGAGAAATTTCCCCAGGAATGCACCGGTGAGGACGACTGCACTCCAGTGCTCTTGTTTACATCGCGGTGTACAAACTGCTAGTGCTCGTTTGCATGACATAAAACGCAAGCTGCGCATTAGTTATCTTAAATAATCGCATTTTTGTACCAGTTGCACCCTTGCTTGTTTGCACAGAGTGACAACCCTGTAGGAAGCGCCGATGCGACCGCGCATCCGGAAAACACTCGGTAGCCGGGTTGTTGGCATCGCGTATAGACCGGCGCTTCTCGCTAATCGTCCCTGCTTTCTCAGAGGAGACGAATACTTCATTCTGAATCAGTTTATCCAGGAGTATGTTATGTGACTGTTCGCATTCATTGAAACGACCTTATTTGTTATCCACAAGCGACAGCGACGACTGCTTAAAGCACTGAGCGGCAGTCTGGGTCCCACCGGCGCTTCCCGTTCACTGCATGCGCGTCCTGTAGTGTAGGGGACAGTCGATTTCAGGCCGCTTTTGTGAAAAACTACGCTCGTTATCCGTTTGAGTTCGCACTCCACAATCACCGAAATTGCACACACGAGCTCTGCGGACTCATTAGGCCTATCGCGGGAGGGGGCCGTCGTCACTTGCACAGCGAGAGTAGCTGTTCAAGTGTGCGCACTTATTTTATTTACTGATGACTGAAAACAAGTTCTCATTAAAAGGCACAATCAAAGAAAATGATATGGAGATTTTAATGCCTTTTAATTCTCAAAACAAATCTTTTAATGTGTGAGCACTGCTGTTGAGAATACACGCTCGCCTTGCAGGACCAAGTGGGAGTGAGTTCGCCAAACTCACGGCGGGGAAAGTGCGCTCTGCAGCGAGTGTCACTAAAGCTCATCGTGTGACACTGAGCGAATGAAACTTTAGGCGAACGTCATTCGTTGAAAGTGACACTATATGCGCCCGCGTGACATGGGCATGAAGTTCTTTCTGTAGAGCTCACTTTATCATCCGCCTGACATAAACACTCTGGATCGCATTTCACTCCTTATTACTCCTTCACTTCAAGTTGCCGGGCCACTGGTGTGCTACAATGTTTGCTACATCATTCTTTCCCCGCACAGCCTCAAACTGGAAATACCTTCCACACGACATCGCCGCAATCACATGTCAATCCACATTTTTCAAGTGTATGTAGCTTTCTTATTTAACGGCGAATGTACGTGTGCATTACGTATTTTGCTTCTTAACTTACGTTGCCCATTCCTTGTGAAGTACCCGCAATCCTGAGCGACCCGTAAGGTAAAAAAATAAGTGAAGTGAAACATCGCTTTGAAGCGCTGCAGTCCGTTTGACGCGGGGAAGTGGGTTGAAATGATATCGAGCTCGGACGTGAGGCAGAGTCTGATGGGTTTAGTGAGCACGTGTGGGAGACGCAGAAGGCGCGACTTCCTGAGAGTATTTGTAGCGTTTTCGATATACTCTTCTTAGATTATCTCATGGTCTAGTTAGAACGCGGATAAAAAAAGCAGGCGTTTGACCAAACGAATCCTCGTGAGAAGACAGCTCTAAAATTTACGTTTATTTCAATGGTACAGCCCACGCGTTCTCTTTTTATTTGTGCCGGCATGCGACACCCGCTGCTTACACGAGAGTGTGCCATATAACATAAGTCAATGGGAGGCGCTGCTGTGGAGTGCAAGCAACTTGCTAGCGGGGCAGCCCTCACAAGAATTTTAAAGACGGTTTATACGCTACGTAAAGAAATTTTTGTGCAGATTAAAACAGGTGCGCCTCGAATGACGTCTGTGGAAACTTTGCCGGACAAAGGAAGCCTCTAAGAGGAATAACGATATTAATAGTGGATAGATTCTTAGTTCCAGGGCTACACTGGTGTGATCCAATTAAATTTGTGAGAAGTAGTGTTTGGGCATTCACCATTTTTGAAGGTCATATGAGCGCCACCGTCAGTAGCCGGGAACCTTTGCTGGGAGCTTCTCGGTGTAGAGAAAGCGGATACGTGAGTTCGCGCTCGATCGCAATTTAAATGCCAGGTGAGCACCTTCTGCTGGAGACTTGTGCAACGTTGTGATCACGTTGTTGACCGACTTCTGTTGTGACACGAACAATGTGATTCGCATGATCACATGAAGAATGAGAGCAACGTTGCAATCACTAAGGAAATTTCGAAGGTGAATTTCGCGGGAACTGACGAGTGCACACATGAAAGATTACTGCAGGACAAGCGCTATCCTGCAATGGTCTTTCCTATGCCTACTCGTCGGATGGCTCGGAATTCCTGAGCTGATCTTTGCTCTGTTTATTCCACCGTTCGCGCCGAATTCACTTAAGGTTACACCATATTTCCAACTAGCCCAGCTAATTCTACTTTTGCAGAAAGAGTATAATTTGGAGGAATATTTGAATTTGGAGGAATTTGGAGGAAAGAGTATAATTTGGAGGAAGCGCCTTTGCGCTTCTTACAATCTACCGGCCTGTGTGAAAGGCTTTAACTGGAACGCCTTGTGTGTGTGTGTGTGTGTGTCTCCATGTGTGCACGTTCCTTTTTTTTGCGTTTTCATCTCTGTCATCTTTCTAACCCCTATCCCCCATCCCCAGTGTAGGGTAGCAAACCGGAGACTCACATCTGGTTAACCTCCCTGCGTTTCCTTTTTCATTCTCTCTCTCTCTGGCCACCAGTCGTTCCAGCATTCTGTAGTTGGGCAGTCTAACTGGGTTATGTTGCCGTGACAAAAACGTAGGGGATGACAACCGCGGCCGCAGGCGGACAAGCCAGCCTATGAAGTAAAGTAACATAAGCTTGACTCTTGCACGAAGCGAATACTCATGTATGAGCCACAAAGATCGTCGCACCAATAAGTTGTTCGGGAGTTCACGCTGTTGCGTCAAGAGAACTAACATTAAAAATATCGACGCTAAATGCCTGGCGCATAACTGTCATCAACACCTTGGAGAGTTAAAATTTAAGCAACAACCCTGCTCTCACCGACTTCAGCATCGCTCTGCAATGAAGGTCCCCAGCTTTATTATTTTTTTTTTGTGGTTTGGTGCCGCCGTGCATTCCATAGCGAGTATTCCGTAGCATTTGCCAGAAGCCTGAAGGGATGACATTTCTTCATAATTTAAAAAGAAAATTGTTAAACACTGCAAATAAATATCGGGAAAAAGAAGGTAACGAATGACTCCAGAGACAATCACTTCCTCCTTTCCGGCGTGTAATGGTGTGTTTGCGTTCCTTCATAAATGAAACGGCACAATAAATGTAAGAAATAAAATGACGTCAGCTCATCATGAGGCGAGTTCAGATAACGTTTTGCTTATAAAACGGTTGGCGTGACAAGAGTACGCGAGTGATATTCTCGTCACGATCGGGAAAGGCAAATATGCGACAAAAAAGCGTCGACCAAATTCTCAAGAAGCTTGAACAGCCCTCAGTAACATGGCACGATTTCAGTGAGCGATTATAGACGTTATCAGTGCGCAATGGAGAAATCATACTGGTGTGACATGTTGGGTGACAAGTTGTGAGAGGAATGTATCTGTACGGTGTGATGCTCAGAAGCAGAATTGTGCACAAAGACAACGTACCTTGGAAATGGGCGGGCGCAGAATAAGCCCATGTGGTCATTTCACGGCGTGGAATGGCGCAAGGCACCGCGCGAAGGCGAGCCCCTCTCCGCAGCTAGCGCCAGTGGGGCGTTCTTCAGCCGGCTTTGATGGGTGCACTCTGGGCGGCAGCATTCCACATTTTGCACTCTCGGCAAACAAAGGGCACTTCACCGCTGACGAGGATTGTGCGTGGGCCGATTTAGGGCGACGCTCGACAGAGGTGGGCGCGTGAACATTACCTTTTTTTCTTCTCTCGCCCACTCTCTTCCCGCCCCTCTCTCCTTCTAGAGATCCCCGAGCTGAGACTCTCTGTCGTCGTCTACTTAATGGACAGCCATTTACCGCGCCGCGTTCGGGGTTTGCTCTAATTATGCGAAGTGCGCTATTAAGCTAAGCAGCGCAATGACGCAGCCATCGCGCCGACCGGAGAGTGTCCTCGCTGGGTCGCCACGTGTGGGCGCTCGTTGCAGGCTAAACGCAGGCGATGGTCTGTGATCTGGAACTGTCAGGATGCGGAAGAGACTGTACGGAAGGAACTATAGTCGGATACAACTCAAGAACGAAGCGGCTGCTATGCCCCTCAAAGGAACTTCTCCAGCCAATGGCGTCGACCGATTCTTTTTTTCTCTCTCTTGAGCGATCCTTTGGACCTGCTAGCGTGGAATCGCAGGGGTAGCAGCTGAAAGGGAAACAACAACGGCTAAATCCGATTAACCACGGCCTCATGCAAATCGGTCGACGCCCTGGCATCCTTTGGGTGACATCTGTCACTTGAGTTGTAGCTGACTCGGAAATGTTAAAACTGCGCAAAAGACGAGGACATAGGTGACGAGGAACACACAAAACACCACGCGCGCAGACCTTGGATATTCCTCGCACGTGGCCCCAGGAAGGAATCAAATGTCCGAAGAATATTTGCACTTGTGAAGGGACGATCGTGCGTTTCAGGCAGTAAGCCAGAACGCGGGACTGGGCAGGTGGCCACAGCAGTCAGGTTGACACATGAAATTGCTGCATGTTGCTTGGATTGGGAACGCAAAATAGAGCCCGCGAAGTAGAAAAGATATGTCATATCTCAAAGTAAAAAAAAAATGTTTCACAAACAAGATGCAATGCTGCCGCGAGCAGGAAATTACTAGATGTGAGTTTAAAATTGCAGAAAAAAAGATCTCCTTTCATTAATAATAAAGAATATCAGGCCTTATGAAATGATGTGGTGGAAGGTAAAACTTAACTTCAATTTCTTCATAAATTAGAGATAGTCTGCATCAACTGCAAAACGTGCGAATAGCAAAACTTTCATCGGTTTATAGAACTTCCAGATGCCCGCGGATGAGCGCACAAGACACGTGGTTTTATTAAGATATACTATTTTATTCTTAATATGTGAAACGACCAGAATTGGATATCGCTTTTTACCGTGTTTTTAAGCTTCAGATGCTCAACCACTTTAATAAACGAAAGGAAATCACCTCAAAAAATTTAAGCGCGCACACCTGACCCTGTAGGAGTGCTCTTAGATGTTCTGTAAGACAATAGGGAAAAAGAAATTCGGCACAGGCAGATAAGACTGCTTACGAGTGGGAATGCGAAAGCATATCATGGACGCAAGACAGAGACGTTTGGTTGCGGTTTGCGAACTGAGTTTACTTCAAGGTTTCGTTTGGTTTATGGGGGTTTAACGTCCCAAAGCGACCCAGGCTATGAGAGACGCCGTAGTGAAGAGTTCCGGAAATTTCGACCACCTGGGGTTCTTTAACGTGCACTGACATCGCACAGCACACGGGCCTCTAGAATTTCGCCTCCATCGAAATTCGACCGCCGCGGCCGGGATCGAACCCGAGTCTTTCGGGCCAGCAGCCGAGCGCCATAACCGCTCAGCCACCGCGGCGGCCAGTTTACTTCAAGGGATCAGTCCTCTTTTCAATTCAGAAGTACGACAGTGTATATATACGAAGTATGTATATGATTGAGTTGGCAGTGCTCGGCTTCCTGTGCGCGTCATACTGCTGCGAGACGACTGCACCTTTTTTGCTTGCCATCGCTGGGATTTTCTGTGCCATCTGCTAGTGCACGCACAGACGCACACAAGCACAAATGCCGCCGGCCTTTCTCGTCATGGGACAAGGAATCCTTTAACATTAAAATGAATTGGCCTCGAGAAACACCGCTTACAGGCTATTTTCTTACGATTTTCTGCATTTCCTTAGTGCTAAAGCCACGGCTTTATATAAAAGAAAGAGCTTTTTTTTTGTCTTCGACATGAAATTTGTCTTAAGGGTGGTACGTGATGGCGTTTGTGGGTTAATGCCCATATATGCAGAATTGTTCATTCTCTACTTAACATTCATAGATCCTTGTTAGTCCCAATACCTCTCCTGGCAAAGTGGTGCAGCTGTTAAGCGATGCGCCACTGCCCTGGATAGCGAGTGCTGCCACCGGTGGGGCTTGTGCCACCCATGTTGTTCTTCCCGAGCACACTGTAGCGACCCATAGTTAGTTTAACCGTCACCTGTCATGGCGCGCAGTTTGCTTACAAACCGATGGGCAGGTTGTGATGACGCCGCAAGGTTAGGTGACTTAGGTAGCCCACCTGCCTCCTAGGTTGTTTCTCTGCGGATTTTTCGTAGACGTCGATGCCGACGCCGGATTTTCTGCGACACGAGCTCTTTAACGCTATCGCTTTAAAATCTTATTGAGAATTTACGCTGTTTATGGAGCTGACAAAGATGCTATATGCCATCGAAAATAGTAAAAAAAAGGCATTCCAGCAAAAGTGTAGCAGCAACTGGTAACCGTACAAGCTTTACGTCTCGCTGTATACGCCGCCGGCGGCAGGCTGACAGAACTGCTTTGAACTAATAATGGAAAAAAAAAGGTTTCCTGTGTCTTCGGGCGGATAGGCAGTGGAGAACAAGGGGAACGTGGCATTCGTTTCTTCGCGACATGGTTTCCGTTACGTCAGGTCGCTAGGCGCTGACAGGTATCCGCGCCATCAGCAGACGCCGCGAACGTGCTTCACGTGGGAGTGGCTGCAGTTGCCTAGCGTTGACGCGACTTTGAGTTCTTGCCCGAGTTTGCATTTCTTTATGCGTTCGTGCATCCGCATGCCCTTGCGCTGTGTGCGGGCGTGCGTGCTTGCATGTGTGCGTGCGTGCGTGCGTTCATCTGTCGGACGCGGGTGTCCGTGACAGTAGGACCCTGCATTTCACGCCCCGGTCGCGTTTCCATACCGGGCGGCCGCTTTCGAGCGTGTGATGTCACCGGGGTTTCCGTTTTTCTGCGCTTTGCCTCCTTGCATGGACGGAGAAGGAAGATAGGGATGCCGTGCCGGAAAGCGCGGTAAAAGAATTCAAGGGAGGCCCATGCGTCATGCATTCGTGTAGCAAAGTTGAGCGCAATATGTGATTTTTTTTTTGTCGAAGGAAGGAAGAAAAAAACAGCGATGAAAAGAGAAGCAGTGCAATGAAATAAACCACAAAGCTTACAGAGGGCCTGCTTTTTTGGCAGTTATATTATGCCTATAAAAGGCAGCACTTCCGCGATGTGACATGCTTGCTAATAATTTATACCCGTGAGGCAACAAAAGCTCTCATTCTTGGAATCTGAAGGACGAAGAAAATAAAAACGCAATGAAAATTCATTTCTCTTCTACCTCCTCCGCCCTCCGCCCCCCCCCCCCCCCCCAAATAGAAAAAAATAAACATCTTCAGGATTTGGCGTTCAAACCGCGAGCTGATCGGTGTAAGGTTAGGTTGCAGGTCTCTTTGCATTGATGTACGTCTTATATAATCTAGGCCTAAGGGCACCTTTTGTTTCGTTTTAATGTGCGGTCGATTCCACCTTTCAGCATTTCACACAACGCTCTATCTCACCTTGGCACTAGTGCATGCGAAGAAGCAAGTGAAACCTAAACACCGCACTACACATCTTAATATGCTAGTGTTTTACAAGTTCCATAAATTTTCTTCAAAGTGTGCGCATAGCTTACTTAACGCAACTGAAGCGGTATGCACAGTAACACTTTGACTTCATTTCATAAATCGCGCTCGTGGTCATAAGATATTTAATTTAATGGCACCAAAGAAATCCATGAGTTGTTCCTTCTTCTGCAGTGCGTGTGACTGATAGAATAAAAGCATAAATATCAATTAGAACAAGCTCTTGCTTCGCCACTAGCGTTTTGTGTTATACTTCCGTTCTCATTTCTAGCAAACTTGCGGACGCGATGAGTCACTGCTTTCCATATGTTTAAAATTTTTGCCGGAAAAATAAAACAAACAGCGATCTCTGCTTGGATGACTCGTGTCAGAATAAGTTCCTGCGTGCTGTCCGGTGGCATATGTCATATCAGCCGATATTTGTCAAATAAGTCTTTGAACAGATGACGACGTGCCCCGCACAGTTTGTCATTTTTGCGCTCATCCTAACACGGCCCCTCGATTTCCTGCTAGTGAAAGCAAGATACATTTCTGTATTACGTGGATCCAAAAGCCGACGGTGTCACAATGCGAACAGCCAGCCTGTGAGAGAGCAAAAAAAAAAAGAAATAAAATCAACCCTCCGGAAGCCTGCGAGAGGGGGACAAGGGACTTTAATTGAAACAGTATGTCTCTGACGTGCGCACGTGTCCTCCGCTCCGAACAGTCATCACACGAAGAAGACCTTAAATTCGGCTAAAAAATGAATAGAAACACAACACCGACTACGGTAATTGAAAAAAAAAAAACGAAGAAACCGCGAAACCAAGCTCATATGGGGACGCATTGTGCGGGAACGTGATGGTGTCGTAGTCTTTCACAAGCCCCCTACCGAACGGGTAATCAAAGAATAGATCATCTACAGGGCGGAGAGGGGTGGTGTTTGACAAAGCACGATCACGTTTTTCATATGTGCCCTATGCCAAAAAGCAAAATGATACCTCCTTTCGTCGAGGATTGCCTGTGGCGTTGAAGCTACTATTTTTTCCACAGACAGGATCTTTTTTTATGCTTTATTTTTCCTTCTTTAGCAGCTAAGAAGCTATATAATGTGTCAACCATTTTTGTTCGGTTTCAGAGCAGCTTGAAGCTTTGACATCAAGTTTGGGACCTTAAGCGACTCTTTGAAGACGACCCTGCCACGTTTACGCGCGCACTCAACACAACCGAGTGATGCAAATTTTGTCTTCTTGCAGGAAGCATTTTGGCAGCTAAGTAATGCAAGAACTAATTCAATTCCGCTCTGAGTGTCAATTTATTGAGGGGAATACTATACTGCGACATGCTGTATGGGTCGCATCACATAGACGCTCAGCTCAGTTACTTCAGCTTCCCTCTGTTGCCTATAAATGCAGATTGCTGTTCATTTTCCAGGAAATGAAAGAAGAGGGAAGTTTTATGAGTCGAATAGGTGTGACTTGTCGAAATGTGTGGAATGAAGTGGTCAGATCATTTTTGCAGCTTTAAGCCCCCAAGGAAGGTAAAATACTGGCGCATATCCTGATAGAGCGGCTCCGATTTGCAACAGTCGTGCTAAATTGGGTGCCTATAATAACTACATGCAAGCTTTGAACCACTGGTCCTATGAAAAAGCAGTGTGCGCCAGAACAATTCACAGTAAACAGCACTTGGTCAATACGGCTCAGGGCCAGAACACCCCAAGTACAAAATGACTTAAGGACAAAGCGCCACAACAGAATAGAGACAAAATGGCATAAGAACCAAAGGGCGCACTGGAAAAAAACGGAACACGAACGAAACGGCGCATAGACAATACGGCAGAGAGACACAAAGGACGAAAAGGTGCAGGGACTGAAGAGTATGAGGCACAAATCCACAGGGACAAGAAGGAAGGAACAGAATTGCACAGGGACTAACTACGCCTACTGCATGGAAAAGGCCTCTCCCATGTCTCTCCAATTAGCCCTGTCCTTTGCCAGCTGCTGCCACTGTATCCCCGCAAACTTCTTATTCTCATCCGCCCACCTGACTTTCTGCCACGCCCTGCTAAGCTTGCCTTATCTTGGAATGTACTCCGTTACCTTTCAGGGCCAGCGGGTGAATCGTCTTGGCATTACAGGCTCTGCCCAAGCCTCTTTCTTCCTCCTCATTTCGACTAGCATGTCATCAACTGGCGTTTTTTCTCTCACCCTCTCTGCCCAATTCTGATATTTTAATTTTCATTTTCATCATCAGCCTGACCACGCCCTTCTGCGTCACACCTATCTTTTTTCTTTCCATAGCTAGTAACCTTGCCCTTAACTTAAGCTGAACGCTTTTCGCTAGCCTCCGCGTTTTTTCCCGTTCGGTGAATACCGGCACAGAGACAAAACTGCAAAGAAACAAAATGACTCAAGAACAAAGTCCGACAGGAAAAAAAACGAACAGAGACGAAACGGAAATGGCATAAGGAAAAAAAGGAAGAGGAACAAAAGGGCACTGAACCACAATAGCACAAAACAGAACAGCACAGGGACACAACGACAGAAAGGCGAAAGAGCACAGAGACACAAAGGCACAAGGGCAAGAAAAGCACGGGAGCAAAATTGTTCAGGGACAGAAAGGCACAGCGCGAAAACGGAAATGCACAGGGACTAAACGTAACTAGGAAAAAAACGGAATAGGAACGAAAGGGCACAGGAGCACAACAGCACAGGAACACAACCATAGAAAGGCAAAAGAGCACAGAGACACAAACACACAAGGGCAACAACACACAGGAACAAAATTGCACAGGGACAAAAAGGCACAGCGGCAAAACGGAAATGACACAGGGACAAAACGGCACAAAGAAAAAAACAGAGCAGGAACAAAAGGGCACAGGGGCAAAACAGCATAGGTACTCTACGGCATAAAGGCGAAAGAGCAAAGAGACACAAAGGCACAATGGCAAAAATACACAGGAACAGAATTGCACAGAGACAAAAAGGCAGAGCACCAATACAGAAATAGCATAGAGACAAAACGGCACAAGGAAAAAAACGAAGCAGAAACAAAAGGGCACAGGGGCACAGCAGCACTGGGATTCTACGGTAGAAAGGCAAAAGAGCACAGAGACACAAAGACACAAGTGCAACAACACACAGGAACAAAATTGCACAGGGGCAAAAAGGCACAGCGCCAAAACGGAAATGGCACAGGAACAAAACGCCGTAAGGAAAAAACGGAAGACGAACAAAATGTCACAAGATCACATGAGCACAAGGACACAATGGTTGAAAGGCAAAAGAGTACAGACGCACCAATGCACTAGGGCAAAAACACACTAGAACAAAATTGCATATTGACAAAAAAAGGCACAGAGCAAATGGAAGTATCAGTGGGACAAAGCGGCACAATAGGTGAGTACCTGTAAAATAAGCTGTAATATATTTTTCTCTTTTGGGATACTGGTAAGCTTCCATTCATAATCTGAAAGCCGAGTAGGCTCCACCCCATTCTTATTTTTTTAATTATTTCGCTCTCGTTATTCGGATCAGCTGCCAGTACGTGCCCTAAGTAGCCGTAATTCCTTACCACTTCGAGCACCTCACTACCAAATGTAAACTGCTGTTCCCTTCTGAGACTGTTGAACATCAATTAGGCGTTCTGCAAGTTAATTTTTGGATCCCCTCTACTGCTCTGCCTATCTAACTCAGTGATTATGTTTTGCAGTTCACCTCCTGAGTTACTTAGCAAGGCAGTTCGGTCAGCAAATCTCAGATAACCAATGTATTCTCCATTAACTCTCATCCCCGACTGTTCCCGATCCAAGCATCTGAATACCTCCTGTAAACAGGCGGTGCATAGCATTGGCGAGATCGTGTCACCCTGCTTGACACCCTTTGTTACCAAAATTTTATTAGTTAGTTTATGTAGGACTATGGTAGCTTTGCGCCAGCTATAGATATCTTCCAGTATTTTTACGTGAACCCCTTCTACACCCTGATTTCTCTGCGTCTGCATGACTGCTGAAGTTTCTGTTGTGTAAGCACTTCATTCATATTTCTTTGTGATAAAGATCTCGCATTTCTAAGACATTGATACTGACCCCAATTCTTATCAGATAGCTTGTCATGTTCTAGCGTATCGGTGTGCTTCTTGAGTTAAATCAAATTTGTTTGAAGTTAGCGTTCGTGTCGCTCGCCTCCATTCTGTGTCCTCGTCTTGTGCTGCGCTACAATGTTTTTATCGACTGTGCACCAACAAGCCGAAAAAGACACGCTTCTGGGGTAGGGAGACAAGCGCTGTGCCCCGCTAGAAGAACAGAATCCAGCAAAGGCAGGCGCGCGTGCAGAAGCTAAAGGTCCCTGATCTATACCAGTGCATTTCTCGCTTGCAGTTATTCTGCAGGACGAGATAAGCTACAGATTTGCTCTTTACCACGAATAAGTTTTTAGCTTTTTCTGCGCCTATAGATCGCGTGCATCTCCTTTGCTTGAGATAAAAGAAAAGAAAGGGAATGCCTGTCTTTTTTTTTTCCTAGGGCAGCCGCGAGTCCAGATAAGAATATTGAGTTCTTTGTGATTTCCGGCATTCAAGTTAGGCGCTTGTTTATTCTTGCACAAACAGATAAATGCACCGTATTACCTCTAACTGAAGCGGCAATTTTTTCGAGATGGAAGGCCCCGAACAAGGAGCGGGTTTCTTTAGATTGACTACTTCATATCTGTCCTAAAATAATGTCAAGAGATAGCGCTTGTTTTTTTTCAAAAGTTATGTTTAGGTGTCCTATTAAATATGTGGTTTATAGCATATCAATGCTTATTTGGATCGCCGGGTCTTGGATTCGATCCTAACCACTCCACGTATACCCTGGCGATAATGCGAAGTGTTTAACCACGTAGCTTCTTAGTCACTGGCACGAAATGAGTGCAACTTTTTCGATGAACGAAACATACAGATCAGTTTTTTCTTCTTTCGTTGTCACTTATGTCAATGTTTATCGATGGCGTATTTGTGACTGTGCACTCTCCCACAGTACTAGATTACTTGGATCTCAAGCCTCTCATCCTTATTACTTGGTCGAAATCATTCCGGAGCCCTCCACTACAATACCTCTCTCTTCCTTTCTTCTTTCACTCCCTCCTTTATCCCTTCCCTTACGGCGCGGTTCAGGTGTCCAACGATATAAGAGACAGATACTGCGCCATTTCCTTTCCTCAAAAAACCAATTATTATTATTCATAAATAATGAAATAAGACAAAAACGAGCCATCTTCCATCCATAACGTGTGAAAACCTGGTGGAAGCATCTTGCGCGTCATTGTGAAAATAACACCAGTTTATACTTAAAAAAAAGCTTTAAGAGTTCACGTTCCAATGAAACACTTCTTGTTGCCATCGCGAAAACGGAATCCGTTGCCGTGCGCAGTCAGAATTTGTTTATGTCTCAGCGAAAAAAAAAACTACACCCTACAGCAGAAACAGAGGTAGACTGTGTGAAAAAGAGAGGACACGTGCGCAGACACAGAATATTATTTTCGGTGGCAAATACGTTTCCGACATACCTGGCTTTCAATTTTGCCCGGGGTGTTTCTGCCGAGGTGCTACGTTTGCGTGCTCCTGGTCCTCGTCCCGCGAATGGAATGAAGCGCGAATGAAAAAAAAGAACCCGCACTGCAGCCGGCGCGTAAGCAAAAATGAAGACGCTATTTCGCTCCGCTCTGAACAGTGTGCGCCGAACACGCAGCGTCTTTGAATACGCCTGGAAGACGAAATTTGGGGATTAAGCAGAACCGTTCGCACGCGCGTGCGCGCACTAGCGTACACACGCAGGCGTGTCGAGCTGATGCGACGAACTCGCTGCGGAATTGCGAGTTTTGCGACACCCCTTTCGTTCTTTTTTTTTTCTTTTTGCCTCCGCCACTGTTCGAGCTAGCAGGCGTTCTGCGCAGAAGCATTTTGGATGCCCCTGAGGCAGTCACGATTTCATCGAACAGAGTTTATCGCTCGGATCGAACGAGTCAGCAGCGGAGAGAACAGCGCGGTGAGTGGCGGCGTTCGAGAGCACAAGCCACGCGGGATTCCGTAATAACCGGTAGAAGCTTAGCACGACCGCTGAAGAGCGCGTTTGCCGAGCGCAATTTCGCTTCGGCTTAGCGCCGTGCGTCGCGTGCCGGTTGGCTGTAGCGTTATTGTCAAAGTGACAGGGCCCGCCTCTTGACAGGCGGAGAGCTTGTGCGTGCTCGCACATTGCTCCGACGGACTTGCGGCAGCGCTGCGCTGCTAGACTGGTGCAGGCGAGCAGAGCACTGCTCAGATGATCTAGCCCGACGGTGGCATACTCGGCCACGACAGTTAGCCGTGGTCGCGCTGAAGGCGACACGTTTTGGTCACCGCAATTAGCGTAGAGTGCTACCAGCAATACCATTTCGGGGGACTGGCAACCGTACCTGCCAGCCGAAAGCTCCTGAAATACTTAACACTGTTCGTGAATTAATGTAGTGCATGTGTGGGAGCTCCGGAATCAAGTTCTGCGCTTAAGTGCATTGCGACTCGCCAGACATCAAGAATGCCTGCGACAATAAGAAAAGGAAAGAAAGAACAGAGGTAGGGGTGAGATTTTTTCTCTTCTGTGAACAAGCATATACTCCATACCTAAAGACTGTGCGTTTTGCTTGGCCGTTGTTTTCTTCCATGCAATCGTATATATATCTCATTTGCCTTGTCTACTAATAGCCTAACGGGGGTCTCGGTTCTGGCAGTCTTGACGCCATAGGTAGCATAAGAGGGCTCTCGCACAGTTTCCGCCCTCGCCGTTAGATGACGTTCTACGTCACACTCGCGGTATTACAGGACGTGCTACATCATCCGCTATGGATGAGGGTGGCGCTGGTGAACACTCTCAAGGTTCGCTTACACCCAATACACATAAATACCCACGAAAGTAGCAGATTGGACAGGCGTCGCCGTAGCTCAGTTGGTAGAGCACCGGAGGCGATTTTCGGTAGTCGTGAGTTCGGATCCCACCAGCGGCATGGTTGTTTTTTCTCCTGCTTTATAAGTAATTTTCTTTAAACCAATTAATTGGCATTACAAATTAAAAAAAAAATTAGAAACATTCCCCTTGCACTTTGGTTTCGGTGACTGTTGGCTTCCGTAATATATTTGCTAAAACGAGGCCCTCATCTACCTTGCCTTGTCTGATATATATATATATATATATATATATATATATATATATATATATATATATATATATATATATATATATATATATATATATATATATATATATATATATATATATATATAAGTAGGTTGCCAAGCCCGATGGGCAGGTGAGCATGCTGCCACAAAACCAGTTTCATTTCTCCATTCTGCCTGCTATCCTTTATTTCCGCTGCTCCAGCTCAGGTGCTTCAGTATCGATGGCAAATGCCGGGGCTAGCAAAAATCTTTTCCTTCCTTTTTTATTATTTTTAATAAAACCACTACCATCACCAGACAACACAAAGCAGTTAAATGCGGGTAATCGCCACCCGGCGCGGTGGCTCAGTGGTTATGGCGCTCGTCTACTGAGCCGGAGCACCCGGGGTTCGAACTCGACCGTGGCGGCCGCGTTCCTATGGAGGTGAAACGCAAAAGGCGCCCGTGTGCTGTGCGATGTCAGTGCACGTTAAAGGTCCCCAGGTGGTCGAAATTATGCCGGAGCCCTCCACAACGGCACCTCTTTCTTCCTTTCTTCTTTCACTCCCTCCTTTCCCCCTTCCCTTATGGCGCGGTTCAGGTGTCCGCCGATATTTGAGACAGATACAGATATATTTGAGCCACTGCGGCGGGTTGACTGCAGAAGAAAAGAACAGCTTTCGCTGCACTCTCCTTAGCATATTCGGTGTTGTGTATCACTGGGTGCTCGATTGCTTCGTTTGAGCACTGCTTTCAATGGTGGATCGCCGTTGTATTTGCTGTGAAAGTAGTGCGGTAGCGTCTTCGGAGCTGTGTGTTCCGGCCGCCGGCTTGCGTCGGTGGCCGGTGTTCGATCTCTGGCCGTGATCTTTTGTTCTGGTGTCCTTCGGCTATCGGACGCCTAAACATGGCGAGCCAGCCACCTACAAAGGCTTTGCCTTTGATGTCGTTGTCCCTGAGGGGGCTAGTGCGGAGGATTTCGTCGATGCGACAGCCTCCGTAGTTGGATAGGAAGAAGTTTGCTGTGTCCAGAACTTCGGTGGACGCAATTACCAAGTAACCGTGAAGAGTGAAGCCGCCATGGCTGCAATCGTTGATGCGTCCTGCCTCGTCATCGGCAAGGAACGCGTCGCCATCGTTCCCCTGAGCCCGCAGGTGTCTCAGGTGACTGTTCATTTTCTGCCCACCCGAGTACCAAGTGAATGCCCTTGCCAAGACTCTTTCCCCTTAAGGCAAGGTGCTGCACGTAAGTCGCGGCACCATGGGGTCGCGTCCCACTGTCACCACCAGGACGCGGCACGTCCGAATTGAAATGAAGCCCGAGTCGCCCGTGCCTAATTACATCAATATCGCTGGCCACCGCGTGACATGCGATTACAAAGGCATGCAGCGTGTTTGTCGGCGTTGTGGGTCGACTGCACACTTCAGAGCACTTCAGAGCACAGTGCACGGCTCCGTTCTGCGCCCACTGCGGAGTCTTTGGGCACCAAGGCCAAGGTTGTGTGCTGCCGTGTCGACGTTGTGCTGATCCACACGCTACCGTGGCATGCGCGATCAAGCCCTCATGCTCTGAGGCTGCGGTCCGACCTGCACCTCCGCCGGGCGCACAGGCAGTCGATTAAGCCATCAAGGAGCCCGGCGTTTCCGACACCGACGCTGTTGCGGATGGTTCCTCTGCTTAATTAATAATTAATAATTGGTTTTTTGGGGAAGAAAATTGCGCAGTATCTGTCTCATGTATCGTTGGACACCTGAACCGCGCCGGAAGGGATGGGATAAAGGAGGGAGTGAAAGAAGAAAGGAAGAATAGGTGCCGTAGTGCAGGGCTCCGGAATAATTTCGATCACCTGGGGATCTTTAACGTGCACTGACATCGCACAGCACACGGGCGCCTTAGCGCTTTTCCTCCATAAAAACGCCAGAGTGTCTGTGTGGAACAACCGGTGCCTGCGGCTGAGGCCTCTACTGATGCACCTAGCAAGCCGGCAGTAAATGTGCCTGCTCTGTCAGCCTCAGTCTCTCCAAGTGTACCTGCCGCTACGGAGCCCTTTGCGCCTCTGCAAGTCTCTGATGCCGAGGACAAGCCGCTCTCGGAGCCCGTGCGGCAGCCCGCAGCCAGCATTGCGGCTTTCAGCAACAATGCCAATATATCTGAGACTGATGGTGACGAGAGTAGCTTGTCGTCCTCGTCTTCAGTCAACCTCGTCATTTACGAGACTGCCATAGTGCCTGGGCAGGAGCCGAGGCCGCCGTCGGCATCTCCTTCGTCATCGAGGTTTAGTGTCGGCACAAATATTTCGCCTGGGCAGGAGCCAAGGCCATCTCCTGACGTGGAACCTGTGCAGCCGCTGTCCTCTTCTACGTCGAGGATTAGCGCCAGCACTTCTAGTACCCTGTCTTCGGATGTTGAGATGGTCGCTCCGAGTTCGAGCTGAAAGCGTCCGCATGCGTCGACTGCAGACTCGGACATTTCTGGTGGCCGGCCAAGGAGGTCTCGTGCCTCCTCTGGTCCGACCCTACGGAAAAAGTGAGGTGGTTTGGCGCCGTTCGCGGCGCGCATTGTATTTCCTAGGCATCACAGTTCCTAGTTTTCTTTTTCGTCTCCAAAATGGCTACTCTTAACATCATTACTCTTAACGTGCAGGGGTTCTGCAATATTATGAAGCAGGCCGAGGTGGTCGCTTTCGCTCGTTCATCGGGCTGCGATATCCTCTGCCTGCAAGAAACCAATTTTTTTCGCCTCAGTGACGTATTGGAATTTAAGCGTAGGTTTGGTATCGATTCTTAAATTTCGTCCGCCAGCACGTGTTCTGGAGGCGTTGGCGTTCTTTTTTTGAACCGCATTCTCCTGCGAGACCATCATGTTACCTACAATGCGCTTGGACGCATGCTGGCGTTCTACTGCACGTTTAACGCACTTTGCCTGAGATTTCTTTGTATCTATGCGCCTGCGCATTCTAATTAATTTGGTAAACTCATTCTTTAAAGATCTAGGTGTGAATTTTCTTGGAGGACGTAACGTTGTGATGGGCGATTTCAACTGCGTTCTCGATACGGTCGCTGATGTGCAGGGCCTGGTAGGGGCAGGCCAGGCTGGATTGCGCGCGAGTTGCGCCGCCTAGTCAACCAGTTTATGCTCACAGACGCTTATGAGCTCCTGTATGGCGGTGTCTTTGTGTATACTAGGCGTCGCGGATTATCCTCGAGCAGGTTAGACAGGGCGTATGTACCGACGGGCCTTTTCAGGTCAGTGTGTGCTGCTAATGCAATGACGCTGCCATCCTCTCTGGTATACATATCAGACCATCGCCCCTTTCTTCTGTCACTCGGGGTTCCGGCGGCTGCAGTGTCTCCTCACAGACCATATGGCGTTTAGATGTGCGCATCTTTCACGACGCCAGCGCGAGAGAATGACTAACGCGGGCCTTGCGTTTTTCTGTTGTTGGGGCCGTGTCTGGTGACTGGGATCGTCTGAAGGAGCAGTGGCGTCGCCATTGCGCCGCTTCTGGTCCAGCCCTTAGGGCTCGCGTCTCAGCTGAGGTGCGTGTAGTGACGGCGAAGCTGCGTATAGCTCAGCGCACCTCGTCGCCATCGTCGCTTATGTGCACATGGAAAGAGGAACTTTCGGAGCGTCTCCAGCGTCTTTTACGACCATCCTCTTTGACAGCAGCGGCATGGCGTTGTCGACGCAGTCCAACTGCTCGTCCTGAGGTGCTTCAGTTGGCACGCCAGGAGCTGTTGTGCCCTCAAGGTGCCCCTACTTTTACATCTTCCGCCAGGGCTGTGGCCCAGCCTGTTTGCAGGAATTTCAGTGCGTTTTTCGCCCATTTCCGGGATATTGCTCAGTCGCTCCTTCTGGTTGATCGCGATGACGTTTCCACACACCCATTTTTTGCAGGCTTGCCGCAGGTTGCAGCTGAACTTCATGATGGCCTTATGGCTCCGCCAACACCAGGTGAAATCAAGGAGGCGTTAGATTCCATAAAACGAGGCTCAGCGCCTGGGCCAGATGGTTTTCTTGTGGAGTTCTGTTTTCAATTCTGGCATACTGTAGGCCCCATTTTCTCGCAAGTGTTAAAACTCTGTTTCACTCGGCGTGTCTTTCCCGATTCATTTAAAAGAGGCCGCATTCTCCTGATTCCTAAAAAGTCTCCTTTCTCGACATGTCCGACAGATTGGCGGCCTATCACCTTACTAAATTCAGATTATAAAGTATTAGCAAAATTACTCGTTCGCCGTCTACGGTCTCTTTTCCCGTCCCTCATTTCCTGCCACCAGATTTGCTCCATCCCAGGTCGCGAAATACATAGTTTATCTTCCGTAACGCGAGATATCCTAGAATATACTATACGGCGGCGCGCACAGGGTCTACTTGTTTCCCTCGATCAAGAGAAGGCGTTCGACATTTTGGAGCATGAGTATATTTACGGCACACTGGATGCTTTCGGTTTCTCACCTTCTTTCAAGCTTCTCATTAAAGAGATGCACAGAGACAATTCAAGCACTCTGTTCCTCGATGGCTGAGAAAGTACCGCATTTTATGTTGGCCGCGGCCTCCGTCAAAGTTGTCCGCTCTCCCCTCCTTTGTTTTAGCATTAGAGCCTTTCGTCCTGGCAGTCAATCACCGCTCTCTTATTAGAGTCTGGCGTTGCCAGGCAGTGAGGCAGTACGCGTCATTGCTTATGCAGATGATATCACACTCTAATTAGCTGATGAACGCAGCCTGCTCGAAGCTTTAAACGTTTTTCGTGAGTACGCCTCCTTGTCGGGGGCTGCTCTTAATTATTCGAAGAGTCATTACTTTTTTATGGGGTCTCCTCAGAGACGTATTACATGTGTGATACCTTTGCAGTGGTGTGCGCAGATGCGCATTTTAGGCGTGACCTATGACTGTGCTGGAATTTCTGTTGGTACGTGGTCTTCGGTCGTAGAGGGCATTACAGCTCGTGTGCGGAGGGCCCAGACATTCGACCTGCCTCTGCTTGAGAGGCGGTACCTGGTCAGTTGGTCGTGCTGGGTGCCTTCTGGTACCTTTGCCACATTGTTAAACCGCCCCTACGCGTCATAAGGCGGGTGCAGACTACAGTTTTTTCTTCTTTTTTTTGGTCAGGCGGAACCGAGCTTGTGGCTCGTGCTGTTCTTGGACAACCACGGGAGAGAGGCGGTTTTGCCTTTCCAACTTTGTCCATCACGTCCTCGTTGTTAGCTTTGAAGTGCATTTTGCGTATCCTGCTGGAGGACGCGTCTCCGGCGCGAACCCTAGCTCCTTACTTTTTGGGCCCTTCTTTGCGCTTTTCGAATTCCTCGGCCCCTGTTAATCATGGACCTCAATCAGAGCAGCCTATCCGTTTTCTATGCTACGTCAGTGGCCTTTTTTAGACATGTAAGCGCAGTAGCACCTGATGTCAACGTCGTTGCAGACCGTGCGGTGGACATTATGGGCTCGTTGTTGTTGCCTGTTGTGCCGCCGGCTCACCGCTCACCGATGCACCGCGTTCAATGGGCGCGCAAAGCGTCGACGCCTCTCCCAGATTATCTACGCGACTTTGTTTGGAAACTTGGTTGGACAGTGCTGCTTACTTGTGATCGGCTAGAGCGGTGGGGTGTTTTACGCTCCAGTATCTGTCCGAATTGCCCGCTTCCGGAATCTAATCGCCACGCTACAGTCACCTGCGTGGTAGCGTTTCTTTTGGCGCGCGGTTCATGTGGGATTGCGTGGGCAACGCATTTCAAGCTTTGTCTCCCGCGGCCACTTCTCCAGCGGCCGTTTTGCTCGCCTGTTAATTGTTGCGGGTCTTTTAAGTCTATGGCGCAATACATGCACCGCGGTCGCTAGTGGCTTTCGACGCCGCGCTGTGTGGCCAATACCTGGCCGTCTTCGAAGGGAGCTGATCAGTTACTTGTCTGATGAACTCTCTTTCTTGGGAGAGGAAGAGTTCCTCCGGCAGTGGTCGGGCCCATTAATTTCTGTCAACAACGATCGTCTTGTACTGGTCTTTAGACCAAACTGGCGCTAAAGTCTTTTTTTTTCGTGTCAGATTATTGCTGTTTCACTGTTCTGTGAATAGGTATGTTATCCCGTCTTAAATCGCTCACAAGCAATTCCTGTTAGTTGCTAAAAGCAGCTTATGGTGCCTGTTTAATTGGTTCGCCTTACATGCTTAGCGTCATGTCTACTTGTGAATGTCAATGTATCTGGTAACGTTGGTATGTGTACATATGTAAATAATTTTTTTTCCAATCAGATCAATACGGCGGCCACCATCGCACCGTGGGTCATAAAGAACACGAGCTTTGACTAGCTCTTCTTCCCACCGGACGACCCTTGATTGACTTCTTAAAAAATCAGTTTACTCGCATACATCAGAGGCAACTAGTGCAGTGTCGTCGTGTTTGTTCCGTCCTCGTGTTTTTCCGCGCTGTTTTACCGTGGATAGTCACGTTGGTTTCCGATTTCGTCATCTTGATTACTTTTTCTGCAAAGAAAGCAATAGCTTCAAACGGACAGCGAAGACAATTCTAGTCAATTCGTTGATACAGTTATAATCGATTGTATGGTTTTTTCTCGTTATGTTGATTTTTTTCCGAATAGCAAAAAACATTTATTTCTGAGAAAATAGAATTTTTCAGCCATTCGATTGAAACTTGTGATGTCAAATCCGGTAGGGACTCTGTGAGCGCTCGTTTGAAAATCAGTGGCAGTGTAGACTAGGCTCGGGGATCCGGGACGAAAAATTGAAATGTATTGGAGCGCTGGAGTTTTCTTGGGAAAACAGCCGGCTGGATGCGACTCTTGTATTTTATTTTTTTTGCCCTTTCTCGGTTTATATATAATTCGATTTTGGTTAATGTAGGCTTTCTGTCATTAATGCGCGCAAATGCATCGATACAGGCTAACATGAATTATTTCCTCTGCGTGCCTTTAATACCGTCAAGCGCTTCCGAAACCAGATTTACCAATGCTCAATAACTGAAAATGCTTTATTTAGTGTTGTTTTTTTCAGAATCAAAAACAATCTCACGCTATATAGTTCGCAGAAAAGTACGGCTTTGTTTTAGCGAAGTTATGTAATGAATGAGAGATTATTGCACCTCCGCGGAAAACTGCTATCGTAGAGAGATGTTTGCGTTTAATTACGCTAAACCCACGAGATTCGCAACTTCGAGTGGAACAAATTCTATGATGTGTTACCTCCATTCTTGTGTGTCTGTTAGCTTTTCTCTCCCAGCCAACTTTCTGTATGAAGTGACTATGGTGTCTTTTCTGTTCCTAAACTTTTTTCTTGATAAGCTAGCAGAGGAACCTGACAAAGCCCAACCGGTTACTCTTAACCTCCTTTCTGCTTATAAGTGGTCGTTATCATGAAACCATTCTGCATTCCGAATGCAGTCAAAGTGCACCTCTGGAAAAGAAATGCATCACAGAGCATACGCAAAATAGGCACACTGTGTTTGCCGTCTCCTTCGCTTCGTACGCTCCCGTTCCATGGTTGAAAACAAATGACGGACGAGCGTATTCTCTGTTTGGGCTGTGCTATTAATCAGACAAAGCAAGCGTTCGTATCTGTGCTACACTCCATCTCCTGCGAACAACTCACAAACATTGTTTCTCTTAGTCTACCGATATGCGTTCATCAGCTCTTCATTTAGTTCGCCCGCATTTTGATCTGATGGCACCTGCGGGAGTACCGATGTATTTGTAATCGATCCGCTCGGCTAGAGGCGCGTTGCAGGCAACTCGGCCCTGTGTTCTTTCTTATCGCACAGTTGCAACGGTTCCGGCCAGACACTACGTCTCAAGCTGCCTTGGCACCAATTGATCGCCGCGGATAGCGTGCTTCGTTTGCGCTGTGCCGTGCACGTCAGAGCGCAATATTGGATGTTCTCCTATCTGCAATATCCCTTTGACTGGCACAAACGTCCAAAGGTCGGCAGTTGCGCTTCTCCGGGGGCAAAAAATGTGCGTCTATTTAGGCCTTTTTTAACCGACCGAGCGCCTATACATCTACCTTTTTCTGAAGCTTCCCGCGTTCGGCGCCACCTTTTCAGACGTTAGTTGCTTTTTGTCTGACGCTGAACAGCTTTTCTCATATAAATGGTGCAGGCAACCACTAACAGAAATAATAAATAAGGCCTCTCCTCTTGTTAAACGGTTGTTCGGCGAAGCAGTCGTGTACTGCCAAGGAAAACTCCTGGTAAATTTGACAGGTAACCCTCGGGAGCAAACTAGGCTTTTGCGGTGCCTGTGAAACCAAAAACGAAACACTGTCAGATGAAACGTGAACGACAATTACGCTGCTGTTGAAAACTAGCTGCTGTGGTGCACACTTTGTAGCGCTTAATATAAGTTGTTTAGCGCCTTAAATGCATGACGCAAAGGTAGCCAGAGATTTGTGGAGGCAAAGGCAGAAATATGCCGTGTATATCGTTATACGCTGCTTTCTTCCGTCAGTCGTGCTAATTTTTTGCCCATGATTGTTTACGGAAACCGGACACACGTCCTGAAGGTGGCCCTGCCTGCGGATTTTGTCAGTAGTCACCGAAGACGCTGCAGCATACCTAGCTTATGTTTTCTTTATGCCAGGATTAACATGCTTCTGCCTCGTGCCGTTTCCATTGTCGCTACCAACGAAAGAAACCACCACGTGGCCTGGCGGAACAATACTGAGGGCTTTACTGTTATAAAAACTTTTAGTCTCATATAAAATGCTTCGAGAACCATCGCTCTTGACAAGTAGTACGTACAGAGGTGGGCACACTTGTCTGGGACGCTCGAGCAGTGCGCTGCGTGCAAGTGGAGCGAAGTTCTAACCCAGCTACGTGGTTGCGCCTGCGAGGTTTGTATGTTTGTCCTCCTGCGCTGCAGCGAAAGCATTTTCCGTAAAACTCAGTGCCTGCTCTAAAGGGAAAGAAGAAAAAGTAGAAGTTGTTCTCTGTCTATTCATTACCGCACTGCAATGAACAATTTTGGGAACATTTCTGAGAAATTCTGGGAATTTTCTGGAATATAAATGGAATTGAATTTAAAAAAAAGCGCTACTGCGGCGAATACTCCTGCTTTTAAAATTGAAGCTAGAAAAGTCCATAAAATCAAATACTGATTTTTTGAAATTTTACTTGCTCCTCTCCGCTAAGCAACGCTCAAGAGCTCTAGACTAGTGGGCTGGCCTCGGTACATGGGAGCAGCCCGTGTTATGTTGTTGATTAGATATTGAAGTGCACGCAGGCAGTCAATATTTCGTTTGCTTTTTAATTTTGCAACAGGGTAGGTTCAGCAGTTGCAACATTTTTCGGCTCGCATGCAATAAACATTCATTGCTGCCGTTTTCGTGAGCGAAGTACCACTTGTATTTCCAGCCTCCACAGTGACTACCACCGACGTCTGTATTTTTTTTATTTTCAGCAATACATGAATCTCTCGGTTAAATATGCGGTAACGCCGGCAATAATTCGGTGTGTCACACATAAATAAAAAAAGCACTGAAGAAGCGTAGCTTGTTGGGCCACTTGGTGCATGATACGTGGAAAACCAGCGGAAAGGACTCGTTCACAAGCAGCAGAAGTACACAGGACAACGCTGTCCTGTGTACTTCTCTTGCTTGTGAACGCGTCCTCTCCACTGGTTTTCCACGCACGAAAAAAAAGCATGCTCAGTGATTTAACTGTTTGCTGCCGAACCACTCTGTAGGAATTATTCTAGATATCCTTGCTCAATTTACCGCGACTGCATCTCATTGTGCCGCACAGCGTCCATATTTTCTGCGGCCGTTTCCCATTAAAAAGACATATCTGGCTTCTCTGCATTTTTCGTGGCTTTAATTTCGCGGTCCAGTTATATGTTGGTGGCAACTGTGCACAGAGTGCGGCATTTTCTTTTTCTCGACCACCATGTTCTTACGGTGCCAGCACTATACGGTGCCAGCACTATAAGTTTAGTGCTGGCATCGTAATTAAAATATTTAAATCAATCCCATGTTACGTTCACATATTTTTAAGGAGGATGTATTGTTCAGGAAGAAGGTCGAAGAATATTTCACGCTGAAAAGCCTGCCAGTGCCCGCGCACTTGAGGCACCCTGCCGAAATTAGCCGTTGCGAGGACGGTGGTGAAGAAGGTGGTGAAGGTGCTGTGATGGCGGAACGCCTGTAGAAAGCTACCGCCCAGACTTAATGGCGATACAGACCATGTCACCATGGGCGTTTATGCGTTTGGCGCACGAAAGCTCACATTGCTTAATTACTTCGAGGAACCGCAACTAAATGATTTCACCTAGGTCGCAATAGCGAAATGAATTGCTCCTTTTTTTCCGAATTTCTTTTCTTCTGCGCCTGAAGCAAAAGATTCGCCTCACTGATTTCTGCAATTATTTTTAATGAACGAAACACATTGCATGCTTACATTTTGACTCTCACGTGTCTCCTCACCCGGTGTCCGCTTCTGCATGCCCCCTCACTTTTGTCTGCCTGTGCGCAGATGTGCACAGTGCACCTGTAGAAAGGTCATTCGGCACCTCCTCTGCACTTGTTCTTCTCCTGTACACTTGTGAAGACGCCAAACGGTTTTAAACAGACCAACGTCCTTTACACAGCCCACGATGTAATATATGGGGTTCACTTGGAACCCACATCATCGATACAGGTTGAAGGTCACGTGGGTAAGTGAAAAGTACCCATATATTTGAAACTGTTGACATAATACATGCTTCTCTGTGGGAGATCCATCAAGATAAGCGCATCAAGGTGGTACTATGCTGCACAAGCAAATACTCTGCTGAGTTTCGGGCTGTAGGGTAATCTAGGCGCAGCACAGATTACCTTCCTAGCTTCCCTTTTTTCTCCTTCCTTTTTCCACCAAGTATTGGAGATGTAAAATCTCCAACACAAAATGTTACCATATAACCTTCATACTTCACTCCGCGGTGCAGAAGCGGCTGTGATAGCTGCACAACTCTCCAGGTCCCGCGCTGATATATTCCCCCCCTTCATTGTACCACGTGGGCTGATGAGTCCGTACATTGCCAGGAAAGCCCACTCTCTGATCAGTGGGGCTTTCAGGATCAGCTCTCCGACGGCAACAATATCTAGCCAGCAGGTCAAGGCTGGATTTTCAGGTTGGGCTATGCTGCGACTCTTATGGAGGCGCCGTTAGCGTGAAGAGCGCCTCTTATACAGCGGTCTAGGGTGTTGCAAATAAAACGTCTGTGACGGCCGCTATAAGACCCCGTAGGGAGAAATTTTAATTAGAACTGAGACTGCATCAAAGATGAAAAAAGCGGTGATAGTGCGCTGATAGCTGAAGGCTAAAACTCGCTTCATTTAAGAAAGGACCACACGCCAAATATCGTGGTGTGCGACTTCGCCTTCTTTACGTTGTTGACGCTTCATTCAGTTAGCAGGACCCTTTTGGTATTCTTCGAGAGCGGCAAGAGAATAACACGACCGGGAAATAATCATGCCACCTAGGCGTAGGGCGTAAGGGTTTAATCGAATGCCTAAGCGTGCGAAAGTCGACGCGATACCCTAAAACAGTCGATCGCACAAAATGACGGCTATCGCCCTATAGCGAGCTGGCCTGGCAACTTTTTGAGGAAATCACTCCGCGCTATGAATAGCAGTGTGTGTGGATAAGTCACTCGTGCTTAGCGCGAGCTTTGATAAGTGGACGCCATACATTGGCCAGTAACGCACTGCTAGGACAGGGAGAACGCGCGAGAGCCGAGCGTCTCGAGCCACGAGCTCTGAACCGACGAGCTGCTGCATTGGCGACGTAGGGGGCCTGCTGCGTACGACAGTAAGCGCAGCCAGTTGCTCTGCATCGATTCCCATATGTTTCCAGCCATATAGGCGCACCGGTCCGCACGCAAGTGGCCGGAGCGGGCGAGAGTAGCTCTCTCTCTCTGCCTCTCCCTCCTCATCCGTCCAGCAGCGGGGACGTTTTGGCTGTTCCACGTTGCACCTGATAATGTAATAGAACCCGACCGCAGTCCGCCGCCCGAGGCACGCCGTTCGCACCAGACCACCGTGAGACAATGCGTGCTGGGATAGCGTCGAAACAGGCCCGCCGCTTTAGCCCGGGCTAACAAATGCGCGTCGCGTGCTTTCCGTAATGTTAGCGAGCGTCGTTCGACAAAATGGAGAACGCATAAACAAAATAAAAAAGAGCGCTGTGGGTGACGGTCGGCAGGCCTTCAGCGTCCCCGAGCAACTGCGTCTATGCCGGCATCGTTTTTCGACGGCGCGCCCGCCTCCATAGCGCAGTGCGGCGTCTATGGTTCGCCTTTCCTGGACCCGACAGAAAGCATGGCCGGGTGTTTGCATTGCGCTCAGCCTGGTCCAGGCGCCGCTTGTTTTTGTCCTTCTTTATCATGCGTTCTTTCTCGCTGCGCCTTTTTTCTTGCTGGTTCGGATGTCCCGGCTCTTGTATAAACAGCCGGCAGTGTATATATCTCTGCAGCGTAAACACGCGCACCTCGACGCGACCACCGATTTGGCGTCGCCGCGGTCACTCCAGATATCCACTTGGGTGCTTGCGGCGTACACGGGGGACGCACCTCGCGCGTTGCGGTTTTCTTCTGGTCTGTGTTGTGAGCGCTTATATTTACACAGGCAACGCGTTCGCGTTTACATAGAGCAAACAATATCAGGCAGAAATGTTTTCGTCGTGCTACGGACTTCTTGGAGCGATAGCCGAACCTCGTCGATTTACGGTTGCATACCTGCTAATGAAACGTTGAATATTACTTCTGATTTCGCTCTTTCACGTTTTTTGTTGTTGTTTTTGTTTAAGCCTCTCAAGATGAAGGATTTTCTGTCTCCTGGAAGGAGTTTCTAATTTTTCGCGAAATGGCGACCGAAGTCGTCTCGCTAGAGGTAGATGGCACTCGCAAACGGGTCACACCTAGTGACGCAGCAAGAAACCGCTGTTTAAGGCAGTGCACATTAAGTGGACTGTCTAACTATGCTGTGGCGGTAATAGTGCTTGAATAGTGTTTTTTCGCTTCTCAGTCTGGCACAAACCGGTCGCTACTATGTCGATTCGTTAGGACACAGAGGTAAATGAAACTTTCTGAATAGCCCAGCGCTTCCATGTGCGTTTGTGCGCGTGCATATTTATGTTTCTTATGAATGCACTTGTTTGTGCGCAGATACCTAACTACATGTGCTTGACTGTTGCGATTTTTGTCCGCATTTGATGAAGAGTTACTTAAAAAAGCGCCTTTATCTTAAGCCAGCTTGCACCCCCATGGTTCGGTGTAAAGACCCTAAGTATGTCCAGTGCTTGAAAGACACTCATCGGTTCCAGTATGTCAATGAAGAATTTCCGCAGAGTTGCATTTGGACGAATCTCCTGTGGTTCCAGTTCTATTGCCCAGGCGTAGCATTCGGTGCTCCTTAGCTGACGGCTTGCACGAGAGTTGAATGCTATAACCAAGCATGCTGCACTGGGCGGAGCGAGGCGCAGAACACCACTGTTGCTCCTTATCCTAATTCGAGGATTTGCTTTCAGACGCACATACTTCCACTTATATGTGTCGCCACCTGTCTGGGGAAGAGCGGTGGGTGCACTCGAACGTGGATAGGGGGTTTACATCACCCACTTTTGTCCCACACACTACATCGCCATTTCCCCGAATTCATCAGCTTGCACAAAGCAAGCGCGGGGCGATTAACGCAAATATATGGCGCGCTGCAGATAATTATCCGGTCGTTGGCGCGAATCGCACGCCTCCAGTGTCGCTTCGCGAACCTCGTCTCCGCTGCGAAGCCTCGCGGAGAATAACGGCCGCGCAGCTGGGCCGCTTTGTCGCACTGATTAGGGAGGCGAGATTTAGAGTATTTGTTTCCGCACTTTCTTGAGAGCCTCTCGCCGCCTGAAATTGCTTGGGTCCAATGTACGCGCCTGTGAGCCCACTGGAGATTTACTCCGGCCAGCAGTGGCGATGCGAGCGCGTGCGACCGGCTTGCTCACCTCTTTTGTTGGCGAGCAGCACAAACACTTCCGCGCGGCTTCGCAGGCTTCGATGCTGCCTGCTTAGAAAGGATGTGACACAATTTACCGGAGGCCTGAGCGGCTGTCCATGCAGGAATTTTTTGTGTTGGCCTTTTTATGAAGAAATACTGTCGCAACGTATAAAGGAATGATTGATGCAATTCGTGTGCTCCAAGGCAAGAACTGTGCAAAAAAAAAGCTAAAAAAAACACTGACAACGGCAGTCTGGAAAAAGACATGGGCTCTGTCATTATTGCCTCCGAACGGTGCAGAAAACAAGCGAGATATAGAAGAAAGAGTAGCTGTTCGTAGTTAACTCGAGTAGACACATTTGGAATGTAGGTTGCGCGAGAGAAACTTCAAACGAGTGCATCATTGGTGCGCACCATGCAGAGAACTAGGCGATTCAGGCGCTGTGTTAAGGTTAATGGTCGGTAATTACGCCAAAAGCGAGACAACGGGAACGCAGAATGGGAACCACAAAACGTTCTGGCTTTCTGCTTTCCACCTAGGAAAGGAAATGAGCGACAAAGGTGAAAATACATAAACGGCAGTAAGAATTAAGTTTTCATGTCACCTATATCCTCCTATCGTCCTAAGGAGCGTATATAGAGTGTGCTTCACACCTTTCCTCAAACGTTTATAACCCAAGATGGTTGATTCTGGGTCATGCTGTACGGCACATTTTGCGTCGCCACCGTTCCAAATAACTTTAAAACGAGAGGCTCTCTCCTATTCACCCTTCCGTCAGGCAGGACATGGACAATAAGCAAACCCTCTCTAGAGCCGAACGTCTGTGACCAGTGCGCCGATCTCGACACCAGGAGTGCATCGTCAGGTGGCGCCCGTTTACAGCGCGACACAGTTCAGAACTTAGAGGGGGGGAGAGGGTCTGAGTCTTTTGACGCCCACTTTACATCTGCTCTGTGTTATGCCGTTTGTTCCTGTATTTTTTGAGCCAGTACATATTGTTAAATAAAATAAGCAACTCTCCCGAATGAAAGTACTATTTGTTGCCTTCGCAGAAATGTTTTACTCTTTAGACAAAAATGGCTCCAAAGTTGCCTAGAAAAACTGCTCCTCGTGAAGAGGCGCCTTAATTGACCTGTGTTCTAGAGCTGCCCCCTAAAATCCGCAGTTAAAACACGGCTGAAGCAATGAGGCAATGAAGCAATGAAGCGTGCTAAAAACTAACAAGTCAGATACAAGCGAGCAACGATTTTAAGCAGTGGAAGTTCAAAAGAGGGGCACTTCACTGACGCGGTAATCTCGAAGCCAGTTTCCATCCTGGTTTTGTTTCTGATCTGCTGTTACTGCTCTCCATTTTTTCCTCGGCTGCGTAAAGAATGGGCTTTAAAAAAAACCCAGTTCTTCTTATATGTTCATAGCGAAATAAAAGGCTGTGTACGAACACTATGTTCATTGACTAGACATTCAAATAAACATTAAAGATATTGATAAAGATTTTTATTTATCATTTTGCTCATTACATTTTAAATGGGAAAGGAGCATAAAATTTCATTAATACGCCGGGTGGAAACATTTGTCACAGTCGTCGTCTGTGTGCCTCTTATTGTAGTGCGTTTTTTTCCTTTTTCAACGTGTGGCGCACAAGACCACAGCTTCTCAGAATGTGTGGCGCTGGTAGTGGCCTCATGAGTTACGGCATCATTTTTAGCCGCATCAATTTCCAGCTAAAAGAAGACTTCGAAGAATGTAACAATAGCATAGAATTATGCACATTACTGACGAATTGTTCATGCTTTTTCCCTTCATATCTTCTAAATTTTTTAAATGCTCATTCTGAGATGAGTTGGGCAGAAAGGATGAGCAATGTTAGTTCGCCGTGCAGCTTCTGTGGGCTACTTGTTCCTACTGTGGTAGCAAATGCGATTGCGTTTTTTGCTCATTCCTTAAATTGGTAAACATCAGTAAAGAAGACAAGGCACTCTCGTGTTTTGGACGGCAGTTCAAAAATTGCAGACTCCGCAGGTTACTGTTTGATTTCCGCTTTGACAAGCAATTGACTCTGTTTTTATTTTTTTTTCGCAACTCCCTACCTCGAATCTTGTTTAACTCTCAATCTGCCTGTTCTGATGACCGGCAAAATATACGCGTGGTCACGACTGAAGCGGGGTGCACTTTACTTTCCCCTCTTGACGCTTGACTCTGTCCATTCCGCGACAGTTCGCTATCATTTCTGTCCTGGCTGCGCTCGAAGGCTTGAGGGACGATCTTCTGAGCCGTTCCCTAAGATTTTTCATTCTACTACATGTTAAAAAATTGTGGTTTTAAGAAAAGAAATTTTTTTAAGAAAGTCTGCCTTTTGGGAAGCTGTGGTGTCTTTTATTTCACACACTGTACATTAGACAGCAGCCCGCTTTCAACGTTTCCTACAGCTGCACTCCTGACACATGAGCCTCCTTGCTACATCGGATTTTCAGCATTTGGCATTCCCTTGGAAAGTCCGCTTGTGCGGGTCACGACAATGCGAGGTGCCAATGAACCTCTTGCGGTGCGCAATACCACTATTAAATTTCTATTTGTGTCGATCGGGGTTTCCTCTAACGAACCTTTGGAAATCGTGTGATGAATTTGAATCACTTGATCACTTTCTCCTCACCTGTTGGCGGTTTGCTTCTCTGCGAAGAGCTTATCTGGAAATTCCTCTCGCTCGATTATGGCTTCCTGTATCTTTTCCTATTCTTCTCTCCTTTGGGGAAAGTGGCAGAGGTTACGTCTTAAAACCACCATGCGATTATCTTCATAATTACATCATTGCGTCAGGAAGATTCATTTATTAGTTATAATAATAAAATTATTTCCTTGCACAGAAAATTGCACTCACGGCAACCTTATTTGCGTCAATATGCCGCTGTTGTTTGAATCTGCAAGGCACCCTAGGCATGCGCCCACTGTGGGTATGCGCCACTCCACTTGAGGCCAACAACCACAACAATCACGGCACCCACCACCAGCGTGGCTTGTGCTCTGGAACGCGACAAACATAGGGACTCAGCTCCGTGCTCGGTTTTGTCGACGATTTTGGTAGCAGTGAATCTGCTTCATTAGGCGATGTTAATACTGTTTAGCCTAGTAATTTGCCCAGCTGTAAGGCCTAAAGTTATTTTTTTTTCTAGCCGGAAAACTTTATGAGCTAAAACCTTGATTTTTTTTTTCAGAAGAGTTTGGTGCGGAATAGACAGACATTTTGTATATTAAATGTTTATTCATATGTTTTACTTTTTTATACAAGCATAATTTTGCATAACTTGGTTAAAACTTTAGCTTTAATGTTTGAATTCGCAACAAAAATTGAAAAGACATAAAAACTGCAATAGGTTGTAATATTAAAAAGTTATGTGTTTAATTGATTTCATACTTTGTATTGCATAAATATTAAACTTCTTACTTCTTGGAAAAAAGGTAACAAAAACCAAAGAATACGGACACTTTCCTGCGACAGGGTAATAGTGAATAAAAGCAACAGAGTCGAAGCTTTGCGCGTGGAATGAAGTCGTGGCATATTTATCAGTTCCTGGTCCAATCACAGCGCCGGCGATGATCTCATCTAGAGACTTCTGTTGATTAAAATAGAAAAAAGCAGTTTGGCGCTGAAGAACACATTGGGCCCTTTGGTGGTTCCGCGAGCGTGGCACAGTTCTTCCGCTCGAGAACCTGTACCTCGGAACCTGCCCTTCTTACCGCGAACATTAATTGTTTTGTCCAGGGCGCGGCTCGTGCCCTCGAGAGCGCGCACCATGCGTAATCTTTCTACGCCTGGGCTCGTTTTGCTGTATCTAGTTCCCTAAGTCCCCCTGGTCGCACAAAGAGAACGTAATTATGCAGAATGCAAGCCATTAAGCGTAGCCCAATTTTCGTTTGCAGGCAAGATGGCTCAGCATCTGTGTCTGTGCTCTGTGCTGTCTTTATCCACATTTTACTGCCTATATCTTCACCGCAAAAGTT